>NC_133618.1:420613465-420983465 GCF_048593235.1 Sminthopsis crassicaudata | reverse complement strand
TCCTTTATGTTTTTTATCTCTTTTAGATACGGACCTGGTAGTTGTATTGCTTTATCAAAGGGTATGATGCATGGTTTTATAGACTTTTGGGTGTAATTCCAAATTACTCTCCAAAGTGATTGACTACAAATGGAGATTGTTTTCAGAAGTTGACATGACTTTGCTGCTTTGTTGGCTTATGGCCAACCTAGCGATGAACATCTCTGAAATTATTTTGTCTGGTTCTTGTACAACAGTATATAGCTTATTCCCAGTTTGATAGGACATGGATGGATGGATGAAAAAGCATTATTTAGAGATTATTATCTCTAATATTTTCTACCAATGTTTGGGGTTGCATGATGGCCAAGAAAAGGAAGTTTTTCATCCAAGGAGTCACAGAAGTAATGAATGAAGCCACAGGGCAGTCAACTATCAAGCCCTTTCTATAAGCAATGATAGTATTGATTCTATAAAGAGTGTTAGTTCAAAAGACAGAGAATATTCCTTTTTTGACCTTGGACAAATTATCTCCTGGACCTCAATTTCCTTACATACATAAGAGGGTCTGGACTCTGAAGTCACTTCTAGCCCTAGCTTTTGGCCCTCTGATTCCAGGACAGGAAATGGAAAGCAAGGAGCACAGGGGACAGAGCAAATAACGAGATGACCTGGGTGGACGGCTGGGAAATATTGGCTGGAGCCAGCTTGATCCAGTGAATGCATTAACTGGATCCAGACTCCTCCACTGAACAATCAGGAAAATTAAGTCCAAAGGCCAGTTTCCAAAACTGAGTGGATTTGTGGTAGAATTTGTGGAACCAAAGCTGAAATTCATCAATCCAAGGAAGTAGGTCAAGAAATCAGAACTGGAATCAAGTCAAAGGAACAATAAAAATAACAGCTGACATAAAGTAATATAATAACCGCAAAGAAAAGATGAAAGTTAGAGATAGATTTTTGGATCTCAGCTAAATAGCTAACATTTACACAGCATTTACTATGTGCCAGGAATTGAACAAAGCAATTTACAATTATTTACAATTATTTGATTTGATTTGAGAAGCAGGTGCTATTTTTATCTCTATTTTACCGAAGAGTAAACTTGAAACATGAATTAAGTTACTTGTCCAGAGTCACATAGTTGGTGAGTGACTGTGGTTAGATTTCAACTCAGGTCTGTCTACCTGACTCCAGACCCAAAGCTCTGCCCGCTGTACCACCTAGCTACCATAAGATCATATGTCTAATGCTGGGATCTTGAAGACCACGTGGTTCAAGTCCTTCATTTTATAGATGAGAAAACTGAGTCCCAGAGAGGTTAAACGGGAACACACATAGTAAAAATTCAGATTTGAACCCCATATTCTGACTCCAAAGCCAATGCTCTATACTGCTTCTATGATTAGTTTTTGCTCCTTTATAAGGGATTGAGATAACCACGGACTTAAAGATGTTAAATTGGGCAGACTCTGATTTTGGCAAGGACTAAGATCCTTTTTGGAGGAAATGTGATGGGACATTAGGACATGGAAAATTCCTGAGGACAGGGATTTTTCTTTTTTTTTGGTTGAGCCAATTGAGATTAAGTGACTTGCCTAGGGTCACACAGCCAGGAAGCCTCGGATTTAAATTCTCTATCCACTTTACCATCTAACTGCCCAAGGACTGGGATATTTTTAATGTTTATTAAATTCCCAACATTAACTACTGTTAATGCACTTCATAGAGTAAAAGCTTAATTGATACCTGTTGAGTAACTGAAAATAGCTCTCCATTAGGTATAGTGTGGCCTTGTGGACAGTGTGGTCCTGCCTTAGATTAAATGAAGGGATCTCTCTTTGGATTTCCCTCCATGTCTTCTGTTCTACAGGAAATACTGAGGCTCACTTGCTGAGGAGGTAGTCAGGAATTTCCTCTCTCTTCCTTTTTATTATCCATCCCAACTTGTATCAGAATCTAACCTGAACAGGGTTTAGGGCTTCTAGGACCCTTCATAAAACCACCAGAGACAGTTCTGTACTCTTCTTCATTTCTATGGGTACCAGTTTCTTCATCAATTAAATAATTTTTTTCCTTTCAGTTCCAAATACTCTCTGTCCCTCCACCCCATTCTCCGCCCATCAAGAAGACAAAAATATAAACCAACTATTCATTAAATACCTACAACATGCCATATATTCTGGAGAATACAAAGATAATAGCAAAACAAGAAGCTCCCAAGAAGCTTAAATATTAAGGAGGAGCCAACATAGACACATATAACATGTACATCTATATTATGTGTATATATGCAAATACATGTATGTAGGTATTTATCACGTGTAAAACAGATACAAGGGAATTTTGTACAGAAAGGAACTAGAAGCAGGGGGTAATGGTGGCCAGGACACCAGGAAAGGCTTACTCCATAAGATGGTGCATGAGCTGAAACTTGAAGCAAACCAAGGATTCCAGGTGACAGTGAAGAGGGAAAGCTTTCAAAGGATGAGATGCCAGTGTGCTAAGACAAGAAACTGGAAAGGGAGTGTTGTGTACAAGTTCATCTGCAAGTGACAAGAAAAATCAAAATGGCTTTTAAGATGCCTTCCATTTCTAAGGTTCTATTATTTTGTGACTTTTGGCAACAAAGACTTCTCAACATAGAAAGCAGGCACTCATATCAAGAGGGAAATAACTTCCTACCTTATCAGGAAGAGAATAGGCAAAGACTTTGAGAGGATGATATAACGTCTTAGGAACCAGGAATAGATTCCACCTCCCCCTATACTTTTCTTTTTTTGGTCTATTTCAGTTTTAAAAGAATAAATAACTAGTGTTTTGTTGGAGTGAGTTTCAGAAGCAGGAAAAGTCACATTCAATTTAACAGCAAATATTTATTAAGCGGCTACTACGTAAAGTTAAGGCAGCTAGGTGATGCAGTGGCTGGCTAGCGCTGGCCCTGCCATCAGAAGGATCTGAGTGTAAATCTGGTCTGAGACACCAACTGGTTGTATGAATTTGGGCAAGTCTGTTTGCCTCAGTTTCATCTGTAAAATGAGCCAGAGAAGGAAATGATAAATTACTCGTTTCACTGCCAAGAAAACCCCAAATGATTCATCAAGAAACACTCGACAACAAAGAAAAGATATGTTCTTGCACAGGAGACATTCAAATACAAAAGATGTCCTCAAGGAGCTTACATTCAATTTTTTTTAAAGAATGTGTGAAACAACTTTTATTGAATTACAGAGGGAGTCAATAAGATCCTATTTGAGAAGGAGGAAAATGGTATGGTTAAACCATGAGTTTTCATTCTCAAGAAAAAAGCGTCTTTGAGATACCTCTCTCATGCACATCAACTTCAATGTTTTTAAAAACACGACAACTGCCTTCCGTTCCCTGTAATCCCAGCTAATACTGGGATACCAATTTCCAGTGGGGCCATGGGAAGAAATCCAACCCAACCACTAGCTGAACATTTATGGATTGCAATTCCATGTTTCCAATGGATCAAAACTGGAGAGCAGGAATTTATATTCTATGGGAGAATAGAACATATATGCAGATAAACAAATGCAAGGCTATTCAGAGAGAAGGCAAACATTAACAGGGATTCAGGAAGCTTCACAGAAAAGGTTGCATTGGTGCTGAGCCTTGGATGGAAAAATGTGTATCAGGCAGAAGTAAGAACAGCCTGAGCAAACACACAGAGACTGAAATGGAATGTCAAATTTTGGGGGGAAAACTCTTAGTCTTCTTTGACTGAAATTAGAGTGTGTAAAGGAGAATTATAGGAAATAAAACTGGAAAAGTAGGTTAGAACACTTTTAATACTAACCTAGGAATTTGTATTTTGTCCTAAGAGCAGAAGGGAACCTCTTTTGAGCAAGTGCTTGAATAGGGAGAGCCTTAGGAAGATTTTTTTTCTCCAACGTCACCTCATACCTGGACTATTAAAGGAGCATGCTATGAACTTCTTTAAGTCTCTCCCTGCTCCAATTCACTCTCCATTCAGCCACTAAAGTGATTTTCTTAAACATCAGCTCTGATCATGTCAACCCCCCCCATAAATACTCAATAATTAACTCCAGTATCTTGAAGTTACCTCTAGGATCAAATTGAAAATCTTTTGGCCTTCATAACCTGGTCCTTCTCTTCTCCTTAAACCTTTCCAGTCTTCTTATCCCTTGTACCCCATCATGAACACTGCAATCCAGCAAAACTAGTCTCCTTTCTGTTTCTCAAACTAGACACTCCATCTCTCACTCTGGATATTTTCAATGGCTTCCCCAAACCTGAAATGCTCTCCCTCCTTATTCCCATCTCCTGGATTCACTAACTTTCTTTAAGTCCCAGCTACAATCCCATCTGCTACAGAAATGCTTATTTCCAATGCCTTTCCACTTACTATTTCCTACTCTTCCTTTTAGCTTGTCGTTTCCCTGATTAGATTGTAAGCTCCTTGAGGGCAGGAACTGTCTTTTGCATCTATTTATAGGCCTTGAACCTTTATACAAGGCTTGGTATATAGTAGGCGCTTAATAGATGGTTGTGGACTGATGGTGGAGTGGAAGATGAATTGGAGAAGGCAGTCACAGAACCTAGGTTCAAATCCTTCTCTGTCACCCTAGAAACCTGTGTGATCTTGAGTAAGTCCCTTGATCTCTCTTGGACCTTAGTTTTCTCATTTGTAAAAGAAGAGGGAGGGTTGGACTAGATGGTTTCTGGTTGTCTTCCTGCTCTCATTCTCTGACTGAAAACCAAACAGTTATTAAAATAATCCAGGTGAGATAAAATGACCTAGTGCTGGTAGTCATGTTGATGAATTGAAACAAGAAAAATGGACTTGAGGGATTCTATGGAGGTAAAATTTACAAGTCATGGTTCTATAATCTTCTTCTAGGGATCTTAGATAGTCATTAATTTTGAGTAGGGGAATGGAAAACATTATATGGCAGGAGACATGAGTTCCTCCACTTGAATGCAATGGACTGAGTGAGATTCAAGAACCCTTTTTTGTAGTCTGGACTGTCTTTGAGTCCATCAATTTGCCAATAAGTTCCTCAGCCTTTAACGTTATCTTCCCTATTCCATTAATAACTACAGGGGAGGAAGTGCCACTGATCTCAAAGACTCTATCCACGTAGGTTTTATGTTTTTCCTCATGATTAAGTAATCCGTCTCTAAGTACCATCATCTTCAAAGACTTCTCTCAGCCCCTCTGTGGCTTCCTACAGGGTCTGCTCCTCCCCTACCACGGCCTGAGTCTTTTGAATGCTCCAGCCTCACCCTCCAATCCCCACCCAGATTCTGCCACTGTATTTACCATTTGTTTGTACATTCTGTGTTGTTCCATTGTCTGAGGAACCTGTTCCCACCCAGAGGAATTCTTTAGGATGTTGCCCTTCCCATCCTTTTCCTTGCTCTCTTACACACCTCCCACTTCCAGAGTGGCTTCAAGCACGGATCAGGGGGAGCTGGCCTGAGCCGTCTGTGTCCCTGAGTGCTTATGAGGGGGAGCTGGAGTCAGCTGAGTTGCTCCCAAGTACTTGCTCTGAGAGGTAGACCTGCATTGGGGTGCATGGAAAGAGCAAGAAATCCTCAAGAAAGTTTCTAAGTAATTCACCAACTTATAATAGTAGAGGCACCACTGGACTTGTTGGGACGATACTAGATAGTAGGGATAAATGACTTCATCCCTTAATATAGCATGCTGAATTAGGTACAGACGATCTGAGTTTCAGTCCTATCTCTGACATTTTCTAGCTGTGTTTCCTTGACTGAGGTATTTCACTGTAAATGTAAACTATTTCTTCTTTAAAATGGAAATTACTAATACCTCTATTAATTTATTCCCTTGGTTTGGATCTGGGATTCCATCTATGTAGAGAACTCCCAGTGTGAACAGTCCATCTACCAAAGTAGAATGGCAATGTGCTTATGATTTATAGCTTTGGAGACTCCAATTGCCCAGGGCCGTTGGAAGTAAGGGGTCATAGAATGTGTATGTATCTGGGACGGGGCTTGGACTCACATCTTCCAAACTCCCAAGCTGGTTCTGATTCCTTATATCATGACAATTATTAATAATTAATAAAAGGCATTTTTCATCTGAGACAGACTTCTGCTGGGTAGCAGATTACAAACTCATTTTTCTATCAGCATAAGCATAAATAGAGGCTAGCCAGGTAACACAGTGGATAGAGGGCTTGGAGTCAAGAAAAGCTGAGTTTAAATCTGGTTTCAGACATTTTCTAGCTGTGTCATCCTGGCCAAGTCACTTAACCCCTTTCGCCTCCGTTTCCTCATTTGTAAAATGAGCTGGAGAAGGAAATGGCAAACCACTTCAGTACCTTTGCCAAGAGAACCCCAAATGGGGTCACAGAGAGCCGAATATGGCTGAAATGACCGAACCCCAAAGCACAAAGAATACTACACATATGATCAAGGTTCAAATTGGTCTCTATTGTTGAGAAAAATGAGATCAGAATAATAAGACTGAAGTTTTTTAGGGATAAAAATAAACTCAGATTTAACAACATGACACTGGGATAGAATGGAGGAGGTCGGATGAGAGGGGCAGATTATTTAACTGTTCAGTCAGTGAAATAGCATTCATTAAATTTATTAGGTGCCAAGCTTGGTACCAAGTGCTGGGGAATACAAATATAAGTAGAAAGAATGACAAGCCCTGCCCTCAAGGAATTATATTAAAATAGGTGAAGAAAAGCACATAAAAAGAAGTTGAAAGAGCCAGAAGTGAAAACATAGCTATCCAGCAATGACAGTCTTGTCAATTCCTTGTCATTAGAGGGACTTCTGTAAAAGTCTAAATGGCTTCTAAGGTCCCCTTCTAATGACAAGATTTTTGGGATTCATTTTCAAATTAATGAAATAAAGCATGGAATCCTTAAATATCATTCATTTTCTGTCCTCCCCTTTCTTTCCTCACCTTTTTTCTCTAAGTGAAGAAGAGACCAAGAATTGAGAAAAATCTAAACAGCAATATTTGAAGGACACAGTCCTTCAAACGCAATTAATAATAATAAATTAATGTTTTTTGTATTATTTAATTTTTACATTTATGTCCCTTTTAATTATCCATTATCCATTTTGTGAATTTTTAATTAATTGTCTTTAAGATTCATTCTTCTCTTTTTTTTTACTACTTCTCTTTTCCTTGATATCTCTGATGCTTCCTCTACCTTGAAACCTTTGTACGTCTCCTTCCCTTTTTCCATGTACTACCCTCCCCAGTTCTTATCACTTTCTCACTCTTAAAATTATTTTCGATATAATCTTGCATTTACCTATATATTCTCATGTTATTTATTTCCATTTAAATGTAAGCTCCTTGAAGGTAGGCTCTGTTTTTTCTTTCTTTGTATTCCCAATATCTACTAGCCTAGCATACCTACCATATAACAGATTTGATGTTGAATTCCATTTAGTATGAATAAATTGAGAATCCAGTGCTCGTGGATTCAGCAGCCTATAGATGACACATACCTATTCGGATAAGCTTGGGGCTAACTCTATATGGTGATGGATGAGTTGAAGGACTATGTCCTTCATGTATTGCTGTTCAGGCAGTGAATCAGATCAATCAGTGAAGAGATAGGGAACTTGCTTGCCATATAGTAGAGAAAGAGAGAGAGGGAAAAGGAAAGAGGGAAAGGGAAAAGCAAGAAGTGAATGATGTTTAGGGTTACCATGTTGTATTTAATTTCTAGAAACACATCTAGATTTTTTTCTTCTTTCAAAAGATTTTCTTGAAAGAGACTCATTGAAGTGTGAGACTTTACATGATGGCAGGACTTGGGATCCCTCAGCCTGAGATACCTTGGCCAGAACCATGTGAATGAACAAGGTTTGGTTCTTTCTGGATCAGCAATTAGGAGAGGAGAATGTTGTCTCCCCTCCCCCCCCAAAAAGCCACGTTGCATATAGGCCATAATATGAAAACAGACTACTTTGTAGAGCTAGGTAGGGATAGAGGAACCAGAACCCCACAAGTATCCAAAATGCAGTAATCAGCAAGTTCTCAAGACCCCAGGAAAGCTTCTTCCTATTCCCTCCACTCATCTTAGATTTGCCTTCTTCTCTTCATTCACATAGTAACTATTTAATTAAAGTCTTCATTGACCTTTGTCTGGGCTATTGCCCATTTTGTGTGTGTGTGTGTGTGTGTGTGTGTGTGTGTGTGTGTGTGTGTGTGTGTGTGTCCCACTCCCCCTCCCCTCCCCAATTCCTTCATTGGTCAAGTCCAAAAATATATATCTTATTCTTCTTCTTTAATACATTATTTCTCCATCAGGAATCAGATGGTGAATCTTTTTCATCATCACTCCTCTGCAATCAATCAGGTAATAAACATTTATTAAGCACCTATTTTGTATCAGTCACTGTTCTAAGAACTGGAGATTCAAATACTAAAGAAAAGACATTTTAAGCTTGTTCTGTGCAGAAGCTTTTTCATTTCGAGTAATCAAAGTTATCTATTTTGTCTCTTCTCTAGGTAATTTATATTTTCAATTTTATGAAACATTAGGCTATTGTTCTATTGTTTCTGATTCCCCTTTGTCTAGTCTGTTCCGTTAATGTCTCTATTTTTTAACCAATACTAAGTGGTTTTAATGACTTCTGCATTATAATGTAGGTTAATATATATATATATAATATTAGTTAATTTCAATAGTATTTTATTTTTCCAATTACATGTAAAATAGTTTTCAACATTCATTTTTTTGAGATTTTTGAGTTCCAATTTTTTTTCTCCCTTCTTCCCTTACCTCCCCTCTCCTCAAGACAGCAAGCAACTTGATATAGGTTATATATACAATATAATATAGTTAATATAACACTTCATAAAGATCTATTTCCCCTTTATTCTTACTTCTTTTAATCATCTCTTGGTATTTTAGGCATTTTGGTTTTCCAAATGTTGTTGTTATTATTTGTTCCAAATTTTATTATTTTATCAAGAACTATTAAGTATTCCCTTGGCAATTTGATTGGTATAGTATTAAAAGTGTACCTTCATTTTGGAAGTTCTATCATTTTATTTCATTGGCATGATCTAGCTTTGAGCATTGAATGTTCCTCCTGTTATATGTTGTTCTTTATTTACATAAGTAATATTTTTAAATGAATATATCCAAGTCTTTTATGTGGTTTATGAGGTTGATATCCAGAGAATTTGTGAATTTTGTAGTTATTTGAAATGGGATTTCCTTTCTATTATTGCTTCTTGGAATTTATTATTATATTGGAATATTGTCAAAATTTGAGGATTTATTATGTAGCCTACAACTTTGCTGAAACTATTATCTTAATTGGTGTCTTTGCTGATTCCTTAAAATTTTCCAGGTAAAATATCATATCATCAGCAAACAAGGAATAGTTTCATTTCCTTTTACCTATCTTTATTCCTTTAATTCTTTCCTGTCTTACTGTTCTTGTAAGAATTTCCAGAACTACATCAAATAATAAGGGAGAAAGAAAACATCTTTCCTTTACTTTCATATTTGTTGAAAAAGTTTCATGTGCCTCCATTGCCCATGAAAAGTTGTTTTTATTCACACATGCTTTTTATGATATTTTTAAAAATCCTCTATTCCTATGCTTTAAGGGTTTTTATCATAAAGGAGTGTTGTACTTTGTCAAAGGCTTGTTTTACATCTATTGAGATATTGTGGTTTGGATGTTTGGGTTTTTAATATGATTGTGTTGATTGTTTTCCTAATATTGAATCATCCTTGAATCCCTAGCATAAATATCACTCGATAACAATGAATGACTTCTTGGTTAAATCATTCTAGTTTGTCTGACAAGATTTTGTTCAAATTTTTTTGTCAATGTTTACTAATGATATTGGCCAATGGTTTTCTTTTAGTGTTTTATCTTTCCCTGGTTTGAATATTAGGACTATCTTTTTTTCATAAAAGAATTCTGATAAGGTGCTTTCTTTCTCAAGTGATTTAGTTACTAATGTTCTCTTCTATCTCCTCAATTTATCATGTACATTTTATCTTTTTAAACATCATATTCCTCTTACACCCATCCCATCCACCCCCAAAAAGAATGTAAGTTTATTAAGGACAGGGACTCTATTTTGTTTTGTTTTGTATCCCCACCATGTAGCATAGGGTTTCATATTTAACAAATTGGCTTGGGTTGGAGAATGGAAAGATGGCTAAGCTATTTTAGATCTTAATATCAGAAAAGAATGTGGGGAGGGTCAAAAGTTTTGTAGCCTCTCTGCAAAATTCTCTCTCCTCATATCTCCAAACCTCATCATGTTGTGAAAAACAATCCTGATACAGAGTTAGGTAGGAGAGCTATAAAAGATGCAAACTTTAAGTTTCTGCTTCAGGGCCTTGTCCTGGCCCCTCCTGTGTTCCCATATGTCTCCACATTCCTCTGGACTGAGTGTATGTATGTGTGTGTGTTTATGTTCATGCCAAGTACTCCCTGAAAAAGATATAGCTCCTTCCCTTGCTTTCTGCCCTGTGGCCCTTTACCCCACCTCTCTAGGAGATTCAGGCCCTGGCAATGCCTATGGAAGGCCAGACCTGCCAGCCTTCTAATTACTTCCTTACTCTAGTGAGACTCTGGGTGAGTTATGGGACAGTTTAAACCTATGGGGACTGCCAAAGAGTTTAACTTTGAGGCATTCTAGAATCCTAAACTTGGGGAGAGACCCAGAGACTCTATGAGCTTGTCCAAGCAGAGACCTAGAGATGGGGCATGCAATATCCGAGGTCACACAGATAATAGGAGAATGAAGACAAGGGCCTACATTTCCTAATTTACAGGGCAGAATTCCTTCTACTCTGCCACATTCTCTCTGCCTAGTTCTTTCATCACAAAGTCCCATCTGGTGAATCCTACCTGTGAAGGAGAATGTCTAGAAGAGGAATTATATGCTGAAGATTATCCTAGTCAACAGGGAAAGGGAAAGGAACAAGTATTGATTAAGTACCTACTATGTGTTCATTAAGAAAACTCTTTACAAATTTATCACAGAGAAGAGAGAGAAATGGAGAGAAAGAGAGAGAAACAAATGTAAAGAGATGGAGAGAGAGAAATGGGGAAATGGAGGGAGAGAAATGGAAGGAGAGAGAAAAATGGAGACAGATGGAGAGAGAGAGGAGAAAAATAGATGGAAAGAGATAAAGGAAAAGAGAGATGGAGGGAGAGAGACATGCAGACACACAGAGAGACTTGAAGAGAGAGAGAGTATGGGGAGAGAAAAAGAGAGATATGGAGGGGGAGGAAGAGAGAAGACAGACAGACAGACAGACAGACATAGGGAGAGAGAGAGAGAGAGACAAGCAGAGAGAGAATGTGAGTGTGAAGGAACTTCATAGACATTGTCTGTAAGGATGAAATGCTGAACTATTGTCTTTAGACATTAGGCATCCTTCATATTTGCCTCGCCTGAGGGAAGCAACCAGAAGTTGGCAGTGAGTGAATTCATAATAATTCACATCAGTGTGATACCTTCGAGTTTGCAAAATGCTTAACAAGAATTATCTGAGTCTCAGAAGAACGCTTTGAGGTGGGTACTGAGCCTTAGAAAGAAGTGATTTTGCTTATGGTCACGCAACTAATAATACACTTTCTTTCTTTCTTTCTTTTTTGCTAAGGCAATTGGGGTTAAGTGACTTGCTCAGGGTCACACAGCCAGGAAGTATTAAGTGTCTGAGACCAGATTTTTAGCTCAGGTCCTCCTGACTTCAGAGCTGGTGCTCTATCTACTGCTCCACCTGGCTGCCTTTCTAATACACTTTCTGAGGAGGAGTTTGAGCCCAGGTTTTTCTACCTTCATTCAGGTTTGGCATTCTATCCCACTAACTCCCAATACATTATCTTATTTGACACTTGCCATATTTCTGGGAAGTAGATGTTATTCTTTATGCTCATTTTATGAGGAAGTCACTTATCAACACAGAGCACCCACTGTGGACAAAACCCTGCCCAAGGCACTGTGGTGGTGGAGAAGTCTACAAAAGGCACCGGAGTCAGTCATAGCTCAGAGGTATAGAACCTTTATTTTGAGAGGGTTTTGGGTTTTTCCTTTAATTCTCTAAAATAAAGGTCAATCCTTAGAGTGCTCACACCTAGTAGAATATTAACTCTCCCGAGCAGAAAGGCTCTTCTCCTTTTCTGCATATATTGGTCAGAGCACGTCCCAGATTGTGTGTCCAGTCAAAGGTAACGACTGGGTGAATCAAGCGCTGTCCAGTCAAAAAGAAAAGCAGAGGCTGAGCTGTAATCCCAAGAAAGCTAAGGAGTGGCTAGGGATTCTCTCACCCCCAACTTTCCTGTTCCCTCCCCAAAAAAGCTTGAGGAGGCTTTGGAGACAGGGTCTCTCCTTTAGTCATTTTCCCCCTCCTCCCCCAGGGCACACTAGTTGCTCAGAGTCGCTTGTGAAGGTGGTGATTGGTAAGCGCCAATCGTGCAGAGGTATTCCTTGGCACTCCTAGCCGAGATTCCTCCTCTTAGTGAGGATTATTGTTGCAGTGGTGCTTTTTGCTTGTGTTCTGCCTTCGAGGACCGCCTAAGGAATTAGGCCAAGGGATTCTTCCCAAATGACTTGTAAAAACACAAATCCAAGTCAGAAGACTTGGCTGAGTTATAGACAGGAGGCTTCTGGGGACCCTGCCTCCTCCTGAGCTTTGGAGGACGGATGGAGCCAGAATGGGATTTTAGGGTCTGTTGTAGAGACACTTGAGGTTTAGAGTAGCTGTCCTGAGTCCATGAACACAGAGAGGGTTACTCTGGTCTGCGAAGGATTTGGGGGATGCCCCAAAACTACCCCTTGTTACTAGGATACTCCCCATCTGCTAGCCAGTTTCTGAAACTGTTATTGAAAGGTTGCAGAGACAAGTCCGCGGTTCTTATCCCGAGCTCAGGACAGGAGAGCTTAGTCACCTAGCCACAGGACAACTCTGATCCAGGTCTTCTGTGTGCAGCTGTCTTTGGAGGAAAGGAAGGTCTGGAGGGGAGGATGGAAGGTATGCTAAATCGGCCGCACATCTGCGGGATTTGTGGTGGCTACAAGTTTACGTGGGAATTCTTCCAATGACATGGGAGTGAAAGTATGTTGAGGGCTGGTTTTTAATAAGCCATGACTCTATCTGTTGGCCCTCAGCCACTTGGAAGTTTTTGGAGAAATCTGGGATCTGGGGTATGGATGAGGGAGTGCAGATAGGAACAGAGCTGGACCAGGTCTGACCCACAATCACAAATGTGTTTACAAGCATATATGTGACCCCATAGTCACACTCACTATATACACCTCTCGTGTTTTCTTGGCTGCAGGGAGCTCCCAGTAAGGAGTTTCTTTTACCAGTTCATGTTCTACATATATACACATTGATATATGCACACCTATAGAGATAAGTTCAGAAACGAGACCTATTATTAACTGAGACAGAAAACTCCCAGGTGAGAAAGATCTCTCCAATAACACAACTCAGCACGTCTTTGGCAACTTGTAGTCTTGGAGAGCTGTCTGAGGACCAGAGAAGTTAAATGACTAGAAATACACTTATAAATGTTTGAGAATTTACAGGAAATAGGAGCAGGCTAAGCCATGCAGTGGATAGCCTGCTGGGATGGGAGTAAAGTCAGGAAACCTCTAGTGAATTCAAATTTGACTTCAGACATTTACTAGCTGTGTGATCCTTGGCAAGTCCCTTAACTGTTTGCCTCAGTATCTTCATCTGTAAAATAAGCTAGAGAAAGAGATGACAAATTACTCCAGTATCTTTGCCAAGAAAATCTCAAATGGGGTCATGGAAAGTCGGACATGACTGAAAAATGACTCAACAGGACCTCATACAGGAAATATTTAGCTGTTCATACACATTCATGTGCATATACCAGATGAATTTTATTTAGAAAGCCATTGTAGAGTTTATAGTGTAATATCATTTTAGAGTTGGAAGGAAGATCTAGGAACTAGCCATCTAGTCAACTTCTAAAAACTAGCTGTCTAGTTCAACCTCCTACCTAATACAGGAATTCCTCTTTCGGTCTCCCTGACTAAAGATTAATCTAGTTTCCACCCAAGCCCTCCTTGAAGCTGAGTCTCTTCACCTTACAAGGAAGTTTTTCTAACATTGAACAACTTAAAATGCTAGAATATTTTTATAGTAAAAGTACCTTGGGACTGGAAGGAAATATGTCTACCTTCTACAATTTGCAGAGTCCTATCTCTCCCTCCATCCTTTTATTAGTTAAAAATAAACAAACATACCAATAAAACAAAAATTTGTCTTTGTCATTGTGGTTGCTGTTCAGTGATACCTGATTCTTCATTACCCAACTTGGGGTTTTCTTGGCAAAGGTACTAGAGTGATTTGCCTTTTCCTTCTCCAGGCCATTTTACAGATAAAAAAACTGAGGTAAACAGGGTTAAAGGGACTTTTCCGGGGTCACACAGATAGTAAGTGTCTGAGGTCAGATTTGAACTCAGGAAAATTAATCTTGACTCTAGGCTCTCCATTCTATCCACCACACCACCTAACTACCTGTTGTTAATCCTTAGCATTTACTAATCACAAGCCTCACCTTATACTGGATTTAAACCTTTCCAACACTAGTCCAACAGCTGAAAACTGCTTCTCTGAACCATTTTATGCTATAACTTTCACCATTTCTAACAGTAAGGAGTAAATCTTATCTTTTGCCCACAGGACTGGTCTTCAAATCTTTGAGATTACTATCACATCCTCTCTAATACTTCTCCAAGTTAAAATATTTCTAGTTGCTTCAATGGTTTGTCTTATGATGTCATTTCCAGACTTTTCATTGTTTTCATTACCTCTCTTCTGGACACATTCTAGTTTATCAATCTTCTTCTTGAAATGTGGCTCTCAGTACTAAATATAATAGTCCAGATATTGCCTAACTAGCACAGAGTTCAATATAACTGTTACATTTCTTGGACTAGAAACTCTGCTTCCCTGAATATAACCTGAGATTAAATTAGGTTCTGGTTTTGTTTTTAGCAGTTCTGTCAAACTGTTGCCTCGATAATCTCTAAATCTTTTTCACAGAAATGACTATTGTTAGACCATATTTCTTCCACAAGGATTTAGAGAATAATTTGGACTTTATTTTACTCCTATATGTCTTCTTGTTGGCTTGAATGCAATCATGAGAGATTAATGTGGTATAATAGAAAGCCCTGAGTTGAAAAAACTAGGGATTTGTCACTGAGCTTTTGTGAGTTTTGGTCTCACGTTTGCAAAATGTAAATAAAAATCCTTTTGCTATCTATCTTACAGTGTTGTTGTGATGAAAACATTTTGTAAACTTTTAATGGCCATCTAAATGTGAAATGTTTATTATTGATCAGTCACTATACTATCTAGTGTCCTCATTTGTAAAATGAGAGAGTCAAACAAGAAGACCTTCCAGATTCCTTCTCAATCTATATTGACAGGATAATATCATCCTCGATTTAGAACTGGAAGGAGCCTAAGAAGTTCTCAACTCCATCTCCACATTCTAAAATTGAAAGAAACTAGATAATAAATGTCTGTGATGGAATTTGAACCTTATTCTTTTTTTTCTTAATAATAGTTTTTATTTTCAAAATATATGCAAAAAAAGTTTTCAACATTCACCCCTGCCAAACCTTGTGTTCCAATTTTTTCTCCCTCCCTTCTTCTCATCCCTCCCCTAGTTAGCAAATAATCCAATATATGTTAACCATGTGAATTCTTCTATTCCACATTTATCATGCTGCACAAGAAAAATCAGATCAAAAAAAGAAAAACATGAGAACGAAAAAAACCCAAGCAAACAAACAACAACAGCAAATGTAAAAATGATATTCTTTGATCCACATTCAGTCCTCGTAATCCTCTCCCTGGATGCAGATGGCTCTCTCCATCATAAGTTTATTGAAATTGGACTAAATCACTTCATTGTTGAAAAGAGCCATGTCCATATTTAATCATCACATAATCTTGTTGTTGCTGTGTACAATGTTCTCTTGAAATCCTCTTCTACAGAGGTCTTCTTTCCCTTCTACTGTCAGTCTCTAATCTTCTCTTAAAACAAACATGATTCCACTGATAAAGGGAGCTTCCAAGAAGAAACTTTATCTATCCGCAGGAATTGTCAATTTCTTGGCAAATTATGTTCTTAGAAAGTAGGTTGAGCAATTCCAATCTTCCTGTAATGGAAGGAGCCATCCACATCAGAGAAAGAATTATGGAGACTGAATGTGTATCAAAGAATCGTATTATTTTTCATTTATTATTGTTGTTGTTTGTTTGCTTTTTTTTTCTTTCTCACTTTTTTCCTTTTTGACATGATTTTTCTTGCACATGACAAACATGGAAATATATTTAGAAGAGTTGCACATGCTTAACCTATATTGGCTTGCTTGCTGTCTAGGGAGAGGGGAGGGAGGAAGAGAAAAATAAGGTTTTGCAATAGTGAATGTTGAAAACTATCTTTGTATGTACTTGGGAAAATAAAATACTTAAAAAAAAAGAAAGTAGTTTGAAACACTGAAGTTAAATAATATTATTATATTATTCTACATGATATATTATTAATTCATTTTTCCAAATTGCCCAGATTATTTAATATTCTGACTCTATCCTCAAATTTAATAGTTACCCCTCTCAGTCTTGTGTTATCCACAAAGTTGATAAGAATGTCATTATGTTTTTGTTCAACTTAGTCTGCCTGCCACAAGTCTCTTCCCTCTCCAATCCATCGTGTCAAATGCTTTTCCTAAAGTATATGTTTGACCACATAACTCGTGCATCTCTGTCCGATTCAATAAAATCCAAAGACTTTCTGTCCCCTCCAGGATTTAATGTAAAACCCCGTGACATTCAAATTTGGCCTTTGTAACTTGGCCCCCTCCTATCTTCCCAGTCTTCTTATACCTGAATCTAGCCTTTAATCACTGGATGAGCATTGCCTCAGTCAAAAGGCTAAGATCTCTTACAGCATCTACAGTCATCTCCAGTCATCCTGATTCATTTCTAGCCACTGGGCCCAGGTGGTTCCAAAGGAGAAACTGAGGTAGGTGACTTTGCACAGTCATTCAAATCCAATTCATCTGCATGTCACAGCATCACTTCCCCGATGTCATGGTCATCTTTGAGAATGAAGGACAAACACTTCTCCCATCCAGTTGTACTGGCTTATTTGCTGCTCCTTCCACAAGACATTCTATCTCCCAACTCTAGGAATTTCCACTGGTTATCCCCCTGTGCACAGAGTCTTCTTCCTTCTCATCTCTGCCTCCTGATTTCAAGACCCAAGTAAAATTCCACCTTCTACAAGAAGTCTCTCCTGTTTCCCCCTTGATGTTAGTGCCATCCCTCTGTTGGTTATTTCCAATTTTTCTGGATATATCTTGTTTGTCAATAGTTGTTTGCAAGCTGTCTTCTTTATTAAACTGAGCTCCTTGATAATAGTGAGTAATTTTTTCCTTTCTTTGAATCCCCAGCACTTAGCACAGTACCTGACACGTAATAGATACTTACTGAATATTTATTGACTGACTTCTGCAGAACAGAAAATCAAATTCAACCTGAAATCTGTGGATCCTATAGCCTTAGACCTACATATGATAATATGAATATTCTATGAAAATTGATATTCTAGGACAATTATTATACAATTGTTTAATTTTTTGTTATTGTTGGAAGAATCCTCAAAAAGGTCATCTAGTCCACTGGTGTCAAAGTCAAACAGAAGCAGGAACACTAAACCCTAAATAAGGATCCCTGTGGACACATAACTGACTTAGAAAAACATATTTTAGCATTATATTCTATTGTATTTTTGTTCTAAACTATATTTCCTTATGCTGTGCTGTGTATGTAGAAATTTGTCTTTTTATATTAAAGTTCAAATGAATAAATGCCAAAAAATTTCCCCAATTACATTCTAATCTGAGTCAGGCTGCACTCAGGAGTATTTGGAGGACCATGAGTATTTAATATCTCTGATCTAGTACAATCCTCTTATTTTGCAGTTGAGAAAACAGAACCCAAAGGGCTTAATTGATCAAGGTGCACCGAACCCTAAGGGAGTTAATTGACCTGCCCAAGGTCCTCCAGTTCACCGAAGGGCATAATTGAAGTCATTTAGCATTATTCTTTCCTGAATTCCAATCCTTACACCAACCAATTCCTAATATTGGGAACAGGAAGAGAACATCCCAGTGAGCAGAGTAATGAAGTTTGGGGAGGGGATGAAAAAAAAAATTCTTAGCATTACTTACTGGAAGAAAAGGGAAGATATTTTACTCCATCTTTTGTGGGAAGGACAAATTAATCATCTCAATACCTCCCACCAGGACCCTCAACTAGGGTTGTCCTCTCAAGGGGGTTGAATGATGTAACTGCTCCTGGGAAGCCAAGGTCACTAAGGACCAATTTCTGGCTGGAGCTCCATCTTCAGAGATCACTGTTCAGATTGGGGCTGGTGTGTAAACACTAGCAGGAGGGTGGGATCTGGGCAGGGAGATCCGGCTTCTCCTAGAATTCCATTCCTTACAATGTGAGCTCTCTGAGTCAAGGGTTACTGAGAGATGAGGGAGGGTTTGCTCTTTGTTAATATCCCACTAACTTGGGAAGCTTGAGCAAGGCTAACATTACTGTGTCATTTTTTGTGGCTGAAAGTTGAAATGGATGATGGCTTGGCTTAACAGAATCTCCCATAAACATATTTCCATAATTCACAGGATCACAGATTTAGAATGAAAAGGGATTTCAGAGCTCATTTTACCTAATCAGATCTTTTTTTTCTTTACAAATGATGAAACTAAGGGAGGACCAATTACTTGCTCAAGATCATATAGTAAACTCAAATTTGAACCCAGATTCTCTGACTCCGGGTCCTTGCCCAGGATCATATACTTTCTAAGTATTTGAGGCTAGATTTGAATTCAAGCCTTGTTGCCTGTAGGCTTGATGTTTTATTCACTGTGCTACCTAGTTCCTGGTGAGCTCCAGAATATTGGGCACAGTGAAGTATTTATTGAGAAAACATCTACTCTCTTCCTTAAATCACTGAAATGGAGGCTAGATCCTCTTCTCATGAAAAAGTCAAGAGCCAGGCTAATGTATTTGTTTTAGAGACTTTCCTCTAGTTAGCCACAGATATGCTTTGGAAAAAGTCCACCCATGCTGCTCTCCCATGTTGTGCACAGTCCTAGAGCCTTTTGACTGCAGGAGATGTAGAGGTAGAAGTAGGTTGAGCCTTTTGTAGTAATGGCATATTGATATCCTCTCTGCACAGACTACATCTAGCCTACTCATTTTGTTTCTCTTTTCAGAAATCAAGGCCGGTGTCTGGACATAAATATTTCCAAGTCCAATATCAGAATTCTTAATATGAGGGAGGAAGAATTAAAAAAATATTCTGATTATTGCCTTCTTTTGGATAGAGAGGGAAAGAATTTGGAACTGACAATTGAAGTTAAAAAATAAAAAAAGAAAAGATACTTAAGACTAAACTATATACTGAGGTTGGTTTTATTACGCATCTTAAATACAAGAACCATTAATTGATTGTATGCTTGACTATCTTGCCTTGAAGTGTCCACCATGAGAATATGTAATTAATCAATCAACAAGCATTATTAAGTCACTGCTATGTGCCAAGTATAATTTTACTGAGATTACAAAAATAAAATACGAAATAGTTCCTATGTTAAAAAAAAAAAAGACTAACCTAAATATTTTGCTAACTCTCTTATTTTGGACACTTAAAAACATTCTGAGACAGGGTCCATAGGCTTTGTCATGCTGGTGAAGAGGTTTGTGCCATATACTCAAAAAGGTCAAAAATCTCTTGTCTAGATTCAGGGGAGTTTAGAGAAGATTAAGGATGAGGAAAAGAAAGTTAAGGAACTATTTGGAACAAGAGCGTTAAGCAAAAGGGAAAGTTTCCTCTTTGTATTCTGAGAAGCTAAAAGACCAATCAGACAGAAACAGAAGTGGGGATTCCTCAGCCTGGTGCATTCCTTCAGGGGTCAGGGACCTCCTTCTCCCAGTCTCCTATTACTCTCCTAGGCAATAGCATCATGGGAAAGGAATGAAAACGATTCACCAATGGGCCACAGCCGAGTGTGGGCAGGGTCCGGGGCTCCAGACTGCTCTCTGGAGGAAAGGGCCAGCCCTAGAGGAAGGCAGGAAAGCAACCTCTAAAACAGTTGGATGCTTTATCTCACTGAGATTCTGGATCTCTATAGGGAAATCATCTTTAAAGGGAAATCAGGGATGACCCTTTTCCTATTATACTCTCTGTTCTTGAGTCACAGTTTAGTTTTGTGGTTATATTAAAGTCTTGGTTGAGATCTGAGGTGAACTCTCACATCCTAAACAATTCTGTGAATCGATCAACAAGCATTTATGAAACATCTACTTTGCTCATGTATCAAGCACTAGAAAAAAAATCTCTGAGCCCACATAATCTCATTCCCTTACTTTACAGATGATCAAACTGCAGTCAAGATTGGCTTTAAGATCATATAGGAAGTAGCAGATGTGGGGTTTGAAATCAGATCTGATTCAAGAGCCATTTTCCCCATCAATCATTTTTGTATCCATTAATTAGGTGATCAAGCAGATAAATAGTCCCATTTCAGAAAAAGAAATAGAACAAGCTATTAATCAACTCCCCAGGAAAAAATCCCCAGGACCAGATGGATTCACATGTGAATTCTACCAAACTTTTAAAGAACAATTAGCCCCAATGTTATATAAACTATTTGAAAAAATAGGGGATGAAGGAGTCCTACCAAACTCCTTTTATGACACAGACATGGTACTGATAAAACCAGGTAGATCGAAAACTGAGAAAGAAAATTATAGACCAATCTCCTTAATGAATATTGATGCTAAAATCTTAAATAAGATATTAGCAAAAAGACTTCAGAAAATCATCCCCAGGATAATACACTATGATCAAGTAGGATTTATACCAGGAATGCAGGGCTGGTTTAATATTAGGAAAACTATTAGTATAATTGACCATATTAATAATCAAATTAATAGGTGATCAAGCAGATCCCCAACATCACAAAAAGACTTCTTACAGATAGTTTCCCTAGCAAATCACAGGCAAGTTGCAAAGTGAAAGTATTCTCAATCTCTGATGATCTGGAGAAATTGTTGCAATACCCTCACCTATGAAGAAGGGTGCAGCTGTCTCTGACAAAGGAGGGGTTGAGTTGATGATGCTTATCAAGGTCTGGGCTTCTTTCTCTCCTTGGCTGGGGAGAAGGGTTTTTTTTTTTTTTGGGGGGGGAGGGATGGCATTGGTATGTTGTATGAAAACCTGGCAACGGTTGCTCAGTGACATATTCATGCCCCACTTACCTTGTTCCTAAGCAAATGCTGGCACCTGCCTGCTAAGAGCACAGCCTCGGTGAGAGAATGGAATGTTGACTCTGCTGTTGTTCAGTCATTTCAGTCATGTCTGACTGTGACTCCATTTGCAGTTTTCTTGGTAAACACACCAGAGTGGTTTGCCCTTTCCTTTTCCAGCTCATTTTACAAATGAGGAAATTGAGGCAAACAGGTGACTTGTTCACGGTCATATAGTTAGCAAGTATTTGACTGCAGGTCTTGGGTTTTTCTCACTGTGCCACCTAGTTCCTGGTGAATTTGGGCACCTATTAAAGAAACCTGGCTCCTCTGGGCTCTGAGATGTCTGGGGCTTGGTCTGACATGTTATCTGAGGAGGAATGAGAATCAATTCAGACTGGTTGCCTCAGGATGCATGTCAAAGAAAGTTCAGATGTCATAGAAGCTTGAAAGGACCTTAGTGGCCTCCTTCTTCAAACTTCCCATTTTACAGATGAGGAAATTGAGGTATAAAAAGTTTAAGTGACTTTCCAAAAGTTTCATAAGGAGTAACAGTTAGGAAGACCTGACTTTACAACCTTCAAGTGCTACATAAATGCTATTATGATTGTGACTATGACTATTATTATCATTATTGTCCTGCCCCAGTCACTTACTAATTGTGTGACACTGGACAAGTCACATAATTTCTCTTTGCCTTGGTTTCTTTATCTGTAAGAGAGGGATAATAATAGCACCTACCTCCTAGAATGTGAGGATAAAATAAAATGTAATTTGTAAAGGGATTATAAACCTTAAAACTATATAAAATGTGAGCTATTATATATTGAAATTTGCATGTGTAAATAAGACATATGGCACGTCCAGAGCTCAATTTCTCTGTATTCTATTCATCGAACTATTTCTCTTTCATAGTCTCTTTCTCTGTTCCTGTACTTCTATATCCTTTCCCACCATGACTTTAATGTTGGCAGCCCAAGGGAAACTTGAACTCTAAAGCACTATAATATACTCCTACCTACACCAATTCTCCATTCTCTTCAATTTATCCTTCACACTGCTGAAATATGTCCCCTTCTTCAGGAGACTCTCTTTGGTTCAAGGATAAAATTTGAACTCTTTACTTTGGATTTTCGGTGGTTCCCCCCTCAATTCAATGAATATTAAATTTGCCACTGAAGCAGACCCTAAAAACCCAAAGGCAAAAATTTTAAAGTCCTATCCCTCAAAATGCTTACAGGAAAAAAAAATAGAAATATTTATCTAGGCTAGGAAGAGAAAGAAAAAAAGTCAGTTAGCTTTTGACATTCAGAGCCAGACTTTGAGTTGTAACATGCAAAAGATTACTGTGCTGCTTACTCCCTTTGTGATCTTGAGTAAGATATTTCACTTTTCTGGGACTCAGTTTCTGCATCTATAAAATGAAGTGATTAGATTTGAACTTCATGCTCTTTTGCTTTCAAGCTTCTTTCTTACTAATTTCTCAAAGGAATCTAAAGGCCCCTTACTGTAATGCTAGTTTCATTTCATGCTACTATTAGTCACAAAATCTAACTTCTACCCTGATTAGTTGACTATCTGTTCCTCTAACTTGATATTTTATTTCTGACTACCAGATTTTGCACAAGTTATATGCTTCTATCTCCTCCTTCACTTCCCGTACTTCCTCCCTCACTTTCATACTTAATTTTAAGGTTCAGTTCAGATCAGTCAGACAACAATAAGATATTAAGCACTTACTATGTGCCAAGCATTGTGCTAAGAACAGGGAACACCAAAAAAAGGCAAAAGAGCTTAAAATCTGATAAGACAACATGAAAACAACTGCTTAAAACAGAGAGGAGTCATTAGAAATAAAGGGACTTGGGAAAGACATTCTGTAAAAGATAGGATTTTAGAAGGGAGTTGAAGGAGACCAGGGAAATCTGAAGGCAGAGATGAAGAGGAAGAGAATTCCGTGGATGGGGAACAGTTGGTGGAAATGCTCTGAATCAGGAGATGGGAGGAATAACAATGCCACTGAATTGAAGTGTACATGTCCAGGTGACAGATGTAAGATTGGAAAGGTAGAAGAGGGTCAAGCTTTGGGGGGTCTTGAATTCAAATGGAAAATTTTGTATTTGACTCTGGAGGTAATAGGGAGTCATTGGAATTTGAGAGAGAGGGGTGCTATTTTAGGATGTATTGGAGTGGGGAGAGACTTGTGGCAGACAGATCAACCAGGAGGCTGTTACAACACTAGTCTAGGCATCAGGAATTGAAGACCAGTGTCAGAGTTGTAGCAGTGTCAGGCGAGGGAAAAAAAATATGTGTGTATGTGTGTGTGTGTGTGTGTGTAATGTTATGAAGATTAAATTAACAGGACTTGGCAACGGATTGGACATGGGCAGTTGAGAGGAATTAGATTGTAAACCAGGGTGACTTGGAAAATGGTGGTGTATCTCTGATACTCTCTCCCTGTCCTGTCCCTATTCCTTTCCCTCTCCTTGTCCTTTTCCTTGTCCCTGTCTCTCTCTTTCCCTTCTTTCCTCTTCCTTCCTTTCTTCCCTTTCTCCTCTCTCTCTCTCTCTCTCTCTCTCTCTCTCTCTCTCTCTCTCTCTCTCTCTCTCTCTCTCTCTCTCTCTCTCTCTCTCTCCCTCTCTCTCTCTCTCTGTCTCTATCTGTCTCTGTCTCTGTCTCTGTCTGTGTCTCTGTCTGTCTGTCTGTCTCTCAATTTCATCAAAAGAAAAAGGATGTGTCCCTACAAAAGTAAAGACAAGGAAGGTTCCCTTTATAGCACATCCCCTATTGCTGTCCGGGAGTCTCACCCTGATATAAATACAATTAATACTTTTGAAGGAATATTGAGCAAGAAAAAGTCCATAAATAACATACACATCATGTCCCCATGGCACGGATGGTACATGATTGAGAAGAATTAGGGACATGTATATCTAGAAAGAATAAGGCTTGAGGGAGAGTTTGCTATTTTAAAAATTAAATAAATAAAACAATAAAAAACACCCTTTGCTAAAAAAGTAAAAATCAATTCAGGTTATCAGTCCGACTTTTGAGGTTTCGCTGAAGCTGAATGTAGCTTTCCCAATTTTAGAAAAAATAATAGTTGTATCATAGAATATGTAGAATATGACTCTAGAACTATCCCTAAATAGGAATATGTTGAGAGTACAGGGGAGGAAATAACCACCAATCTTCTAGTCATCCAGTTTTGCAAACTAGGCATTATCCTGAATTTCTCACTGTCTTTTGCAAGTCCATATCCAATTTATTACCAAATCCTACTGATTTTGCCATAATAACATCTATCATATATTATTCTCTTCTTTCCCTGACACTACCAAGATCCTGGTGCAAACCCTCATGTCCTCATGCCTGGACTTCTGTAATATTCCAGACATTTACTCTCCCCTTGAATGCCTTTAGTAGTGGGGGACTCGTTACCTCTAATGGCAGGCTATTTGATTTTTTCAATGTAAAGCATGGATAAGCCCTTACCAAGGCCTGACTCTGGAGCTGGCCTTTTCCCAGAGTTGATACAAGCATAGTACAGACAGATCAAGGATCTTATCTGGGGAGAAGTAGTGGACTGAGAGTTCAGAGGCTGTTAGATTATCCTTAAGAAGTTCCTTCATTAAAAACTTAACAAGCAAAGGGTTATAAAACCATACATACCTTTTAACCAAACAATACCACTACCAGGCCTGTATCTCAAAGAGATTAAAAAAAAAGAAAAAAAAAGGAAAAGAATCTATTTGTACAAAATATTTATAGCGGCTCTTTTACTGGTAGACAATAATTGGTAATTGAAGAGATTTCCATCAATTAGGGAATGGCTGGACAAGTTATTGCATATGATAGTGATGGAATACTATTATGCTATAAGAAATGATGAGCAGGATCCTTTCAGAAAAACCTGGAAAGATTTACACGAAATGATGCAAAGTGAAATCAGCAGAATTTCACACTCACAGGAATATTGTATCATGATTCAATGTGAATAACCTAGCTATTCTCAGAAATACATGATCCAAGACAATTCTACAGGACATGATGAAAGTGCTTCCATCTCCAGAGAAAGAACTAGTGGAACCTGCATGCAGCTTGAGGATACTTTTTCCTTTATTTATTCTTCTTAAGTTTTTTTTTTCTGTGTTTTCTTTCATAGCAAACTTACATGGAAACGTGTTTTGTATGACTATACATGTATAACCTATGTCAAAATACTTGCCTTCTTAATGAAGGGGAGGGAGGGAGGGAGGAAGGGAGATAATTCAAAACTCAAAATTTGAGAAAAGGACATTAAAACTATTTTTACATGTAATTGGAGAAAAAAATTAAAATTTTGAAAGACTTATGTGAACTGATACAAAGTGAAGTGAAAAGAACCAGGAGAATACTTTACACAGTAACAACAATATTGTAACAATGATCAATTGTGAAAGACTTAGTTACTCTGACTAATACAATGATCCAAGAAAATTCCAAAGGACCCATGATGCAAAATGTTATCTGTCTCCAGAGAGGGATCTAAGGAATTCAGATTGAGCCATTTTTTAAATCTTTCTACATATTTCTTGCTTTTTATCATTGTTGTTGTTTTGCAACATGGTTAATATAGAAATGTGTATTACATGACTTTACATGTATAATTGAGATCAAATTACTTGCCCTCTCAATGGATGGGGGAGGAGTAGGAGGGAGAGAATTTGGAACTCATTAAAAAAAAAAAGAATGTTAAAATATATAAAAATAAATGAAAAAGAAATTCCCTCATACAACTGATAAAAAGGAGTATCAGGAGGTGGGAATCCAGACAGAGGGCGTTCAAATGTTACCACATTTTTTAAAAATCAGCAAAATAACATGTAATTTGATAAGCCTTATTGAACATTTATTATGTGCTCAAAATTATGTTAGGCTTATTATATATGGCAGAGGCCTAAAAAGATGAGGTGATTTGATCAGAAAAACAAATCGGTCCTGGAGAAGATATATCAAAAAACACCTCCTCCTTCAGGTAAGGGATTACTAGAGAAGAATATTTACATACTTTGTCAAGCAAGGTTCCTGTATCTGTTGTTTTTGTTTATTTTTTTCTTTCCAACAAGGTGGGTTCAATTTAGGCATAGGGATGAGAAATCACTGTCACATAAAGACAAAAAGCATCAATGATTTTCTTAAATCTAAAGTCAACTCAAAGTGATGGTACTGGTTGTTGTTCAATCATGTCCTATTCTTCATGACCCCATTTGGGATGCTTTTTGGCAAAGATGCTGGAGTGGTTTACCATTTCCTTTTCCAGCTCACTTGACGAAGAGGAAACTGAGACCAACAGGATTGATGACTAGCCCAGGGTCACCCAGCTAAGTCTGTGACCCCATGTGAATTTATGAAGCCGAGCCTTTCTTTCATGTACCCGTTATGCCTCTAGCTGCCACTTAAGATTATATTGCGTAACATAACCAAGCTTAAAATCCAGTTCATTTGACTTTGGGGCTTTAAAATTTGTTCTAAAGAATGTTTTGTTTGCCTCAGAAGAAAGTGGAGAGAAGGTTGTTCCTCGTTTTCTCCCTCTCCTTAGCAACCTATCTCAGCAGAGGGATTCAGGTTTATAATTATTGAGAGGAGATGGGAAACTGAAGAGGGAGTGAGAATAGGGCTTGGGGAGCTGGGGAGGAGCTCTTCTCCATGGAAGGAAGAAGGTAATACCTGACTCCTCGAACATTTTACTTGGGAAGGCCGGGCTTCTTGGGACGGACTGATCCTAAAAGGGGTTAGTACTCTCTGGACAGTTGTCAGTCTTTGTGGGAAGCTAATTTGCGGGTCCCGTGGCTGAGCAACAATTAATATATCTGCTTTTTAAAGGGGAAGCCGCTTTTTTTTTTCTTTTTTAAGGGATATCTGCCATATGTGCATGAGCAGAGTTATTAGAGAAGTGCATGAATTTGTCCTGCTTTCCTGCGTGGTCACTGATTGAATCAAATATTTGGAGGGTAATCCCGTGGACTCCATCACTTTATGTTGATCCCTAAGAACAAGCCTGGGAATAACGGACAGACACTGTTGTGACTGGAGAATTTGGACATGAGAACAACTTTAGAACATCCAGAGCTGACCAGGAGTGGAACTGGCTTGCAGACAGTGAGCTGTTAAGGACGAGGGGCTCCCGGGGGTGCTGAGAGCTCCACTTCGTGTGCAGATGATTGCCCGGTCGGGTGGTGCTCGGCTGGACCAGACGCGCCCTAAGGAGCTTCTCATTTCGAGGTTCTGCCGTTTGAGGGCCAGCGCCTGGGCCGCAGGCGCTTGCTGAGGGGAAGGAAGAAGGTGGAGGGAAGTGTGAGGGCCACATCCTCCACTCTTGGAGTCCGCTAGGCTGGGCTGGCCTGGGCTCGGCGGGCTCCCAGCTGCTCCGGGATCTCGGTCAGCACCTGCCCCGCCCAGTCTGGGCGTCGGGCCCGAAGAACCGGAGATGGGGGTGGGGGCGGGGCAGGTAGAAGAGCAGGGGAAAGGGGAGTGGTCGAAAGCTGGAGGCGCGGACGCAGACCGGCCCCACCCCCTGCCTCTCCCTCTTTTCTGGTTGGCCAAGGGGGCGGCCGAGTCAGTTTGGAGAGCTCCAGGCGGGGCGGCGCGCAGTTTTTCTTCAGCCTACGGAGTAGGGGTGGCGGATGTGGCTGGCCCTTTCGGGACGGGGACAAGATGATAGTCACCCGTGAGTGGGGGGCAGGGGTCTCGGGGAGGAGGGAAGGGGGCGTTGCGAGCGGCATCCCTAAAGCGCTGCTATCCGGGACGCACGTGGGACGAGGGAGCATGTGGAGCGGATCTCCGTCGGCTTTAGCCTGAGGGCTGATCTCTATCTGGAGTCCCCAGAGAGAGTAACTTGCAGCGGAGAGCAGCCTGCAGCCGGCTCGGTGGCCCGGGGGCCGTGCGGGGTGGGGGGGATGGAAACTCGGAGGCTCGGAGCGGACTGCGTGGGTATCTGCGGGCAAGCACTGCCAGCCCCCGCTCTCTCCGGCTTCGCCTTCCGCCCCTAACTCCCACCTCTTCCCAAAGCCGGAGACTCCAGTCAGTGCCCGAGGTGGGCAATGCCAGGCCCGGGGTGGTCCTGGGCATCCGCGAGCGGGCTGCCGCTGGCAGCGTACGGGCGGAGCCCTGCTTCTTTGATGTGGGTGGGAAGTGGGGATCTCCCTGAGATCACCCCGAGGCTGTCCCCGAGAGGGTTTTGTTGCGGAAAGGAAGCGGAGTCAGCCAAGTGCCAGTTACTATAGAACTGAATGATTTAAAGCTAAAAGGGGGATTTGGAAATCGTGCAGGGGCTCTTCTGGTTCAGCAGTTTGGAACCTGAGGTTTGTAAATTTAAAGACATACACATAATATATATGCAAACATATCATATACATATATATGTAAGACTGAATTTCAGTATAATTGATTTTCTTATGCATTTTATGTATTTGACAATATTATTATAGGAAGGGCCCTATAGTCTTTATTAGATTGTCAAAGGAGTCTATGACTGGAAAAAAAAGTTAATCCCTGAGTTAGTCCAACTTCCTTCCCAGAGGCAATCAATGCAGGGTGTGTCCACACACAGTAACAGAACTCAGGTCCTCTAACAAATATCCCCTGCTCTTTCTGCAAGATGGTGCTACATCTCCCTAGCAACACGCAAGTGCCATGTCTTTGGAAAGAAATTTAGGGACTGGAGAACATTTTGAGATCCAAGGCAGCTTTCTCCCAACCTTTCCATTTCTCTGCCTCAGTTTCTTAAAGCCTTCCTCCTTATTCCATCTTCCAATTTTATAATCCTCCTCACTCCCTACTTCCCAGTGTTTGCACAGAGTAATTTGGCTATTTTAAATACACAATTAACTACAAAATTCCTATGAAGAGGTAATCTGCATTCAGAGAAAGAACTGATAAATAGAAGTGTACATGGACCGATTTTCCATGTGTGTATATACATATGTTCTGTGTATATATGTATATGCACATGTATATAATTTCCCCTCCCTTAGGGGAGGAGAAATGTTGCACGATATTATGTATTTAAAAGGAGAACAGCAAGTTATACATAATAGATTTGCAGTTTTTGTGTAAAATCTTCTTATTCTACTTTGTTATGGAAATGCTAGTTATTTCATAAATTAAAAAATTTTAAGAGTCTTGTTTAAAAAGAAAGAGTTTGGTTGCCACTGTTGAGGAGTGGGAGGAGATAATCGGGGGCAGGCTGCTTAGTGTGATGGAAAGAGCATTGGACTGTAGTCAAGCATCACTTCCAATCCCCATTTGTCATTTAACTCATCTAGGGCAAGGCAAATTTCATTAGTAAAATGTTGGGGTTAGACTAGGTGATTTCTAAGGTCCCTTTCAGATCTACCATTTTGACTCTTCTTTCTGCAATTTCTCTGACTGCTCCTGTCTTTTCTTCACTACAAACTAGAATAGAAATTTTTTTTCCAGGGGGCTCAGTGCCCCTTCCTCCTTCTGAAAGCTAAGGAAACCCTGTAGGTTGAATAAGGCTGTCTAATCCTAGGGCCTTTGGGAAAATCAAGTTCCCTAGGGCTGTCTGTCTTTCCTCTAGCCCTCAGTACTGTGTTCTGCAAACAGTGTATATTTATGTATTTGTTGGGTTCATTCATAAAAAAAAAATGAGTCCCTGAGAAGTTATTCACTCCTCTTTGAGTAGATTGATCTCTTCCTTCACAGACTGAAGTTAAGCAAGCAGTAGTGCTTTTGAAGGGTTGTCTTCCCTCTTTGGGACACTAAGATTTGTAGTGATCTTGACTTGAAGGAGGTTTGGTGGTCATTTGGAACCAAACTTTTTTCTTATTCACCAGAACAGAGGCTTGCTTCTGCATGGCTCCGAGAGAGAGGGGAAAGTGCTAGGTTTAGGGATTTGACAGGGAGAATGATTTCAAGCCTGAGTCAGGATTTCTAGGAAGGGCTTTGGGTGGGAGTTTTTCCATTTGGGCTCTCTACAGGCAGCATTCTCTGTTAAGGGAGCTTCTAAGGAAGAGGCAGCTATGCTTGTGTGTGTGTGTGTGTGTATTGGGCAGAGAGAAAGAGGTTTCTGGTGACTCATGAGAAAAAACTCATAATTAAGGGGGCCCTTCAGGTCAAGAATTCTCAGTGCCAGCAAGTATGTAACCCAGAAAGCTTTCAGGGAATACACTGTTTTATGAACACCTCTTTCTCTGTCATTCTGTATGATTCTGTTTCACTGCATGAACCTGCCACTTTATGTGTCTGCCTCTTCCTCTGTCAATCTTTCTTCTCTCTCTCTCTCTCTCTCTCTCTCTCTCTCTCTCTCTCTCTCTCTCTCTCTCTCTCTCTCTCTCTCTCTCTCTCTCTCTCTCTCTCATTTCTATCATTGTATCTGTTGATTTCTACCCTTGCTTCTCATCTCTTTTGGACCTGTGCCTCTTTCTTTTTATTTTGCCTGTCAATCTCTAGGATCTATGAAGTGACAGCCCATCCATATGAGGAGTTGGCCTGGTCTTCCTTTGGGATAGCAAGGCTAGTTTATGTTAAATGACTAGGATCAAGATGAGCTCCTAGGGCCCAGAATTTGTCAATACAAATCATAGAGTTGTTAGGAACCCTAGCTCTATCACATGGCATCTGTGTGAAAGCATTAATATGAGTAATCAATGACTCCTAAAACCAGCAATGTAATCTAGTAAGTACATAGAGAATCATACTTGAAGTCGTGGATTTAATATCCACCTCTGACAAATACTGTCTTTGTGACCCCAGGCAAATCATTTAACCTCTCAATGCCTCAGACAACTAAATAAGACTTTAAATCTCAGCTCTACTTTGGTAGAATAGTTCCTTACAGCAATGAAATAAAAGGTGCATTTTGGGGGAAGGAGTAGGGGAGAGAAAATGTTATTCTTTTAAAATAATTCCCTTTAGTGTGCCAGACAATGGCCAGGGTTATTTTTCTTAAATATGATCAAAGTGGAGGAGGTGGCTATATACTCTGCTAATCTCTAGGAGTTTGTGGGAGCACATGAAAAGTTGCAGGGGTTTGGCTGGCATTTGCAGAAGGGAACATAATGGTGCCCTTCATTTTGATTTTTCTTGCCCATTATGACTCATATGAAAATATGTTAAAAATGAATGTACACATTAACCTATGTCAGATTGCTTGCTAGCATTGGGAACTAAGATGTAAGGGAGAGAGAGAAAAAAAATTTGGAACTCAAAATGTTTCAAAAATTAAAGTTGAAAACCATCTTTACACGTAACTAGAAAAATAATATTCTATAAAAATAAAATTTAAGATAAATGATGAGCAGCAGACAAAATTGCATATCTGCTTGGTGGTTCATGAATGGATAGACAACTGACTCAGTAAAAACCTTTGTGTGTGCTGGTGGTGGGGAAAGGTGAAATTTCGAGGAGAGAAGGGAATAACAGCTGAAAAAGGAGGCTACCTGTCCTGCAGAAGAAGACTGTCCTTATTGAGCTAATACTGAGTTTTCATTGGTGACTGGAATGATGCCATTGAATTGCCTTTTGCAGGTAAGAAAGTGGCCACTGCTCTAATCCACTTTGTTTTCCCCAGTAAATTCGCCTATTTGTGTTTGGCTCAGAGTAACATTTAAACAAACCCATATTTATGGGATTATGGACACAGATGCTTGGTGGTTTAAGAAGCCAATCTGGGATTAATAATAATTCCTTGCATTTGTATAGTGCTTACAGTTTTCAGCATGATTTCACAGCCATTATCTTATCTGATTAAAAATGTGCCACGGAAACTGTGAGAGTTTAGTACGGACAGTATGTTATATTTGTTGGTGACGACATGCTGAGAGGGAGTGGGAAGAGGCAGTGCTTTGTCCATAAGGAATAAATAGTGCACAGTGTTTCTTAGGGACAGATGTTGGACTGTAAAATCAGGAAAACATTTACAAACCAGGAAGTAATTTCTTGGCATCTTATAACATTTAGAATCTTTACTGGGATGAGGAGAGCTAGATGGCTCAGTGGATAGAGCACTCACCCTGGAGTCAGGAAGATCTGAGTTCAAATTCAGCCTGAGACACTTAACATTTGCTAGCTGTGTGACTCTGGGCAAGTCATTTAAACCCAAATGCTGCAAAAACAAACCAAATTATTCAATCTTTAGTGGGTCGTGAGGACTCCAGTTCTGTAGATTGTGGAATAAACTGACTGACAATATTTATTTAGGGCTATATTAGCTGAAATATAATATATATAGGGCTACATAAGCTTCAGTTTAGGGAAAGACAAAGATGAGCAGGAGTTCTAAGGTGACCACTCTTGTACTCTGAGACATTATTTCTGCCTTTTGTTGTTCAGTTGTTTTTCAATTGTGGCTGAATTTTTATGATCCTATTTGGGGTTTCTTAGCAATGACACTGGAGTGGTTTGCCATTTTCTTCTCCAGCTCATTTTATGGATGGGGAAACAACTGAGTGACTTGTCCAGGATCACACAGCTAGTGTCTGAGGCCAGATTTGAATTCATGTAGATGAATCTTCCTGGCTTCAGATCTGGCACTCTTATCCATTGTGCTATGAAGCTGGCCAGTCAATAAGCATTTAATAAGTGCTTGCTTTGTGCCAGGCATTGAGTTAATCACTGTGAATATAAAAGTAAAACCAGTCTCTGCCTTTAAGGAATGTACATTTTAATGGGAGAGACATGTAAATAACTAGGTATATTTACAGAGAATAATTAAGATAACCTTTGGAAGGAAAGCACTGCCAGTTCGGGGGAAACCTCATGCAGAAAATGAGACTTGGGCTGTCTTGAAGGAAGCCAGGGAAACCTAACAGGTATAGGTAAGAGGGTAGAGCATCCTGTCTGAGGCTAACTGATGCAAAGGCACAGATGGGAAGTAGTATTGAAAGCAAGGAATTGGAGCTAGGCCAGTATCCCTGCATCCTTGAAAGATAGGGAGAGGTCGGCTGTGAAGAACATTCAGTGCTAAATAGAGGAGTTTATATTTTGTCCTGGAGGTAGGGGACCAAGAAAGTTCACTGAGCTATAGTATGTCAGATTCTTTGGTTTATCCTATATAGTCTGGGAAACTAGAAGAGGCCCTAGCAGCTAGCAGCTCTCACTGTCACTGGGGTTTTGGAGCAACTCTTTTTTTTTTTTTTTTTTTTTTTTTTTTTTTTTTTTTTTTTTTTTTTTTTGTCTTTTGTAAAAATGGTTAGGTTTCTCCTCTTCTTCCCCAAAGAGTATGTATAGCTGAGACATGAGGAAAAACAAAGACACATTGCAGAGCAGAAAGATTGAAGCCGTGGGCACAAGAGGACAGGTTTGGGGAAGAGTTTCCAGAACAAGACCCAGGACTGGTTCTTCCAGCCAGATTTTGCTCAGTGCTGAAACTGGACTGAGCCAAGGAGGAAAGTAGTATTATTAGCTCAAGGGAAGGGAGACTTTATGGAGAGAACATTTAAAGATCTGGGGTTATGCTGAAAGGAGGAAATGGAAAATTCCCTCCACCCTGACTTCATATGTTTCTGAAGGTAGACTATATGAGAGAGTTGATTAGATCACAACCTTCTCTGCTGCAGGGAAGACCATGGGTAGGGATGTGCAGGGATCCTAAGCAGGGAGGGGGAGCATTTCAAAGGCTTAGAAAGATAGCTCCTGCTTCCTGTTTCTGGAAAGAGCCAGAGGCTCCTAGGGAACTGGAAGCAGGAAAAGGCAGACAGCTTTCTTCTCTTTAAGGTGACAGCTAAGCTGATAAAGGAATCCACAATGGTGTGCTAATGGGTGTTGATGTGTTAATGGAGAGATCTAATCCCCCAACCCAGACCCCAGGTAACACATAATGTATTTTAAAAGGAGCCTTTTGAAGATAATGTTTTAACTCAAATGAATGTTTGATTCTAATGGTGGAATTTCAGGCACTGTGGCAATCTTTTTAGGTTTGCTCCCTCAGGCCATGATCTGTCTCTTTCCTTAAGTGCTAATCATTCTTAGAAAAGATTTAGGGGGAGAGAAAAGACACCTTTCCAAAACTCACCTCCATCAACTTCTCACGGTGGTCAAATTATGACTCAGATTCTCTGGGCTATTCTCCAGGAGGATAGAGAGAGAAGGAAGAGGAATCTTCTCTCCCTGTCTTTTATCCAGGGTATACACGCTGTCCAAGATCCTCGTTTCCCATGGTCTCCAAATACTCAGCCAGTGTGTGCTGAATGTATTTACATTCCTCAGACATCTGGTGACTGCTGGGGCCTGCCTCTACCACAGCTGGGCACTGGCATCAAGTCTGCCAAATGAACAGCTGATTCCCACCATCTGGAGGTCTGAGGGACTAGGACCCACCCACCGCCCACCCACCGACCCCCGAATTACCTGCTGGATTTGAGTGGAAGAGATCAGTTAGGAACTGATTACACAGAATAGTCCTTTGTCTATAAGAATGTGTGTTTCCCTGCATTTGTCTCTGTCTTTACTCTATCTTCCCTGCCTATCTTCAATTATTTTATCTGTATCTTTATCTTAGTCCATCTGTTTCTCTATGAGACCATGTAACTATGTCATTTTTCCCCCCTTGGCTTTCAGATGGCAGACTAGATGACATTTCAGCACCCTGTCTCTCTATTTCTTTCTGCCTTGCTTTATTTTGAATAGTGTTTTTAAGTTATTCTTGGCTATAGCTTTTTACCTTCTGAACAGAAGTTCTTCTTTCTGCACAGATGGCCTTGTGAGCACCCTTGCCTCTGGCTGTTGGGAGCTTTTTGTTTTTTGGCCTATCCCATTCTTGGCCTGACTCAGACCCTAAAGAAGCATCTATTTAGCAAAGGCAAGGCTGGGAATGGCAATAGCCTGTGGAGGAGAATCTTAAAGAGCTGCCTCTTGTCCAGGATCCAGTGAAGAGTTTGAACTCCCAGACACTGCCCCTGGCTCTCAATGCTCACAATCTGACTTGTTTTTCAGCCTTATTTCTTTTATCTCTTTCCAGAAATTGAAGCCAAGGAGGCCTGTGAGTGGCTGAGGGCAGCCGGTTTCCCCCAGTATGCTCAGTTATTTGATGGTATGGCAACCTATGGTTTCCTCCTATATGAACATTAACACCTTGCATTTATATAGCTTGTTGGGGGGGTGATCTTAAAATTATTCTTTCATCTTACTTTCACTGTTATTCCCTGTGTGGAACCTGAGGCCTAGAAAGGTTAACTTCAGGGTAGAAAGAGGTAGGTAAAACAGTGACAATCATCTCATTCCGCTACTTCCCACTTAACCTAGGGCTCTTTCAACTAGAACACAGAGTCCTGATCCAATCTGACAAACATTTATTTTTTTAAAAATTCAATTCCATTTTATTTTCAAATCTTCATTCTTTTATCTATCCCTGCTCCACCCCACCAAGCTCCTCCACTCCTCAACTGAAAAAGCAACATCACAACCTTCTCAAGCACAACAAATTCTTATACTGGTCCTGTCCCTTTCCCAAATTATGTTTGTACTGCATCCAACCCTCTCCATCTGGAGGTGGGTAGCATTGCAATAATTGGTCTATGTTGACCAGAGTTAATAAATCTACCTAAGTTGTTTGTCTTTATAATACTGTATAAATTATTCTTCTGATTCCACTTACTTCACTTTACCTCAGTTAATAAAACAAGTCTTCCCAGTTTTCTCTGAAGCCATCCTTCTTATCATTTCTTATAGCAAAGTAGTATTCTATCACAATTATATAACTTTTTTCAGCCCAAATGATGGGCATACCCTCAGTTTTCAATTCTTTGCCACAACCAAAAAAATAAAAACTTATTATTAATATTTTGGTGCATAAAGGGCATTTCTTCTTTCATTGATCTCTCTGGGGTCTAGACCCAGTAGTGGTCTTGCTGGGTATGCAAAGTTTAATAGCTTTAGGGACCTGTTCCAAAATGTTTTCCAGAAGAACTGAACTAATTTACAGTTTCTCCAATAACATTAATGTTTTCCCCAAACTCCTTCAATATTTGTCATTTTCCTTTTGTCAGCTTTGCTAATTTAATGGGTTGGGTTGGTACCCGAGATTTTTTTAAATTTTAATTTCTTTTATTAATGATTTAGAACTTTTTGTGTGTCTGTTTTTAGCAAATATTTATTAATTGCACATTATGTACAATGTTATGGGAATATAAAGACAAAACAGCTCCTGACCTCAAGGAGCTTACTTTTTTCAAGACATTATACATATATATAAGTATATATATATATATATATATATATGTATATATGTGTGTATATATATATATGTGTGTGTGTATACATATATGTGTGTGTGTATATATATGTATATATATATATATATATTAAAATGCAGTATGAGGAAAATTGATGGAGCACCATTAACAACTGGAAGAAACAGAGAAGCAGGTGGAGATTCATGGAGGAGATAGCATTTGAGCTGAGTTGGAAGGGAAACAAGGGTTCTGAGAGAGAGAAATGATGTGAGAACATGATAAATATTTCTGGGCAATCATTTGGTCCTATACACTCTTGAGGAGGGTTGTAAGTGGCCATGGGTCACTGGCACAAATACCAATCCATGAATATCAACTGTGGGAGTCTGGTGAATACATTGGATGGGAGTAAAGGAAATCACTTCAGTGAAGCTGATGGAGCTTAACCTTTTTCAGATATGCAGTTTCCCATTGACATCCAAACTGTGAGACGTGATCACGAGTTCCTAGACCAGGATGCCTTTGAGGCTCTTTACAGGTGGGTGTGGAGCTGTCCATCTCTCCACCACCTGCATGCACCCTGTGATTACATGGTCATTGACTGTCTAGAGTTGGAAGAAATCTCTGAGATAGTTTAAATTGAACCTATCCTTGCATGCTGGAATTCCTTCCACAACATTCCCAGTAAGTGTTCATCTGACCCCTGAAGGCTTCCAGTGACCTCTTAAGCAAGTAGTCCATTATCTTTGCCTCTTTTACTCACTCTTGGACAATAAGGGGAGAATTAGAGGTTAGACATATATGGCACTGCCAATTCCATATACTTCCTTACTGGCTCATTAGCCAACTGGCTACAATATTGATGAGAATTAGTGAGTATTCTGTTCAGACCATCTTTCCCCTAATTGATTCCTGCCAAATCAAATCAAATGCTACTTTTTCTTCTATCACTATCCTCACTCTTTATATCAATAAATCGGGATAGTAGTTGAGGTTATGTCTAAGATTCCTTGGCCCTCAAAAAATTCCAACCTACATGATAAATAAATTAGGGAATAACTATTTAATTTTTAAAATGGCTTGTTGTAGGATATACTCCTACAATTTAAAGATTCATTTCCCCATTTCTCTTATGTTTTTTCCTGCCTTTATCTTTCTTTTTGTTTTATCAATCTCACTACATAACTATTTTCTAAATCAGGGCACATCTGCACTGTACAAACAGCCTACTTTAAAGTTCCATGTTTGTCTAACCCTTTGAACCCAAATTGACTATAGGAAGTCACCCACTGAGGTCTCAAAGCTAGGAAGAAGATGGAAGGCAGAGTGTCTTATGGCTCTTTAGGTCTCAAGAATTGTTGACTGTAGTAAAATTGAATGGAAAAGCTTTAGGACATCTTCTCTCTCTCCCAGGCGACTAAACACCCTGAACAAATGTGCAGAGATGAAGGTGGAGTTCAGCTGCCAGAGGAGGAGGGTAAATATTGACAACTAGTGGGGTCAGTTTCCCAGGAGGAGCAGGGATCCCCAGGTCCATTTCTAGGGAAGGGGGGATGTTTCATCTAGCCTGCCTAATGGGCTCTAGATATGGTTAGTATTTAGGTGGCAGAGCACTTCATAGGAGGGGGTTGGAAGGACCAGCGGGAGTGTGCCCATGCCTCCCTGGGAAGCCACTTCTCAAGAGCACTCTCCCCCTTTGCTTGACTCCTGCCTCTTGTGCTCATGTCTGCTGCTGAACTCATTTTTGTCTCCTTGCAGAGTGATGAGTCGGAGGATGATGAACCATGTGCTATCAGCAGCAGGTGGGCCTATGAGCGCTGCAGCCGGCGCTGGTCCCGCCTGGACAGCCTGGAGGTCTTCCCCGGGGGGGCTGGTTCGTCGGGCAGCCCTGTCCTGGAGAGAGTGCCGAGGATCCTGAGCAGGGGCATTGAGGAGCCAGCCTCCCTGGAGCCCGAGGAGAAGCCAGACGCCTCTTCTGTGAGTAGCTCCAGCAGCAGTGACAGTGATGCTCCCTTTTCCAGGACCCTGGAGGATGCTGAGACTCCTCCTGAGTCGTCCCACTTTTCTTACACCAACAAGCTCTCTTCACCTGCTTCTAGTCCCAGCTCTTCCCCATCCCCCATAGAGACTCTGAATGTTGCTGGTGAAGATCCACCTCCTGCAGAGAAGACCCTCCAACCCAACCGAGGCAAGAGCTTCTTGAGAAAGATGGAGAAGTTGCGGCTCCGCACAGGGTCCAAGCACGGCGGGATTCCACGGGCCCGTCCTCCCATCAGTGGGCCAGTCCTCCTTGAGGGCTTCGACGATGACAAGCTCCGCAGTCTCAATTGTGTGAGCATTGGTAGAGAGATGGGAGCTTGCCCATCCTCACCACCAATCTGCGGTAGCAGCAGTGGGAGCCAGTCTGAGACCAGCAGCACCGTGAGCACTCCGAGTCCTGTGACTCGGGTCCGCAGTCACAGGCAGAGGGATGGAGAGCCCAACTTAAGTCCCCCCTCACCATGGGCTGTGACTGAGCAGAACCTTCAGAACCAGTTGTTCCAGGTGCCAGTGGGTCATAAACCTGGCACCTTCCCCAAGGATCTGACCCTTAACTCCCCACCCCCATTAGATCACCCTTCGGTCAATTGGCGGACGGGCAGTTTCCATGGCTGTCACCGGAATCGGTTTGGAATCAGCTCCAAGGAGATGGAACCCCCCTATTGTCTACCTAGGCTGCCAGATAATCGGCTCAGTGTCTATGACAATGTGCCAGTACTGGTCCTTGGCAGGACAGAGGGTGTCGGGACCCTTGACAATGATCTCATCTTAGATTTTGACCATCTGATGGAAGATATGAATGAACTACAGAGGTTAGAGAGTCAGTGGGCAAAGAAGGATTCATACTTTGGGGACTTTGACTTTACCAGCTCCCCAAACATAACTGCCTCCCCTGCCCAAATCCTCCTGGAGATTACGGAGCCTTCTGGGGAGACAATCTCTGGGTCCAGGCCTGGTGGAGGGACAGAGCATCACCGTAAAAGAGACAGCCCTTGGGACTCTCCCAAATCATCATGCTCACTGAAGTCTGATACTGCCTCCTCAAACCCCTGCAGGTGAGCTCTGGTCTGCCTCATTCCACCTCTCCTTTGTCTCAGAATGCTCCTTTAGAAAGTTAACCAGAACTTGGGCTCATTGTCACTGTATCCTTTTATTTGTCTGATCATACCAACAACAGCATGAGACACTAATAACTATACCCACTATAATCACATGTTCTTAAACTGAGAAAAAGTCATAAGGGAAGGGAATGAGCATTTACTAAGCATCTACCATGTGCCAAACGCCATGCTAGACACTTTAGAAATGTGGTCCCAACCACCCTGGGAGGAAGGTGCTGTTAGGATCTCCGATTCACAGTTGAGCCCAGAGTCATAAAGCTAGTGTTTTAAGGTCTTCCTTGGGTCTCCCAACTTAACGACATTGCTCTATTTAGCTGAGAAAGCTGGTGACAGAAGCAGAATTAGAACTTACATTTCTGGACTACCAATTGATGATATTGCTGTCCCTCTACACAGCCTCCTCTTAGGGAATCGGATTCCTTTTTATCCCATTCCTCAAGGAACCCCCCAAAAAATTAATAGAGAAAGACAATCTCGGGGCAGCTAGGTGGCGCAGTGGATAGAGCACCAGCCCTGAAATCAGGAGAACCTGAGTTCAAATCTGGCCTCAGACACTTAACTCTTCCTAGCTGTGTGACCCTGAGCAAGTCACTTGACCCCAATTGCCTCAGCAAAAAAGGAAAAAAAAAAAAAGATGAAATGAACTTGAACTTCAAGTGACTCATTAAAATTTAAAGTTTATATCCAAGAGAAAGACATTCCTGGTGGAAACAGCACTGGGCTAAGAATTGGAATTATCTGGGTTCTAATATAGACTCAATCACTAATTAATTGTATGACTTTCTTAGTTTCCCAGGTAATTCCTGAAGCCTTATAAATCATAGATTTAGATTTAGATTTTTAGATAGACATATAAATCAATGCTCTGCAGTTTTCCCACTAGAAGTGCTGTATATCAATGAAATCACAGGGCTAACCAGATCCTCTCATGCCTCCCACAAAATATATAAATTTCCACATGTGTACAAAAATAGGCCTATAATACTATAAGGTTGGAAAAGTTGATCCTCACAACAACCCTGTTCCAGTCCTTTGAGAAACTCAGTGACTTTCCTGTTATCATTTTACTTATCTTTAGAAATAGAATTTGAACCCAAGTTCTCCATTTTTGAAGTTCAGCACTCTTTCCCTACCACAACACACTTCACAAATTTTATGTATAGGTTTGCTTAAATATATAAAAACATGGAATTTCCTGTTACCAAAGGTGAAAGGATTCATTTTCTACAGCAATTTTCATAGCAAGCTTCCATATTGTGTTTAAAGTAAAATCAGTTTTCATGTGTGGCATGATGATTGTGGAAATATGTATAAAAGAATTGCACATGTTTACCATATATTGGATTACAGGGCTGTCTAGAGGAGAGGGGGAGAGGGGGGAAAGAGAAAAAAAATTTTGAAACACAAAAGTTTTGCAAGGGTAAATATTGAAAACTACCTATGCATATGTTTTGAAAATAAAGTAGAATCAGGTTTAGATGTTGTTGTTTTTTGGGGGATTCATAATGGAAAAAAAGAGTACTTGTAAATCTTTTAGAATCTTTATTTCTGTCCTGAGACTTTGGATAAGTCACTATAAGAAAAATCTGTAAAATGGATTGGAACAGGGAATTTATCCTAATCTGTCTTTTGTGTGAATTAAGGCACAAATGTATACATACATTTGCCAATTTTATGCTACACATTAGCCATAAAAAATGTGGCTGTTGTGCTTGCTGGAGACAGACATTTGAAGGATGCAATATAGGAGGAAAGTCTAGGTAATTCACTGCCTAAGGACCTGAGGGCCAGATCTTATTTTGACACCTATGTCACGAGTCTCAGTTGCTTCATCTATAAAAAGAAGTGATTCAGTTAGATGATCTCCACCATCCTTAGCCATTAATTTAAAATCTAGCTATTTAGAAAGCATTACTATCATTTGTTGTGATTATAGGTTAGATGGGACCATCTATTTAAATGACATTAACGTTAGGTAGGGTCTTCTAAGTATATAGTTGTCTACTAAGCCAAACATTGGCTCATACACTGAAGAATGACAGCTAATAATTTGAGTATTTATCATATTGTGAAAAGAATAGAAAAGCCTATACTTGTATAAGTTGAAATAATTAAAAAAAACCCTGAAGTCCTTTTCAGTTCTAAAAATTGTAGTCCCTAAGATCTAAAACAGGTTTTGGGAGAAAAGCTGCAACTTTCTATCTTTTAGGATAGAATCTAGAGACCTAAAGGAAGGAGAAAGAAGAGGAGATGAGAAAGCAAATAAAAAATTGGAAAAGTGTGACAATTAATCCTGTAGGGGTTTGTGGACAAAGCCTAGAAAGGAGAGTAGATGAAAGAGTTACTTCCCTTTTCACAGTTCTGGAAGCTCTAAAGTAGTGAAGAGGTTGGGATACCTGTGAAAGGAAGGCAAAATATGGTCTGATGTCATCTCACATTTCTCTTGGCTTTCTAGGCCCAGAAAATGGAAATGGTCAACAGAAGAAACAACCGGCCTGACCAAGTCCTTCCTGCAGGTTGAAGAACAGTCAGCTCTACAACTCAGTTATTTAAAGAGTGTGGCTATGTTAAATCTCTCTGCCATCATGGAAAAAAATCCTCTATCCAGCAAACAGGGCTGGAACTGGTGAGGCTCCAGAAGCTAAGGGCTACTTAGCCTGGTTTTGGAAGGTGGAATGGGAGAGATAATTGTCCAGTGTAGTTCCAGGAAGCTGGTGGTGTAATGATGAAAAGAATGTTGGTATGGAATCAGACCCAAGTTCAAATTAGACCTCAGACACTTATTAGCTATGTGATTCTGGGCAAGTCACTTAATATATGTTTGTCTTGGTTTCCTTACCGGTAAAATGGGGATTATAATAGTACTTACCTCCCAGAATTGTGGTAAAAACCAAATGCAATAAAAACTGTAAAGTATTTAGCACAATAACTCATAGTAATTATCATATAAAAGGTAACTATAATAATAATTATTATTCTAAATAATAACAAATGGCAAATTTATTTATTATTATTATTGTTATTATTATTAATCTAGTAGGCCCTTGGACATCAAAATCCATGATTGTTGCATGGATAGTGTTAATGGGAGAGCAATTTAAGAATCCTCTCTTACCCTCACTTAGAACACAGAGAAAACCAAGATCCCTATCGGGCCCAAAACTAGAGGTAGAAGAAGTACGTTACAAGGACATGTCATCAATAACTTGGATCATTTTCCTTAATTCTCTATTGGCTGATCTGACTTTGGATGTACTTATCTGCTTCCTACACAATGGTCACTTACCTAGTTAGCCAAGTAGTACTTTGGACCAAGTAGAAATCAAGAACATGCATCTGTTTGGATTGTAATTTGAGGTTTTTGGCTTCACTTTCAGGCCGGTTCCCAAGTTCATCAGGAAGAACAAATATTCTGATTTTAAGGGCAAGAATGTGTTTGGAGTTCCATTACTACTAGTTGTCCAGAGGACAGGCCATCCACTCCCTCCAGGCATTTTCCAAGCTATGGAGTATCTGAGAGCACAGTTCTTGGACCAGGTACCATTGTATTGTTTAAATCTGTCCTTAACTCTCCAGCATCATTCCCACTATCACCATCACTATTATTATTGACATCAGTATTCATTAATTGCAAAACAGTTACTAAATAAGTATTTTTTGTGGTGCACTTTATGGAGACTGGAAAATATCTTCACCAATCTCTGCCCAAGGGAAATGATGCAGGCTCTGCTTTTGGAAAAATAAAATATAAACTTTATTGCTTTTTATTATATAACTTGTATCTTTATTTCTTTGATACATATTATATAATAAAAAGCAATAAAGTTTTTACATTAAATAAGTAAATCATATAAATAAGTTCCTTGTTTATTCCATTAAGCAGAGAATATTGCAGGGTAAATATATATGATGGGCCTCATGGATTAAGGATGGGCAGGGCTCAAGAGAGATAGTGCTTGAGCTGGATTTCTCTTTTCTGGACTCCTCAATGACCAGCTCCACAGAAAACAACTCTCCCACTGTCTGGATTTATTTTACAATTAGCTCATATATATTTATCAGGGTCCCAACTATGACAACTGTGCACATACGACAGTATTCCCCTGAAATACATACACAACCTAATTTGAATACATGTGAATTCATCCTAGACACACAGCACACACTAGTTTATCCAGACTTTCAGTATGTGTGTGTACATATATGCCCTAAACACATGTAAAAAGTCTAAAATACACAGGACACTATATATATATATATGCATATATATATATGTAAATTTTTCCTAGAACATTTCTAGGGAATTACAGCTTTCAATACATATATATCCACAACCAACCTCCACTCATAAGCACTCAACCATCCTGACCTCCTTTTCACATATTTACAAATACATAATTTCTCTGGCTCTATTTGCTGGAAAGGGAAGTAATATTAGAAGGGGAGAGAGGAAAGAAGGGGGAAGACTCAGAACAGCACAGAGCCTAGGGTGAGCACTTAATTTTCTGTGTAACTGGTATCCCATGACTACATAACGGTTTCCCCCTAGGTTGGTTTGTTCAGGAAATCAGGGGTGAAGTCTCGAATCATGTCCCTTCGGGAGATGAATGAAGCCCACCCAGACCATGTGGACTATGAAGGTCAGTCTGCCTTTGATGTAGCTGACATGGTGAAGCAGTATTTCCGTGACCTCCCGGAGCCCATCTTTACTAGCAAGATCTGTGAATCAATCCTTCATATATACCAATGTAAGTAACTGGCGAGATGGAGATGGTGCTCTTGGTTTGGGGGGGTGACTCCTAGAACATTCTGTTACCCCATCCTTATTTAGTATTGTCTACAGCTGGTCTCTGGCCAAATTGTAAAAGTGACTCAGGTTGACTTTTCTTTTCCCTGCCTCTAGCCATGTCCTGTCTCCCTTTCTTCTTCCTTTTTTCAGAGAAAAGCAAATCATTTGTACTTTAATGTGAATTTTAAGACAACTTTCTTTATGATGTTTATTTTGTGTGAATCTGCTCTTTTGAGGGAGGCCCAGAAATTTCTGCCTCCTATAACTAGGCCTTTAAGGCTAGAAGAAGGGGAGGGGGCTTCCTCTGCGTCAAAGTCCACCATTTTCTGTGGTGTCCATCCTCCTACATCTGCTGCCTTCCACATGAGGTGTGTATGACAATCCTCACTGAACTGATCTTACCTTTTGTTTTTTTTTAACTTAATTTTTTTTTATTGATGCCTTTTGTTATGTCAGAATCTCTTCTTGATTAACCTCTTCTTCCAAAGAAAGTTTCCTTGTGACTGAAGCCCAGACATCCCACCCACATGGTCAATGTAGCAAGTGCTTGTGAAGATAAACATCTTTCTGTCTCCCTCTCTCCTCTTTTTTTATTTTCTTCCTTTCTCCCTCTCCCCCTCCTGGATTACTCACCCCAGCCTGCCCTCATACTGGCAGGTTGGGACAAAAGGAGCTTCTCAAGTCAGGGATCAGCTACAGCTGTAAGAACCATATGACTACTCCTCAAAACTCTCAGATTTTAGGTTTCTGGTTTTGGAAATAAACACTCCCCTTACAACTGAACACTAACTCCTGAGTCCTTCTCTTTCACACAAAATCAATCACTGTGATACCATTAAGTCATAGCTCATTAACCCATAGAAATTGAAAGGGGAAAAGGGAGCAAACATTATTAATTCGTTATATTATTATTAAAAGTAAGAAACGTGCAGTCACTATGCTAAATGCTTTAGAAATAGCCTTATGAGGAGGTAGGTGCTGTTAATATCATGCCAGTGTTACACCTCAAGGAAACTGAGGCAAAAGTTGTGACTTGACCAGGATCACAAAAATAAGCGTCTGAAGTTACATTTGAACTCAGGTCTTCCAACTCCCATGTCTAATGCTCCAACCTTTGCATCACTTAACTCCTCCAGAATAACAATTCATCAGATGGAGAATGCAAAGATAATCAACTATCATAATTTCTTGATAGAAGGCAAAAATAGGAATAATCAAGAGATCACATAAACCTGGGTGACATTCTCTGAGCCATGCAACTGTATCTATGAAAGTGAGTAGATACGCACTTAATAGAAACCTAACAGGGAGGCATACATCATAAAAACCCACTAGGTTTTTGCACTCAGGGCAGCTTACAAATATGAACTCTGAGTGTCTTGATGTATTTGGTCCCTTCAGTAACAATCGTTCCCAGAGGAGCTGCTTCTGGCAGTTACCTTTCCTATGTGACAAGTTCCTCATAACCACTTTTCAGGGCGCTGAAAAATGTGTTACGCACTTTCAGTGACAAACCATTACTTTAAGCCAAAGAATTGCAAATTTCCTCATGTTTACAAATAGGATTCGCTTTGTCCAGCTGGTTCTCAGCAAAGACAAATCTCTTTTCACAACAAAGTAAATGCAAAGGCAGTCCGTAATCTTGTTTCCTTCTCTGAAACTACAGAGGACACTAAACGGCCGTCAGGTATCCCTGAAAGGTTTCTGTTTCTTCTTTCTTATATGATAATGTCAAAGAGCAATAACAACTCTGGGCAAAGCAGCGGGACTTGGCTTTCTCAAATTAGCACAGGAGCTTAAGACTTTTGAGCAGACTTACACTTTTTTTTCCAGTTTAGCACCAAATCCAAACCTTTCTTCCAAACATCAAGCTCGCATCAAAGTATTTTGAAAAGTTAATTGTCTGATCTGAAAGCCTCCTGTGTCTTTTGTCCTTTGCTTCTTCCTGCACTCAGCTTAATCTCCTGCTTTTTCTGTCTCTTCCTGTAGCTTCTTCTCTGGCTTTTTATATCATCCAATACCTCAAACCTGAGCCTCCTGGTGGTCAGTGACTCATCTACCTTTCTGTCAGGTATGATCCCAACACTCCTTACATAGTCTTAGCACAGTCCCTCTTATTTGACTTGTAACTTTTTTAGTTATGATCTTTAAAATTCTAGATACAGCCACATGCAAAGGATCTCTGAGACCATAATACCCTGCCAACATCATTATATCAGTTATTCCTTTGCCTTCAACTATGTTCTCTCAGTATAGTCAACTGAGAAGCAGTTCCCTTTTTCATTATGGTAAAGAAAATCCTTGTAACAAACATGTATAGTCAGGCAAAGCAAATTCCCACATTTCTCATGTCCCAAAGGAAAAAAAAGTGAATACCCTGAATTTATCACTTTTCTATCAGGAATTAGGTAATAACATGCTTCATCACTGGTCCTCTGGAACTATTTTTCTTCATATGGTTATTGTTATTTTTATAAATTGTTTTCCTGGTTTTGCTCCTTTCACTCTGCACCAGTTTATATATATATATATATATATATATATATATATATATATATATATATATATATATATATATATATATATATATATATATATATATATATATATATATATATACACACACACACACACACACACACACACACACATACACTTTAGGTGACTTTTTTTTTCTGAAGCAATTGGGCTAAGTAACTTACCCAGGGCCACACAGCCAGGAAGTGTTAAGTGTCAGAGGTGAGATTTGACTCAGGTCCTCCTGACTTCAGGGCTGGTGCTCTACCTACTGCACCATCCAGCTGCTCCTTATACATATATATATTTCAAGATCTTTCTGAAGCAGTACTTTTCATCATAAGGCAGTGAGGTGATTCAGTAGTTAAAGCACAAAGCTTAGTGAGAAAAAGATTATGAGTTCAAATCAAGCCTGTATAGTTATTAGTTGATCTTGAGCAAGTTAGTTAATCTCTATTTGTCAGTTTCTTCAATTGCATAATGAGGATCATAAGAGCCTCCACTTCTCAGGGTTATTGTAAGGATCAAATGAGACTGGTCAGGAGGACCAAGATAAAGAAGTACCAGAGAAACTTAGAAAAGAATATCAAGAAGAGGGAGAAGACTAAAAAAAAAAAAAAAAAAAAACATTAGATCTGGCAACTCAAAGAACATTAGTAGCTTTGGAGAAATCCGCTTCAGTTGACTGGTGAGGTCAGAAGTCAGATTGTAAAGTTGAGAGAAAAGGCAAAGGAAGCCCAGATTTATTAGAGGGACTTCTCAAGAGGTTTAGCCACAAGCCAGAGGAGAGATTTGGGATGGTAGCTAATAGTGATGGATGGATCAGGTAAGGACTTTTTGAATTTAAGAGGCAACCAGACGTGTTTATAGACTGTTAAGAAAAAAGCCAGTAGAGGGGAAGGACTGAAGATAAATGAGAGTTGGGGTGATAGAAAATTCAGTCTGCTGGAGAATATGGAGTCACTTGTATGTGTATATGTTTTGGCAAGGACAACTCTTCATGTGAGAGAGCAGATGGGGAGCATTGGAAAGTTAGAAAATAGATGAAAAGGTTTAGAGAGATTGCTGCAGTGAGTGGTGGAAGAGTGGAATTTGCCACAGTAAAGGTCCAGTTGAAATTATATAATAAAATTTGTAATAGATGCAATCAACACAAGTACCATGACTTTTCTCCAGCTTCATTCAATAGCATGTGAATAGGAGCAAAGGCAGACAGTGGTGGGAATGATTCAAAGCTGAAGCTTTTCAAGGCAAAATGCGTGATAAAACAGGAACAAAAACAAGATAGGATTTGAGAGGAGAGAGCAATTTAGAGTTGAACTCGTTCATTAAGGAGTCAAGATAGGGAGGGGAAGAGAATATAGCCAGTGTAAGGGAGATAGCTTGGAAAAGAAGTGAGGAGTCTAAAGATGACAGTTTCACAGTGAGGATGAATAATAGGGTTGGGAGGGGACCCCAAGGCATAGAGAGGGGTGGATCAACAATAGACTGTAATCAGGGAAGGGAATTTCAGAGTTAATATTATCCAAAGTAGTATATTTGGTTTTAGTTTATTTGTTTGTTTTTTTTTCCAAATCAATTGGGGTTCCGTGCCCAGGGTCACACAGCTAGGAAGTGTTAAGTGTCTGAGGCCAGAATTAAATTCAGGTTCTTCTGACTTCAGGGCTGGTGCTCTATCCACTGCGCCACCTAGCTGCCTCTGAAAGAAGTATATTTGTTGAGTGATGGCAAGATCAAGATGCAGGGGTTCTCAAACTACGGCCTGTGGGCCAGATGCAGACGCTGAGGAAGTTTCTGTGGCCACCTGGGTTATGCCAAATAGGCTGAGGGACAGAGACAGAGTATAAGCTTTTGTTTTTACTCTAGTCCGGCCCCCCAACAGTCTGAGCGACAGTGAACTGGTCCCCCATTTAAAAAGTTTGAGGACCACTGATCAAGAGTATGATCATCTTTGTGTGTAGATGAGATAGGGTGAAGAATCATGTGAATTGAGGGACTGATATTAGGGTATTTGAAGGAGCATCAGTGTGTATTTTGAAGCCTCCTACTATTAGGGCAAGAATTAAGAATTAATTAAACAGGCACTGATGAAAGGAGAATGTCCTGGAATCAATAGAAAATTGATTCCAGCCACGAAAATTTGACTGGGTGGGAGATGAGGATTGAGTGAACCTCAGAAGGTTAGGTAGAGGTTACTAAATGATGGCAATAGAAGGATAGCTTGGAAGTGGCAATTGGGAGCAAGAAGTATTCTAAGTCCCCTTATACAAGGACAGTAAATCAACTTATATTATGAAAATATTCACATGAAAATTATGGTGCAGAAAATGGTCTGATTTGTATGAAGAAAATACAGAGGAAAATTGTTAAAAGACAAAAACAGTTAAACCAAAACATCTGACCTAGCAATCCTGTTTTATAGGTACTGCGACATTTTTACATGTAGGCCCCCATCTCAGTCTTTTCATGGGCAAGGAGTCTTCAGTATTCCTTGTTGCATCAGACTAGCTCTCTCTGGTTATAAAACTTGGGATGAAGAAAAATAGTTTCCTATATCTTGATTCTCTCTACCACTACATTTAGGGTTTTCTTTTATTGTAGAACCATAGATCTAGAATTGGAAGGAATCTTAGAGGCCATCTATTGAATTAACTCATTTTTTTTTTTAGAAATTGTTAAGAACTAGAAAACATCCATACACAAAGAAGGCAAGAAATATGGGAGTTATATATGAAGCTATAATCCACTACAATAGATTCTTCCTTTTAATAAGCATTCAATTGAATGTGCTAGTATTAACATTTCTCTGCTTGTTGTTTTTGCTTCTGAACTATCACCAAAAATATTTATGAGTGTGGATTGTGAGGTTCTGGGGATTAATTGGTTTGAACCCCAGAGACATTTGGATTAGATATATGGATCAGAGTATCATCTGCATAAAGATAATCAAACCAAGAGAACTAATGAGATCCCCAAATAAGATATTATTGAAAGAGAAGAAAAGAAGTCATAGGACAGAGTTTTAGGGGACATCCAGACTTAGTAGACAGATCTAGATTAAGAAATAATCATACATCATGAGAAGCAACATACACTTGAGTAAAAAGAAAGCCTGGAGAGAGGAATCTCATGAAAACTTAGGGTGGGGAGAATATCCATGAGAAGAGGACTATTAACTATGTCAAAGGCTGCAGAGGAGTCAAGGATAATTGAAAACAGGCCATTATATTTGGCAATTAAGAGAACACTAGCAATGTGGGTCAGAGTAGTTTTAGTACGTGAATGATGAAATCAGAAACTGGAGAGAGAAGAGGAAATGTAGGCAATTAGAATAGATAGCTTTCTCAAGGATTACTGAGAAATAACATATATAGATATAGATATAGATATATAGATGGATAGATGGATAAGGGGAGATAATAGAATCGAGCAAAGATTTTTTTTTTAACAATTGGAGAAACATAATCACATTTATAAATAGCATGAGAAAAACCAGTAGAGAGGAAAGAAATCACAGATTAAAGAGAAAATGGGGAGGCTGACCCAGGAAAGTCAGAACTCTCTGCTCCTTACTGCTATTTCAGACTCTCCCTTTGACTGTCCCTTAGGAATCTTTCCTCCTCTGAAGTGCATTCTATCAAAATTTAGAATTCAATCTAGTTCATTGTGGTTCTCCTTTATCAACCTCCAAGGTCATTCTCCTTTCCTCAAGGAGTTCAATATTCTTTTCCTCTCCTATGGAACTTCCTGGGAATTTCAACTTTCATGCTGATGTTCCCTTGAAGACTCTAATCTTTAATTGCTTTCAAATCCCATCACCTAAACCGAACTACCTCAGGAACCCCACAGGGATGATCCTACCAAATGCTTTATGTAGTTCTAATCTGTGTAATTTAGCTATCTATATATTAAGATGATAATTTAAGTATTTGAGGGAAAACCTCCACAATTCTTTATTCTCAGTCTATCTTCTCTCCTTGTTTTCTCTGTTCCCTTCTCCTTTCTTTCCCTTCTCTCTTGTGGGGAAAGGCAAACTCCCCCCAAACCACAATGCCACCTCACTGTGGCAAAGCAACCCTTTTGACTCGGTATTCCACCGCTTACGACAGCAGCTTTTTAAAACCTTTTCTCCTTCCTCAAACTTCTCTTTGTTCTCCTCACACAAATATGTTATGCTTCCTCAGTTCTTTAAAAAAAAAACAAACCCTCATTTGATCCAACCATCTCTGCTGCCTATAATCCAGTACCTCTCCTTTCCAGTGTTGCTAAATACCTTAAAAACCAACCTTATTTATATCTCCACTTCCTCTCCTAAACACCTCGAAGTCTGGTTTCTGACTTATCACTCAACTGCTCTCTCCTGAGTTACAATAACTTCCTAATCACCAAAATGTAATGGCCTTTTCTCAATCTTCATGCTTTTTGAATAATATCCTTTGATATTATTAAAAGCCATGTCTTCCTGCCTGATATTATCTCTTCTGGTTGTTCTCCCATCTGGCTATTTCTCCCCAGTCTCCTTTTCTGGATCATCCTCCAGGTGACTCAGTCTACTAATCATGGCTGGCTGGCTCCCAAGGTCTGTGCTGAACCTCTTTCTTTTCCTTCTATCCTGTCTCCTTAGCAATATCTGCTTCCATAGGTTCAGTTATGATCTTTATGTAGATGATTTTGAGATCTTGTTTAGCCCTAACCTCTCTCCTAGGCTCCAGTTTCACATCCCCAAGTGCCTGTTGGGCATCTTGAATGAGATGTCCTCAAACTTAGCATGTCCAAAACAGAACTCAATTTCCCCCTTCCAAACCTTCTCCTCTTCCAATTTCCTTATTATTGTCGAGGGCACAGCCATTCTCAGCCTCTCTTTCAAGTTTATCTTATACACAGAATATGCTGTAAATTCTTATTTCTGTCTTTACATTTCTTGGATTAGAAACTTTTTTTTATTAATTTTATAATTATAAAATTAATTTTAAAATTTTTGACAGTACATATGCATGAGTAATTTTTTTATAACATTATCCCTTGTATTCATTTTTTTCCAAATTTTCCCCTCCCTCCTTCCACTCTCTCCCCTAGATGACAGGCAATCCCATACATATTACATGTGTTACAGTATAACCTAGATACAATATGTGTGTGTAAATTCAATTTTCTTGTTGCACGTTAAGAATTGGATTCCGAAAGTATAAGTAACCTGGGTAGATAGACAGTAGTGCTAACAATTTACATTCACTTCCCAGTGTTCCTTCTCTGGGTATAGTTATTTCTGTCCATCATTGATCAACTGGAAGTGAGTTGGATCTTCTTTATGTTGAAGATATCCACTTCCAATTGAATAAGAAACTTAAAACAGTAATCACTCCCTACATAAATAATTCCCACTCTAGTGCAGGCCCTCACATGTGTGGACTAATGTATTAGCTTTCTGGATGGTCTCTGTGCCTTAAATCTCTTCCTACTCTATTTCAAAGTTTCTATTTTCAAAAATTCCTAAAATTCTCTGAAGTTCTCTGAAATTCTATGAAGACATCCAATTGTGTAAATAATATTTTACTTCAAGTGGGCATACCTTCTAGCCATCGATTTTTCCATGGTCCCCTTTGTCACTCAATAGAGTCTACTCTCTCTTTCCCTTCCAGATCTACCTAAGGAAGAACAGTTTAATGCTGTGCAAGCGGCCATTCTCCTACTTCCAGATGAAAACCGAGAAGCCTTGATTATCCTTCTCTTCTTCCTCCGAGACGTTGTAAGATTTGTGGAGGAGAACCAGATGACTCCCACCAACGTTGCAGTCTGCCTCGCCCCATCTCTTTTCCATCTCACGTCTGTCGCTTCCTTTCGGTCAGATAATCCCACATCTTCCAGGTATTCTTCTCAACTGGCAAATTCCTATACTCCACTTCCTTCTGTTGGCACAAATGAGAGAATTGTAGGCTAGGCAATTCTCTGTTGATGAACCGAGGGTTTCCCAGACATTGGGCTCCAAAAGTAATCTGATGATTGTGGGTCTGAATTCAGTTGACTGAAATCTGCCTCTCTTTTACTGGACTGGTTTGGTATTCGTTAGGAAAGGTTGGAATATCTCTCCACCAGGGGCTCAGTTAATGACCTTATTTTAGTGCATGGATCTGGGAATAAAATGGGAAGGGGCAAAAATGGAGTTCTATCAGGAGGGACCCAAAGGAATTCCAACAGTTTAAAAGAACAAAGTCTAAGAAGATGTGATTCAATAGGCATCACACATTCAATAAAGCCCCACACTTGGAATCACCAAATTAATAATCAATTATATAAAGCACAAGTTAGGAGATGCATAACCAGGTAACAATTCCCATCAGAAAAACCTGGCTAATTTTTAGCAGATTATAGGCTCCAAATGAGTCAACAGTGTAATATGATAGCCTAAAGGCTTTGTGTGTTCTTAGGATCAAATGTGTCTAGAAGAAGGGTCATAGTAATTCATCTATATTACAAGCCATGATAACATTATGATTACTGTCTTTAGTTTCAGGCAGGACATTTTAATAAAAATGTTTATACGTTGGAGTTTATCCAGTTTAACTAGAAATGTGAAGAGTATGAATACTATGCCAAATGTTAATAGTTTAAAAAAAACAAAGGTGTGTATCCTTCAGAAGATGAACCAGAAGGCTTAAGGGCAAGATGACAGCGGTCTTAAGTATTTGAAAGGCTCTGCTTAACTCTGTACAGCAGGACTAGAAGCAATAGATAGAAGTAGTTTAAAAAACATGTATAAGTTCAATGTAAGGAATAACTTCCTAGCAATTCGTTTCCCCAAGTTGGAAAGGACTGCCTTGGCAGGTAATTTCCCTATGCTAAGAGATTTGGGGTAGAATTATCAGCAATTTTGTAGAGTAAATTAATTGTTCAAGTATGGACTTAACCAGACCTCTCAGGCCCTAACTTGTTAATGTTAATGTTAAATTTGTTAAATTTAATGTTAATATTTGTTATGTGAAATTTTGTTAATTTATACAATAAATAATGTTAAAATTTGGTGGTTCTCTATAGCTAGAGGATTGGGAGTAACTATGGTAAATAAGGAGACAGGCTTTGTAAGTTATTTCATAAAGCTTTTTTTCCTCTGCAAAACAACCCTAGGTAATGAAAATTTGAAAAACAATGTTTACAAGTTATCCTATCTACCCAGACTTAAAGAAACTATTTCTGAAAAGGAAAATGTAATTTGCTACCTTGATGGTTAATGCCCATGCATTATATCTGAAAGGAGAAGAGAAGGAGGGCAAATGGGAGTAGAAAGGGATTATGATGCAGTGAGAAAAAAATGCTGTAATGGGAGTCAGAGACTTAAATTCTAGATGTAGCTAGACCATGAACACTTCTTTATTAAGTGACTTTGGATAAATCACCTTCTTTGGGGATCAAAATGAGACAGATGGCTCAGATGATCCTTCTAGCCCTAGAATTTAAAGCCTCTGGGGCACCTAGATCTAGACAAGTTGTCCAGAGAATTTCTTGTCTATCCTCTCTTGTGTAGTCACTCTACACAGAAAGTTATCTGTCTGCTTCTGAAAAAGACTACAGAGTAGGTGATCCTTCTGTACTTAGTACTACTGTGGGGCCATGGGTCTGGAGAGGACTCCAGCAGAGGACAAAAAGAAAGATTCTGAGAGAATAGATTTGTTAAAACACAAAATAGTTTCCCTGATGGGATGATCTTTTTGATATTATCTGTCCATTTGACCTTCCTCTATAATCATTTTTTTTATATCTAATGAGGTAAAGCTTTCTGTCTGAGGCTTTCAGCTCTCCTAGAGCAGGGACTAGTCTGTGCTATTCTTTATAATACTACTCAGAGTAATCTCTTATATTATGTGGTATCTTATACATTTCAAAGCACTTAGGATTCCTGTGAGAGTATAGCTTCCTGGATTTGAGCTTTATAATCATCATGGAAAAATATAGGATAGTTACAAAACTGCAGCAAAAAGATGAAGCAAGTTATTCTTGATCACATAAGCAAACTGGTATAAAAGCTGACTAAAATTCAAGAGTTTTCTTCTGGTGTTTCATCGTGGCATGAAGGTGATTCTGGGTTCTTAAGGGCTATGCAAGTTTAGGGCAAGTTCTGACTGATTCTATCAGACTGGAAGGACTTCAACGATAAGCCAGTGATGGGCTGTTGACCTGTTCTTGGAGGATCACTTTAGCGAAACTTGAAAAAGCTTACAACCAGGGGCTTGGCAACATCACTAAAAGATGATTTTTTAATATCACAGCAACTCACAAAAGTGATAACTATGTAAGACAAGAAGGGTTGGCATCTTGGCTGATGAAGGGGAACATCCATAGCACGTGTCTTTTAGAGTATTATAATAAAATAATAGGCATAACACTGATGGATTAAGAGGGTCAGGGATAAAAGAGACGCAGAAGATACAATCACTATCTTCTTATAAGGAATTAATTATGATATGTGATTCAGAGAAAACAACAAAATAATGCATTTTGTGGCATTAAGGGTCAGTTGATGCATAAACAATAAGTGCTGTAAGAATTTAGGAAAGGTGCCATCATGGCAGAAAGAAAGATACAAGCTCCATAAGGGAAATAAGCTAGCCTTGAAGGTTGTTGGATTTGGATGGCTGCAAAGGAGTCTACCTGTTATTATTTATTACCTGTATGAGCTTAAGTGATTCCCTCATAATCTCTAGCCTTAATATCTTTGCAAAACAAAGGGGCTGACCCAGATGGCTTCTGAGGTCATTTCTAACTGTGATCACAAACTTGAGGTATGATCAGTGGAGAGACCATCATAGGTATTACAGAGAGAGGCTCAAAAGGAGATCTATCAGAGAAGTGAGTCTAAGTAAGATTTGGAAGGACCAGAAAGGGCTTGAAAGGACCTGAGTAAGATTTCCCGTGTTGTGGCAAAGAATAGTAATGGGGAAAAGAGCAGGCTAGTCTGCATTTTTTCATCTCATCTTCTATCCCATCCCAATAGAGCCTTCTCCTTTCAGCTTCCTTGGAGGGAGAGGGTCGGACACTGGCAAAAACTAAGAAAGGGGCAGAAAGCCTGCAAATCTTCCTGGTGTGGAATTGGGGCCAGGACTGAAGAAATAAATAGTAAGCCAGTGGGGAAGAAAGAGTGTGTAGGAATTGGGACTTAGATTGTTTTTATCCACATGCAACAGGAAATAGCTTCAAAGAGAGAGTATTTTCTTTATCTTATTATAAAAGAAAGAGGCTTTGAACCTTACATTCAGATAAGTAGTTATTAATGTTTGACTTTGGGACTCAAACTTCAAAGAGCCCCAGTCTGGACTCTAGTGTAGAGTCCTTATCTGTAAAGGAGGCAGAAGAATGCTCTCAGATAATTATATTGGAAGAGAATTTTGGTGATGTCACCAGAGAAAGGAAAGCATGGAACCTGCTTAAGAATGAATACGAGTCTCCGCTTTACCCTCACACACATTCTACTTTGCTTCCACTGATGGCAGAATAAGCCTTGTTCTTTGGAAAGAGGAATTAAGGGGCTGCATTTATGTGAGAAGAAGCAGAGGCAGACTTGTAAAAATATCAAATGGTTGGTTTTTTTCCCATGTTCTTCCTTGACTTTGATGGAGATTGTTATACATGTTCCTGCCAAGATCTGTTGCCTTCATGTGCAATGTGAGGCTCCTTCCAGCTCTAAAATGATAAGATTTTCTGGTCCTCTGGGCAATGAGATGCAGGGAAAGTGTGCTGGATTTGTAGTCAGAAGATCCAGGTTGGAATCTTATCTCTGTCACTTATTTTTCTTACTATTAGTAAGTCACTGTTAAGTTTGGGGTCTAAAATTTCTTCTATAAAAAAGATGGGGTTGAAAGAGCAGATGGCCACTAAGTTCCCTTCAAGTTTAAAATGTATTAAATTTATTCAATTAAATCTATTAAAATTCCATGGGCTCTCTTCTCTGTTCTTTGACTTCCCTGTAACTTTCCTCCTCTTGCCTTGAGTAAAGGCTTGGGGAATTGCCCTGCAAGGGAAAGTCATGGGGTTTTTAACTATTGCATCCTATTCTGCCTTGTTTCCCTCTGCCCAGAATAGTTATAAGGCCAGACAAGGATTGGGGTAAAGGTGCAGTGCAGTGTCTTGGGATTACCTACAGCTTTCAGGGTTTTCTAACAGTCTCCCCACCTTACTGTTTTCTCTCAGGTCCAGTCAGAAGAAATACCATGTGGGCAAACCTGATCAGAGAGACCTGAGCGAGAATCTGGCTGCTACCCAGGGCCTGGCACACATGATAGCAGAATGCCACCAGCTCTTTCAGGTATGGCTACAGGTTCTCATGGGAAAACTATCTTAGAGAACACAAAACCTATTCTATTTCAATTGCTGCTTGCCTAGGATGTTCACCTTCAGAAAGTCTTGTTTAAGTGCAGAGCTACAAGCAGCAGCGTGCCGGACACTGGACCTAGACAAGACCTTTGGGACAGGTTACCAGTTTTGCAGCTTAAAAAGAGCTGGTCTATTTCAGGGGTTGAGAGGGCAGGAGGAATGATTTCAGAGAATGATTTTGGGAGGTTTATGTACATTCAGTTTTCAACTTCACATGGTTCCTTGTGTGAGCATGTTTTTAAGAGGTATAATGTAGAGCAGGGGCTGGGGGATGAGGGGTAAAACTAAAATCGAGACAGGAGCCATGAATCCATACACAGGGATTCTTGTGGATCACATATTAACTACATTTTATTATACTTTGATTTGATTAAATATTTCCTAATTATGTTTAACCTGCAGGCCCCATGTCAGATACCTCTAACGTCAGGGTATTGACATTGGAATTCAGGAGAATTTAAGTCTTAGGCTCAGTTTCACTCTTCTCTGTTTTATCATCTTTTAACTTGGATTAATAACATCTGCCATGCTTCAGTTCCAGACATAGCATTAAGTTAATGTAGACACATCATCTGGGATGGATGGATGAAAATCTGTCTCCTCACCCTCATCCCAAGTCATCACATCCTTAATTGTACTTTAATTGTAAAGCTGTTCTGAAATGGGCTGAGGCTTTTTCACCTGGGACATGATATCCCTTTCTTGGTCTAAGTCAGTACTTGCCTTATTCTTTTAGCTATGGGGGATAGAGTTTTTGGTATTCCTTCTCAATGGGGTTTTGTTTAGCACTATATAGATATTCAGTAGAGTCTCTTTAAAAAAGATTTGTTCATTCAATAGGCATTTATGAAGTGTCCTAAAATAGAGTAGTAGAATAAGGACTAAATTCAAGCCCTGTGAGGAACATAGAAATGTGAGGCAATTTCTGCCTTCTGGGACCTTCTGGCTCACAGGGGGAGAGATTTATGGGAAATGAAAAATCATAATATTGGTTTGGACTATAGTTATTAAGCATGCTGTTTAGATCAGAGGTGACTCTGGCTGCACAGCCCATATGATGTTAGTTGTCTTTCAGCTCTTGTCATCTTCCCCAATAGTATGTAAGTTCCCTTGGGCAAAGGACTTTGTTTTATTTTTTTATATCACAAAGAAAAAACAACTTCATAAACATTCATTGAATGAGTAAGAATGAAGGGCTTTGTGGAAGTAGAACATGAATTGAGTTTGAATAAGTGAGGAGGAAACCTCAGAGTTGGGGAATGGAACAGAGATGGAATGGATCTGGTAAAAATCATAATCCTTATCCTTGGGGATCACATCTTCCACTCTACTCTAGATCAGTTGCTTCAGGATGGGAAAGACGACCATACTAGGAGGCAGCTGTGCATTCTTGCCCTAGTTCTGCCAACCAGCTCTGAGATCTTAAGCCAGTTTCTTCACCTTCTAGTGCCCTAGAACACTAGTTTTCTCATTGATAAAAGGCAATAATAAGTCTCACCTTACCAATTCATAGGGTTGTGAAGACCAGATGCCAATTGATGTGAGAGTATTTTATAAATTTTATAAAATATATATATCAGTAACATTTTTTAGTTGGGGATCTAAACTAAATAAATCTAATTTAAATAATTACTATTGAAACTAAATAAAATAAGGGAGGGAGCAGATGTAGAACAAAATGAGGGTGACCTTGTCCTTCCTTGACTTTGCCCCATGTAGCTGCCTACAAGTTACTTGGAATCCAACAGATGCCAGAAACCCCCATTCTCTGAAAAAAGCCTGGTCAGTCACTCAGTGACATTGAGATCTTTGGAGAAGTCCATTCAGGACCTGCTTCGAGATTCCAAGGACAAGTTCCGAACCTGGGCTAGCCGCTTTTGCTTGGATAATGTGGAAGTGGCCAATAAAAAGGTAAGCTTTGCTCCTATCTAAATGTTGTCCTAAACTGCTAAGAGGGTCTTCAGAAATATCTGAGGATACACTGAGGGTTTTTGCTCTTATCATTTCTTTGATCTTACATTTCCCTCTCTTCTGTAAGGAAGAAGGAAAAGATGAAAGAAATATTGGAGTGGGAGCAGATCTCCAGGACACCCCTCCCCATGTGACGTATAGATAGCTATAATCTGGAGTTTCCAAGAGATTGATGTCCTAGGATCCCCATGGAGAAGGTGCTCTAGGAAACATTGTAAACTTAATCTGTAAAATGGAGTACTACCTTCTTTATGGGATTGTGGTAAGATTCGAAAAGCACCTTATAAATTAGAGAGTATCATATAGATTTAAGATTTCAGTCTCTGCATATGAACAGATTAGATGGGCTTAAAGGAAGAAGTCAGTTTGAAGTTTGAAACAAATCTCCTTATCTCTGCTTCCTCCTCCTGGTTACTTACAGGTGGAAGAGAACTCTCACTTACTTCTGTGGAAAGCCTCCATGGACATCCATGCTGCCCCTCAGGCTATCCTCCTTCGGGTGCTTAAAGCCCAGCTGTCCTGGGACCACACTCTGCATCAGGCTGTTGTCTTAGAAGTGCTGAATGAAGAGGCTGATATTTACCACTACACAGTGAAAAGCATGACGCCGCTCCCTCCTCAGGACTACGTGGTGCTGCGGTGAGATCCTGCAGCCGGAGCTGCTTGTAGTGTGGATGAAGTTCATCCCCAGTCACTAAGTATTAAGTGCCTGGGACAGCGTGGGGATCAGGCCTTAATTCTGCCTGATACGGGCCCTGCAAAGTGCTGGGGAGACAAAGAAAGAATTGTGTCTAAGCTCACCCAGGGGGAGAGATGCAAAAAACTACGTACACAAACTACACTGGGGAAATTTGGAAGGGCAAAATGTTTTGGGGAAAAGACGAGTTTGGATATGTTGAGTTGGAGATATTTATTAGGTAGTTAAAGATAAAAAATAAAAGCAGAGATATTGGGGAGCCAATGATATCACCAAATGAAACAGTACAATCCTAAAGAAGAATAGGGTCCAGGACAGAGCTTTGTGGAACACCTATGGATAGTGGTGATGACTTGGTTGAAGATCCAGAAAGTAAAACCGAGAAGAAGAGGCCAGATGGATAGGAGAAGGACCTGGAATCTTAAATAAATTGTTCACAAAATTTTGGAATATTAGAAGTAGGAGGCCTTCTTGAAGGAGGAGATTGTTTTGGAACAAAAATCTCATTTTACTGAACAGGCAGTAAATTTACAGAATTTAAACATATTTTGAAAGATATTATAGGCTAAAAGTATAACTAATTGAATGTAAAATGAAGCTTTATTTACATTAAAGAATTTTGAAAAGAAAGTTAACTTTTGATATAGGTATGATGGAGTGATATTATAATGTATTCCCACAACCCATTCTTGACTGGATGAATGGAGCTGACATTTTTGATGTATTTACAATGCTTTTGTTTTATGCCCCAGGAGGTCTGGGGAGCTCAAATTGGATTTCTTTGTTTTTTAGGACCTGGAAGTCATATCCCCAGAATAATTGCTATGTTATAGCTGCAACCTCTGTATGGTGTGAAGCTGCTGAACTACATGGAGTCTTGGGAGAAGTCATCTTGTGTCAGTATCTGATTGAAATGGTGGGACCTGAAAAATCTCGAGTGACTCATATATGCAGGAAAGATACCAGGTATGAATGGACCTCTTCTCATAAAGTTAATTCCTTAATAGGATAACATTTACTTAAATATATTCCTTCCCTTCCATCTTGGCTTTGGAGAAATTTCTCCATCAATCACTTTAAGTGGACTACTCCTACATTCTGTTCCTCCTTAGTAAAGAGGAAGGAGTTGCTGTGAATTAGGTCTCCACTTCACCTGTAGTGGTGGCAAACAAATAGGAGCAGTGGGGTGAAGGTTCTAGGATAGGTTGAGCATCATAACTAGAATAGTTTTTTGTTTAAGGGAATGCCAAGTCTCAAAAGGTACTACAGAAGTCTATTAAATACAATTATTTAAAAAAACACTCCAACTTCTAAAGAGTTCTTTTGCATTACAATCTAAAATATTTAAGGAGACCTGGAGTAGACCAGAGAAAAGTATTAAGCATAAACTTTTAACACTTAGCCAGTTGGCATTTCCTTTCCTGCCCTATTATGGAAAGGCCTATCTCTCTGTAACTAAAGTTGCAATTTCTGTTATATATAAAGCATTAGTTGGTTGTTTAAAGGTCTGAGGATTATAGGTCACAGAGAGAGCTTAAGGAGACCTAAGTGATCAAATAAGTTTAAATCCCTCCATATTACGGAGGAAGAAATAAGCCCCAGTGAGGCCTGGATTCAAAAGAAAGTTGTCTTATTGCAAAGCCAGCATTATTTTCACTGACTGTACTACAGATCAGATGATTGCAGATCACTACCATTCATAGATGCTTTCTCATGAGTGGCTAAAAGAGCTAACTGTAAGGAATTGTAAAGAATTCCATCAAACAAATTTTATTAAGCATTTTCTTCCCTTAAGAATGCTATTCCTCCCCCCAAAGTCTTTGGCCTTATGTAACTTAGTTTGTATCCAAAGGAAAATTTTCTTAGATGAATAGGAATCAGAAAGAAATCTGGGGTTTCATTCTACTTCTGCAACTCACTCATTGGTAAATTGCCTTGAGCAAATGAATCTTCTCACTTGCTGGACTTTATTTTTTAATTTGTAAAGCAAATGGAGACAGTGACTACTAAGTCACTTTCATTTTCTGACATTCAGCGATTTGGAAATAAATATTTTGTAACTGGTCCCTAAAAAGAACTTATTTTGTTTTAACAAATTTACAACAACTAAATACCAACAATGTGGTATGGGAGGGAGAAAGATTAAGGTAAAGTATTTTCCTTCACAGTCTAGGAAAAGGATATAAAACCCACAATAAGCTATTATTTTTTAAATGCCTGTAAAATCTTAAGGAACTGTGTCTATCATCTGAGAGAATTTAATGGAGATTTAATGGAGGATGTAGTATTTGAATAACAGACAGAAATTGGATAGGAAAAGAAAGTCATTACTGTTGCAGAAAATGCTATGATAAAAACCAAGTCTGAGTTCCAGGAGTGGGCCCGTTTTCCTGAAGCATGGAAGGGAGTTAGTGTGAGATAAGACTATAAAGGAAGAATGCTAGATTGTGGGCAGTCTTGAAAGCCAAACTAAGGAGTTAGCACTGAATTTAGTAGGCAAAGGAATTATAGAATCTCTGTGATAGAGTAGAAGCAGAAGAAACTAAAGATGGAAAGACACCCCCCCCCAAAAAAAGGAGAAAATTTAATTGAGAATGAGTAGCATGCAAACAGCACTGAAAATTGTTTAAATCTGATATGAAGAGACTATGCAGGGAAATCATTTGAGAAGATTCATCTATGAAGTTGATGGTAGAGCCAGTCTAAGGAGATTTTAACTAGTTTTTCTTCTTCTTTTCCATTTACCTGAAGACATGATGCAAACTTCTCTACTCATCTCCATTAGTTAAGTACTTAGCCCCATAGGTCCTCAATATCCTTTGTACCTGAGAAAATACAATAGATCTCAAAATAACCCATTAATGAAGAGACAAAAAAAATGAGTCTCTTACTTAGATCAAAAAATTGGAACTCACAATTTCTCAGTATGTACTCAACTCAGTTTTTCTAATTAACTATTTTTGGAGGGCTCCACCATGAGGGTTAGCAACTCATGGGCATTAAATTTACCAAGACAGTATTGTTCTATCAATATTTATTTACACATAACTGCTGTTTCTTTTTGATTTCTTCTTCACCCTTCCTATTTCCTTACCCTTTCTTCATAGTTAAAGAGACTCCCCTTCACCATATTAATGCCTGTAACTTAATTTCATTCTTGTTGCTTTGCAGAGGACGGACTTCTAAATGGTACAGGAATGTTTTCGGGCATATGTGTGCAGCTGAATTGCTCAGGTTAAAAGACTCTTTTCAGTCTTCGAACTCAGATGTCAAATAAGCCCAGAATCTGAAGCCAGTGCTGTTTTCGAGGTGCAGTTAATTGCTATGCCCTTCAGCCATGTTTGGAAATATGTGGATAATGGAATGCTGTTTTTTTGTTTTTTTGTTTAAACAACTGATAATCAAAGAATATCTAAAGGAATATAATTGTATAAGAAAAAGCTGTTCTTGGAGAGACTCTATTTAGGAGGATATTAAAGGTCAAACTATTTATATAAAAACCTAATCTTAACATCCAGAAATAGTCAAAGTGATGGTTTAAATCTATGCTGTGCAGTAAGTTATTAAAAACTTGGTGATTACCTAGATTTGCTGAATTTTTTTTAATGATGAAGTTGTATGTCACTTTTTTTAAAAAAAAATTGTACAAATTGTTGTAAAATGATCTTTATTTTTTGTTTGCTTGTTGTTTTTTAACATGGAAAGAGTAGCCTGAAGGCCTTAAAGGGCATAAGATGAATTGCCATTTATTTCCATTTGTGATATAAAACACTGTTAATAATAAAGTTGTTGATAAATTGACAGTCATGTAAGAGTGTAGTACTTAAAAGAAGGAAAATTGGAAGAAAGAATGATAAATTTTTTATTAGTAGCCAGAAAATAGGTACAGAAAGGATCTACTGGCACAAATTAATAACGTCCACTATGAGACCTGAGTAAAATCTTAGTTTAAAGAGGGTAAGACATAGGGGACCAACACCAGGATGGCCTATGTCTTGCCAATGACTCACTTAAATCCAAGTAACTTATACATCAAGATATCATCATCTCCATGTCATTGGTCGTCTTTCAGAAAAAACAACAATAATTTACAGTAATAATTTACCATAAAGTCAATAAGTAAGGAAGCATATCATGTGGATGTGATTTATATAATTGATGTGTCATCTATTTGTGACACAATATTTAAAGTAAATCATCACTGCTACTTTTAGTATTTCCTCAAAACCAACAAACTGCTGAAAGGAACTCAGCCTAACTGTAGGATACATAACTTTTTTTTTTTAATTAAAAAGCCTATTCATTTGGTTTTTGAAACCTCATTGGATAATTCAGGAAAAACAAGAGAATTTACAGAACTAAAGAGAGGGCCTATGGATGGGCATCTAATTCCTTAATGCCTCAGGCAAGGTTCCAGTCTTCTAAAGTAGAGGCTTCCTCACAGAGTTCCCTCTCTATTTTAAATTAGGGAAAACCAAATTTATGGAGAAAATATAGGTAGATGTATTCATTAGTGTCAAAAAATATTTATAATTTCATAAGTTATTGAATTCAAATATATATCTTAGTCCAATTGAACTTTTACCTTCAAAATTCTTTAAAACAAGATGATTAGTAAAAATTAAGTTTAGGAGAAAAAATAAATTTTGTAAGTTTATTCATATGCAAAATAATAGAGAAAATACAAAGATAATGAAGACATATTGTCTACTCTTGTGGAATTTAAAAAGGAGAGAGATTAATTACAAAGTGCAGAGGAAGACTCATATAGGTGATAGGATGTCATTTTATTTAATAATTTGAAGTCAAACAGATATTTCTCATTTTTTCCTACTAGCTAGTACATTTTTAGACTCAAAAAAGGTGAAATAAGGATAAGTTGAGGTCATGGAGAAGTCAATGGGATCATTCAGAGTTATCTAATATCAGAGTGGCACATTCTTATTTTTAAGCAGCCCATTAATTCTTAGATGGCATAAATGACAAATGAGGACACAAACAGGGTCACAGGCATTGGAGCCAGAGAAAAATCACTCAAAGGCCCATTTGAAGAATTAGAGTTCATTTAAGGTAAACATGGGGCATTTATTAATTTGCCAAAAAGTGTCCAGGAAACTTTTTACATATGCATACATATTACAAAATTATTCATTTTTGGCTCAACGGAATACTGTGACATTTAATGATCCCAGGAACTCTGAATGATCTTTCAATTATACAGTTCCCATTTTCAGACTTCATTCTGTTGATGAATTCATGGTCTAGTGGTACAGAGCTCATTTCCAATTCCATGAGATTCTGGTTCACATTTTTCTGCAAAAATCCTCCATAGAAGATCTACCCCAATATTCTAAGGGCCTTCATATGTCACTTTTAATGTTCTCTGGATATAACTCAGGTTTTCTATATACTTGATATATAACTTATTCATTATAACTTACAGACTTTCTGCCCATACATTGACTATAGCAATGTCTTTTAAAGCACTTCTCCTTTGCAAGTCACCATTCTCCTTTTGGGCATCTGAAATTTAGATTCTTTTTCCAAGATCATGATATTGCAGGATTTACATCTATATAAGATCACTGGAATAAAACTGATATTAAAAAAGAAGATTGTGACAGTGAGCCATTTAGGATCATTGAAAACACTGCAAAATTTCAAAAGTACTAATAATCTCCTATTCAGTTCTGGACCCACTTCACTGTTCATATGTGATACATCTCATTAATATATAACATTGATAATAAACCCAGTACACTACCTTTTTAACTGCAGGTATAAATCAGAGAATTTTTTTAAACTTTCCCCCCTCCAACTGTGGCTAGCTAAAGCCATCATTTTGGAATAACTGTGGATCTCATTCAAGAAGAGGGAATAAGGATCATTAAGGTATTTTATCATCTCATTTGAACTCACAATCTGCTAAAACCTCTAGATTTTTTTTTGCAAGTTCAACTCAAGTATGACTTTTTAGATGTTTTGATTTCAGAATGGAATTTGGCCATCTCTCAGTATATCCATGTGGACAAATGGAAAGATCCAAGCTAGATGATAGCATGCTAAGGAGAATCTGATACTTGTTGAATGATTAAACCCAAAGAATGAGTTATTCTAGTTAATGGGCTATTGTTAATTTGGAGGGAGGCCCTGAAGTGGGATATTCCAGGATTTTATCCTTGACTCTGTGCTATTTAAAAGTTTGTGGTTTTTTTTAAATTAATGATATGGATAAAAGTACAGATGTTTATCACATTTGTGGGTGACTCAATGCTGCAAATGATAGCTAACATGTAGGATTACAGAATCAGTAGCTAAAAATATCTTGATAGACTAGAAAGATGTGTCAAATCTAGTAAGATGGAATTTAATATAAATATATAAATGCTACACTTGGGGCTGAAGGAATCTACTGCACAAATACAGAAGGGAGATATGGTTATACAATAGTTTCTGTTAAAGGAGTTTTAGTGGCCTGCAAACAAGTGAATCAATAATGTAACATGGCAAATGAAAAATATATATAATATTTTAATATTATATATATATATGTATATATATATGAACTTGGCTGCATGAATAGGAAACACTGTTCTTTATAAAATTATAATCCTGCTATATATCTTGAGTACAGTACTCAGTTTGGAATACTACTGACAAGATGAAATATATTCAGGAGGAGGTAAACAGGAGGTGATAATAGTAAACACTGATGCGATACATAACTCTTCCTTTTTTGTTAAATAAGATAAATGAAAAATATTTGTAAAGCACAGAGCCTGGCACATAGTGGATGGTGCTATAGAAATAATTATTCCCTCTCTTTCCTCTTTCCTATTACAAAATTAGGAATCAAAAAAAAAAAAAGCAATGAATATCAGAAATGTTCAGCCCCATATGTTGGGAAATATAAAGAAGGGGGCTGAATCAATTAACTATGCCAGACATAATAAGGCAATACTAATTATCTGGTTTGAAACATGTTCTAATATATTTTGAAATAAGAAACCCAAATAACTCCACGGGGAGCCAACTGAGATTTTCTTCATATTTAATATTAACATTCTCATGGAAAGCTACACAAAGAACGTCTAGTACTTTACATATTTCTAGGGACCTTTTAAAGCAGCTTATAAATTAGATCAAATGCTTCAGAATGATGGACAGACATAAGCCCACTTTCCATTTCAATTTATATCACATGTATTACCATACCCTACTTAAGGCATTACAAGCAGCTGTTTCTGTCATCTAGTATTTTGTCAAAGGAGATATAGTCAGTTGTAGCCTAAATTGACTGAAAGCTGAACATTTTTTGTTTACCCTAGGGCAAAAACCCTTAGTAAAGAAAAAAAATTATCACACAATCACTTAAGATTTTCTTTAGAATTTCACACAGCACTATATAATTAGGAAAATAGGAGCTGAGAATGCTAATTAATTACATTTGGGACACAAAACAAAAACAATGAAGAGTGATGTAAAAACCATAATAGTGATAAAATGAAACTCATCCCACACATAAATGTAAGGCCTAACAATCCTATCCTCATCAAATAGCCAATAAATTTTCTTTTCCATAATGCTAGTTTGCCTGTATGATTTTTCTCCCTTGAAATGCTTAATTAATTGGATTGACCAGATTGACTAATTGCCAAATCACAAAGGAAAAGTTGACTGAACTGAAGCATATATCAAACAAAAATTTCAGCAAAGCACAAAGGAAATGCTCCTATGTGACTGATACTTAGTTTGGAATTGCATGTATCCTTTTAATAAGTTGAGTGTAGGGGAAGGCAAAATCCTATTATATTCTCAACACTACATGAAAATGATTATTCAATTGAGTTAAAACAAAGTAGATTTATTACAATACAGATGAGCTCCCTGGCTGAATGAACACTTCCCAGCAATCTACTCATCATGCCCTTACTCGCCAACCATCTCCACTCCTTGAGAAATTTCACTTCTCTGGATCCCCTGGTTCTGATAGATAGGAGCCTATTTCCATTTCTTTCTTTCTGGCACTTGGGCTTCCACATCACTTCCTGGCAAGGGACTTCTCTTCACCATGGCCCTACTCTCCTATCTCTCCTATCCCTCCCTTTTTCCCCACCTACTACTTTTCAGTACCACCATATGGATTGTCTTGCCCTATTAAAATTAAATTCCTTTAAGGACGGTTTTGCTTGCTGATGTTTGAGTTCCTAGTACTTAACACAATGCCTGACACATAGCAAGAACTTAAATGCTTTATTTATAAAACTGAATGACACTTTGACTAATTCATTTGGTTATTTTGGCTCTGTTTTGTCTCCAAAACTAAAAGCAAATGTCACATACAGATGCTAGGTTGTGTGAATTTGAGCAGCTCTCAACTGGAACCAAAGAGAAAGTTTATTTTCTTTTTGTGGCATACTACATTCAGTTAGCTTGTCTACATCCAGGAAAGCACATAGTTGCAATGAGTAGTTGCAGAAGCAACAGATTTACAAGTGGTCGAGGAGAAAAGATGGCCTTTATAGCACTTGCATTTTGCTATAGAACTGTCAGTGATCTACTCTAGCTATATAGGATTGTTTTTTCTCAATGGTAATTTTGTTTGGCTAAACTTTTCATTCTGTTTTTTTGTGTCTCTGCTTTAAAAGTCTGTATGTGTATATGATTCAATTCATGTAATGGATAGACTATTGATCTTGGAGTTAGCAGACCTAGAATTTTAAATAGCACCCACCCCTTCTCTAGCCATGTGTCCTTGGCCAGTTCAGCCAATATTATCTACAATATGATAAAACTCAAACTACAATATGAGGATAACATTATACTACTTATCTCCACAAGGTTGTCAAAGCACTATCTAAATATGAACTCTTGTTTCGAGCTATTCTAATCATGATAGGCTCAAAGTTTTCCTCAAGGGTAGAAGAGGATAGAAGAAAGATGAATAACTTTCTGGAGAAAAAATATTATTCAATTTTACAAGATGAAATGAGATGTAGGTGACCACAGATTTCTTTTTTTTTAATCCTTTTTTAAATTCTAAACTTACTAAAAAGGAGAGCATTTCCATACATAGAACAGAAAACAAAAAAAGGATTCTTGAAGAAACTGTAAATCTTCATTTCCTACTGCTTGTTTTTAAAAAGTATAACAAATTCTATACATTCTTTTAAAATGTCCTTCATTTCTATGTTTCTTTCTGTTTGATATATTTTTAAAGTATTTTTTAAAAAGTATTTCAAAGGGTCTCTTTTTAGGGGATGGTATTATCTCTAAATCCCTTTTCCTTTTAACTACTCCCTCCTAAATTAAAAACCAAAAGGGGAAAAAAAACTCTTGAAACAAATAAGCACATCCAAACCAAACAAATTCCCACAGTGGCCACATTATGTATGCCTCTTTATGTACCTTTTATCCATGACTTGTCAAGAGACAGGTGACATGCTCCATTACTGACCCTTTGAACTATATGTGTGCATGCCCAGATCACCTATGATGGAAGTAATCACTTGAGAGATATGTTGGAACTGCTCCTTTGAGACAGGACTATTATGGCTAGATATTCTGACTTACCACATGAGTATGAGTTGCTTCTTTCTATTGGCTCTAGAGCCAGAACTAACAATATCATCTAGCTGCTGGGATCACAAATGTAGGGCCCATTTGCTCACCATGAAGGAGCATCATTCAGTAAGCTGGATGGGGAAAATCACATTCTCATTATCTTTAGGCCCTTGGGCCCGTGAATTAAATTCGAGGTTTTTGTTTTGATTGTTTTTTGTAGTTCTAGGTGCAAGAGGAAGACTCCTTAACCAGGAGTCATGAGAACCTTGGAGTCCAGCATTCCAAGCTGGATGTTACTGCCAATCAACACCTGCAGAAAGTCCTGAGACTTAATTAAAATCTAATTGAAATAATGAACAACTTTGGCAAAGTTACAGGATAAAAAATAAATCCATATAAATCACAATATAAAGTACTTGGGAATCTACCTGCCAAGATGAATTCAGGAACTATATGAACACAATTACAAAATCCTTTTCACACAAAATCAGATCTAAAACAAATGGGAAAATATTAATTGCTCATGGGTAGATCAAATTAATATAATAAAATTACAATTTTATTTAAATTATTTGGTGATGGAGGTGAGGTAAGGGTGGGGAAAGAATTTGGAACTAATTTTTTTGCCTCTTTTTCTTTTCTTTTTTTATTGAAGATTTTTATTTTCAAAACATGCAAAGATAGTTTTTCACCATTGACCCTTGCAGTTTTGTTCCAATTTCTCCCCTTCTCCCCACCCCGTCTCCTAAATGGCAAGTATTCCAATATATGTTAAACATGGTAAGAATATATATAAATCCAATATAGGCATGCATATTTATACAATTATCTTGCTGCACAAGAAGAATCAAATCAAAAAGGAAAAAAAAATGGGAAAGAAAATAACAACAAAAGAAATGAAAATTCTATGTTGTGATCCACCCTCTTTCTGGATGTAGATAATACTCGTCACAAAATAATTGGAACTAGCATGAATCATATTGTTGAGAAGAACCACATCTATCAGAATTGATTATCCTTATAATCTTGCCATTGCCGTATATGAGAAATCCTGGTTTTGCTCATTTCATTTAGTATCAGGAACTCATTTTAAAAAATTAAATGTTAATTGTTTTTTTCATATAGTTGGAAAATATAAACCATTTTAATTTTTCTTTTTCTTTTTTTCTTTCTTTTTTCTTGCTGAGGCAATTGGGGTTAAGTGACTTGCCCAGGGTCACCCAGCTAGGAAGTGTTAAGTGTCTGAGACCAGATTTTAACTCAGGTCCTCCTGACTTCAGGGCTGGTGCTCTGTGCCACATAGCTGCCTCTTATTTCATTTTTTAAAGATTGTCTGTTTTCATGAAAGATTTGTTATTTAAAAATTTTAAATGTTGATTTTTCCTTTTAAAATTCAACATAACTACTATATTATGCTATCTATCCCTCTTGTTGATTTTTTAATTTTGTAAAAATCTTTCACCAGTTGATGCTCCATGACTAAAAGGATTGCATATGGAACCCTAGATTTAAGATCTAATGAAAGGAGATAAAAGCCTAATGAAAATAGATCAGGTGACCAAAATAGCCAAGCAAAAGAATCTCTTCTATTGCTCCATGGATATGAGAAAATCAATGAAAAACTATTACATTCAAAATGCATAATGACAGAGTACCTTATTTTGCTGAAGTTAAAATTTTATTATTCAAAGTTCATAAAAAATAAGTAGGTGTAAAATACATTTTAAATAGGAAAGATAAGCGACACATATAAAGAATCAAATGCAACTGAAAATACCTGAACACATTTTAAATAATTAAAATTTCAAATGATGTTTTTTATAAGTTTGTAGCATTTATGCTTCTGAAATTACTAAAGCTTTAAACTGCTGTAAAACTTCTAGGACACTAAGTATTAAATTATTCCATTAAAAATTAAAGTAAGACATTTTGTGCTTAGAATACCAGGAATGACCTGTGATCTCTTCAGGATAACTAACACAGATGAAAAATCTTGTTGTCCTTTACATTCTGTGCAACTTTTAAATTCCTTAATAGAATATCCTTAGGTGCTTAATAAATACTTATTGATTAATTACAAATGTAAAAGAGATTTAGAAGGAATAATCAGAAAAGTTAAAAAAAAGAATGGATATCAAGGTAAGAAAATGTGCAGAAGAAAAGAGATGATTAATTATATTCTATGCTTCAAAAAGGTTAAGGGTGATGAGAACTAAGGAAAGAATATTGAATTTAGCACTTAAGAAAATATTAGTAACCTATTCTTGAACCTTTCTCCTATTTTGCAAGCTTTCTTACCCTTGGACTTCCATCAACAGAATGGAAGAGATAAGATTTGCCATTATAACAATGGGAGGCATGTGCTTGTGCAGCCTTAGACAAATTTCATATTTCTGGCTCCCTTCATCAGTCTGTTTCCTTTTCTGAAGAGACCAGATCCTAAGAATGGATGTTTTCAGCCTTGGATTACCTCATGGGTAAAGCTGATTTCAGGAAAACTCCAGAGTTTGAGTTGGACATCAGTGATGAGAGGAAAATTTCTTTAAATGCATACTTCTCAGACAAGAGGATGGAAAATAGACTCATTCTGCAGATGAGGGACAATAGTCATAGATAAGAGGTCTGCAACAAGAAAGAAGCTCAGTGTCCAGTACCTTATCTTGCCAGATGATCTTTGGAATCTTCCTAAGATAATTCAAATGGAAGTGATTCCGTTTTCTGGCATGGCATTGTCCATTAGCACAATGGCTCCATTGACAATTTGGTAGACTGCCTCATAATGCTTCTCTCCCACTTTCTTTTAGAGCCTCCCAAACACTGAGCTAACTCTGATAACTGATGTATCATCTAGGCGAAAGTTCCTGAAAAGAATACTTATCCACAGCCCCAACATTTCTACATTTGCTATATATAACCAGTGATCCCACATATGGATGGTGTGATGCTGGCTGGTGGAGAACTTCTGTTTTCTTGATGTTGTTGAGCCAAAATTAGCACAAATAGCAGGGAATCAATCCAAACTTTGTTGCATCTCCATTTCAGAGGCTACACTGAATTGCACAATAACCTGTAAACAAAAAGTAAAAAAAAAAAAAATCCCTCCACTTTAGTCTTAGCTTATAATCTTTTTGAGTTAATTTGTCATAAGTGTAGTAGTTGACCTTGATGTCATTTTCACCTTTCTCAAAGGCAACATTACCAAAAATATTATGTTAAAAAGCATGGGATAAAGCACACAGTCCTGCCTTTCTCCATTGGTGACTGAGAAAAAACAAGAGCATTCATGGTCCATTATTCAGGATCCATGCAAACATGCTGTCATGAAACAGATATACAATACTGATAACCTCCCAGCAATCAAGTTGTTCCATCCATATATACTATTAAAGAATATCTATATGATAGATGATAATCTATAAATGATGAGTTTATTATTCTGCCTTTAAACATTTATTATAATATATTTATATATATATATATTAGTATATGGGTTATGCATTACCACAATAAACTTTCTCAGTTCATTTCCATCTTTAGTGTCTCAGTAATTTTTTCATGGCATTTGGAGGCCAAAATAAATATTTAACAATTTCATTTATTACTTATTTAGATATAATAAACAATTTAGTATTTATGTGAACATAAGCAACTCAGTAGCCATTGGAAAAAATCCAACTAAACTAAAAGAAAAATTATGACTTTTTTATTAAGTAAACTCAAATACTTAAGGATTGCATGAATCTATTAGGCACTATGCAACTTTTCAAACCTTGGAATTAGATCAAGTGCCTCCATTCTCATTTCCTGTTTCACATTAATTTTTGTGGAATGTTGTTTCTTATCACAACCACCACAAACAGAGCTTCACAAAAATATGATACGGCAAATTAGAAAGTTTGAGAAGTTAATAGCATATCTGAAAATACTAGTAAACAAAAACATGTTTCAGAGAACATCATCAAAAGAAATGCAGTCACAATCTAATATTACAATTCCAACTGATTTTGTACTAGCAGTTCACATGGTGTCTGACATGCCAAATACTGTTGACAAAAATTTTTAATTGCCTTCAAAAAATGTAAATATTTCCTAACACCCCTGTAAAGTCAGGATACCACAACATACAGATTGGGAACCATAACCATAATACAGGACCTATTTTTATAAAGATAACAAGATATTATAAAAGTAATCTAATACACAAAGGTAATACAGATATTCTTTATCACAAGTATATTAGTATACTTTGAATTGAGCTAACACTTCTGGAAAGCAATTTGGTACTAAAAAGTGACTAAAATGTTTGTAATTCTTGATCCAGAGATCCCACCTATTCAAAGGAAGTCAATATACAAAAATATTTAAGCAGCACTTAAAAAAAAAAGTAACAAAGTAAATGTCCATAGACTGGGAAATGGCTAAACAAATGAGGAACAGACTATTATTGATCCAAAAACATGTATAATAGAACTATACTATAAATAAAGATGAATATATAAAGAACATAGCAATGAACTGATACAAAGCAAATGTAGTATTAAAAAAACAGGATTCACAAATGATTACACCAATATAAAAAGAACAAAAAAAACTCAGAACTGACTACTATGGAATTATAATAACCCGAAGAAAAGAAAATCAATCTTCCTTATTTGCAGATGGGGAATTATGGAAATGGAACACATGTACTTTCAGCTTGGCTGATTAGGGTTGGTTGGTGTGTGTTGGTTTTGCTGAACTGCTTTTTTTCCCCTGTCATTATTAATGATTTTTTTTCCCATAAAGGATAAGTTGCTGAGAAACATGTTGGGAAACAGGTGATATAAAAACAAAAGATGACAGTTTTTAAATCTTCTTTAAAAAAAAAAAAGAAATAATTATTAACTTTGTAGATAGTTTCAATATGTCAAGGGATTAGAATCCAATTATTAGGAGTTGGCAAATGTTTCTTTCTGAACTTCTTTCCTTCTACTGTGCTTTTTTTTTTAATGCTTCAATGATCCTCTTTTATAATTTTTTTTCTTTTTTGGCAGCACCCTCCACTACCTCCTCTGTCTTTTCCCCCAGATAAAAAAAAATATAATCCTTATAACAAATAACTATAGACAGCAAAACAAATCCACTCATTTTCCTTCTCCAAAAGTGTATTTTAATCATCACCTTGAGTCCATTACTAAGTCAGAGAAATTCTAATACAGAGAATGAGTAATGAAAAAGAAGCATGCTTAAATCTTTTCTATAACTTTAGCAGTGATGGAAAAAGAAATTGACAACTATATGAATGGAGAAAAACTTATTCATCAAACATTTTACTCTATATCAGATATTATATTAAGCACCAGATCCAGAGAGGAAAAAAGCAAAAACATTCCTGTTCTCAAGGAGATTAAATTATTTTAATTTAAATTTAATTTAAAATTTTGTTAAATTCTCAACTAACAAGCAGCAAATAAATTAAAGCATTTTCAAATATAAAGTAGAATAGAAATAGATTACATAGGAAACTGATTCTCTATCATAAACAACTTAATTTTCCTTTTAAATATAAAATAAATTAACAAGTAACTTTCAAAACTGTCCTACTTGTCTCTGCTTCCTTCTATTCTCTTTTGTGCATTAAAAACAAAGTGCTTCAAAAATTCCACCCCACTCCTCCCCCTTTTCATCAACTATGATAAGCCAGAGTTTCTACTGCAACCTCTCAAATAGGTTAGACTAATTCTTTTCCTAAAAGCTATTTCCAAGACTTGATTGGCAAAGGAGACTCAGCTCAAGCCATCTAATTATTGAAGCAGCCCAAAGCCACTTGGAAAACATGGCTACCTAGATTCAGGCCCCTTCAGACTTGGTGACTATTCCAAGCCTGAACCAGTCACCACACCTTATCCTTTCTCTATAGAGAAGGAAAGGAGGCTTCATTTATCTAAGAATTCTATTATCTTTTTGAGATATTTTTGTATAGAACTAACAACAACAGTAGAATGGCCTATGAATGTCTCAATTCATTCTAACATCATTCTAACATTAATAAGTAAAAGTTTCTACATTTGTAGAAAGCCAGGACTCTGGAGAAGTATACTCGAAAGAAGTACACTTAAAACAAGGTGTTAACTCAGAGGAATTGATGAGACAGTGGTTATCTAGTTTACATATACTTAGTACTTAGCATGGTGAGGGAATAGTTCTACAATTGATGTAATTGTAATAGGGTATTTAAACTGAGGACAAAGTCAGCCACAGACATTCTATCTTTGACTATCCTCATGGTGGCTCTCCTGCCTTGTGTACTATGGGGGAGACTGGGTCAGAGTATGACAGGACTCTTTTGGAGTGATTATTCTGCTGAGACCAAGGCACTTCCAGAGGACCTCCAGAAAGCTAGCCCAAACATTACATACATTGATCATTTTTGATTCTATACCTTAAATCTGTCACGTGCCCAGAAGTGAGTAGCATGGTAATCAACAGTCTCCTGGGACTTTGGCATTGAGCATTGTCTTTTTTTTTTTTTTTTTTTTAATTCAATAGTATTTTATTTTTTTCAATTACAGAAAGAGATTATAAGGAACACTTTGCAGGCACTGGGTGTAGGACCTGGCACTGTTTGGTAACTCTATTTCCTAAACAAAGTTCTGAGTCACAGTACCAGGATGCAACAGAGCTCTTGAAATTAGGAGCAAGGGCCATGATTGCAATTCCAGGTCAGGGAAGAACACTGGTGCTTGTAGCTGCAGGGGACCAAGGACCTTCCTAGGTAAAGACCTGAGTGTAGACCAGAGATCAAATATCACACCTCTCCTCAAATCACATCACCTTGGAAGCTGCAAGATCTTAGAGACCTCTAGAGCTACCTCTACAAACAGTAGCACAAAAACATCTAAATGTTGGGAGAGTGCATTCTCATTCTCAGTGAACAGAGGTCAACTTTAACATGAAAAATTCCCTGAAGAACTCCTTGACCAAAAAGAAAAGGAGGTATAATAGCTCACTAAAGAAAGTAATTTCTTAATAATTAGAATTGGATAAGTGGAAAAGGAAAAAGGATTTATGTATAAAAAATTTATAACAGCTATTTTTATGGTGGCAGAGAATTAGAAATTGAGGGGATATTCATCAATTAAGGAATGGCTGAAAAAGTTGTGATATATGGTTCTAATGAAATACTACTGTGTTTTAAAGAATGACTAGAGGGATGGTTTCAGAAAAACTGGGGAAGATTTATTTGAACTAAGAAGAACTAGGTATTATGGATAATAAGCCCCTAGAGACAAAGTTTCCAGGTAACTAGTCAATTTATTAATTATGTTTTCCTGATAATCAACAAATTAATGGTTACTAGTTTCTCTATATAACCAAAGACACAAGAAGACTCTGAAATATCTTAAATCCCTTCTGAAAGGGAACTTCCCTGACAAGTGAAACTCAACCCCAATTGGTGGACATTTAATGAAGAGGTAAGCTAAAAATCTTTTGCTTCTACTGAGGATGTGGCTTGATCATGAGACAGCATTCTCAATACATCTGGGTAAGGTAAACCAATTTCATCTAAACCTCTCTGGTTAGTTTTCTCCTACATGGCCTGGGTGACCTTAAATTTTAATGGAGGGGATCAGAGACAGAAGGTTCCTTCCCCAAGCAAAGGCTTGATTCTATTTATATATTCTAAGCAGAAATTCGATTTCCCATTTAGAATCTCACCCAATATAGTTAACAAATATGTTCCTTGAAGACTAGAAGCAATCTCAACTCTCAGACATGCCCTTCAGAGACTGACTGACCTTTTCAGGAATTGTGCCTTAATAAAATTAATAATTGGTTATTAATATTAACCATATAAGATTAATTCACCCCTTTAATTTCATTTGAATTACTAACTAGTGTGGCAAATATTTTATCCAGGGTTTTTAGCCAGGAGGACTTATGATAGGAAATAATGTGAGAAGAGGGAGAAAGATTGACCAATGCATTGACAGGAGCCATTAGAGTAGACTAATAAATCTCCTTTGGCAGACAAAGAACAATGGTGCAGTTTCTTTCTCATTAACCTATTCCTAATGTCCATTTCATGAGTCTATCATATCTTCGGGGTTCAGACATCTCATTTCATATACAGAATATTGTTCACAGTAACAATAACACTGCAACAATGATTCACTGGAAAAGATTTAATATTCTGATCAAAATAATGATCTAAGACAATTACAAAAGTCTTGTGATGAAACATGCTATCTGCCTCAAGAAATAAATCTAATTAGTTCTGAATGCAGATCAAAGCATGCTTTTTTCTTTTATTTTTCTTGCTCTTTTTTCCCAAGATGAATATGAACTTATATTTTACATTACTTCACATCTATAAATGAGATTATATTGTTTGTCTTCTTAATGGTTGTGGTTGGGATAAAAAGGAAGTAGAGAATTTGGAACTCAAAAAAAATTTTAATGAATGCTAAAAAATAAATCAGTGAATAAAAAAACCAGTAAGGGATCTGAGATTAATAATATTAATTACATGACATATAAAATCAATGTGATTTTATAAACTTCCTCCAGATATATACTCCAGTCTGAAATGGAAATGACCTAGTTACAAAGGAATAAGGGCAAAGTTAGGAAAGGTGGAAGTTCCAGGACAAAGGATTCCACAGTAGTAACAAGTTTTTCAGAGTGAAAACTATTTAGACAAGGCTAATTAGAGAAGCCATTGAAGCCATGGATGGGAAGGATTAGGAAAAAAAGAATAGTTCAAGGAACTAAGGGTTACAATAAAGACTAAAAAGTATTTATTAAGTGACTATTATGTGCTAAGCACTGTAGTTACAAAGAAAAGCAAAAAACAGTCCCAGCCTCAAGGAGTTCACAATCTAATGGGAGAAACAATAAGCAAACAAATATGTGAAAACTAGCTATATGCGTGATAAATAAGAAATAATGAATGGCGAGAAAGCACTAGAATCCATGGGTTTAGGAAAGGTTAAGAGATGCAGTATCTTACTTGAGGAACACTGAGAAGGCCAGTATCTCCGGATTAAAGAGTGGAAGGGTGAAATGTAAGAAAATTGGAGGGGATTAGGGGGAGGGAGGAAAAGTTATGAAAGATTATTGGGAAGGACTGCTCTGCTTGGCAGCTCTGTGCCAGTGTCTCCCATGTCATACAATCAATTCTAAAGTTCTTAAGAGAGACCTTGAGAGTGTCCTTGTATCACTTTTTCTAACCACCTTGCGGGCAATTACTGTGAGTGAATACTCCATAAAATAATCTTTTTGGCCGGTGTACATTTGGCATTCAGTGTGGCCAGCCCAGTGGAGCTATGCTCTCTACAGTAGTGTCTGAATCCTTATCAGTTTAATTCTAGAAAGGACCTTGGTGTCGGGTATCTTATCTTGACAGGTGATCTTCATTCAGAATCTTCCTAAGGCAATTCAAATGGAAGAGATTCAGTTTCTTAGCCTAGGGCAGGTACACTATCCAGATTTCACAGACACAACAAGGTCGGCACAAAGGTTCTGTAGTTCTTCAATTCAGTAATCAGACTAATACCTCCCCTCTCCTACACTTTCCTTCAATTTCCCAAACACTGATTTAGCTCTGGCAATTTGTGAGTCAATCCTTGGAAAGTATACTACCAAGGAAAGTGAACTTATTCACAGTATTCAAAACGTCACCATTTACTGTAACATATGGATAGTGTGGTGCTGACTGGTAGAGAACCTGTGTATTCTTGCTGTTAATTGTTAGGCCAAAATTAGCACAAGAAGCAGTGAATTCATCTGAAAGTCAATTTTTGTTTTGTTGCATCTCAGGTTCAAAGACTGCATTGAATGCCCAATATCTGCAAACAAAAAAATCATGCTCCTTCCACTTTTGGTTTTGGCTTGTAGCCTTTTCTATTTACTAACAGTGTGATAGCTGACTTTGATTCCATATTTGTCTTCATTGAAGGCGTTTGACAACATGGCTGAAAACATCATGTTAAAAAGTATGGGAACAAGAACCTAGCCTGGTTTCACTCCATTAGTGACTGAGAAAGCTCCAGAGCATATCCAGCACCTGGATAAGAGACCCACCATAGTGACAAACTTCTCCAGACTACCGAATTTTGACTAATTTTCCTATAAGCCCTCCCAAATGACAATATAGAAGGCTTTGGTCAGATCTACAAATGTTAGATACGGATCTCTGCCTGCTTATGGAATAAATACCATGTCGACTGTTCCTTGGCCCCTTTGGAAGCCACACTGGCTCTCAGATAACTTTTTCTAGGTGAATTCTATTAAGGAGGACTCTAACAAGAATTTTGTCAGCAATGACTAAGAGAAAATTTCAGTCAGCTTTTATTAGATAATTGACCCCCACCTTGTAAAAATCTCAGCTGGAATAGAATCAGCACCTGAAGCTTTACCACATGAAAGTAGCTTAATGGCATTCAAAACCTCTTCTTCAGTTGGAACATCAGCTAGGGAGTGATTGATTCCAACTTGAGGTAAACAGTCAATAGCTTCAGCATTGATTGATGATGGTCTCTTGAGAACACTATGGAAGTGTTCAGCCCATCTGTCCAGGACTATGTCCTCACTACTAATCAGTGTAGCACTATCAGCACTGAGTAGTTGAGATATGTCCATACACATATACATACATATGTACACGTTGCTATTCTTTGAATATATGAAGGTGCTGTAGTGATCAACTTAAATGTTAAATGACTCAGTAATTTTTATTGTATTTTCTTAATGGATACTAATTATACAACTATCATGTGAGTTTTTTTAACTTAGAAAGTCCACATATTCAAGATGATTAGAATTATTTCTATAAGGAATTGAAGAATCACAACCTAAGAGTAGCATAACAATTACCAGAGACACTATTACATTGTTGGCGGAGTTGTGAACTGATTCAACCATTCTGGAGAGCAATTTGGAACTATGTGTAAAGGGCTATCAAACTGCAGTGTCTCTACTTATATCCCAAAGAGATATTAAAGGAGGGAAAGGGACCCACATGTGCAGAAATGTTTGTGGCAATCCTCTTTGTAGTGGCAAGAAACTGGAAACTGAGTGGATGCTCATCAGTTGGAGAATGGCTGAATAAGTTACGGTACATGAATATTGTGGTTCATGTTGTATTATGTATGTTCTGTATGTTATGATATTGTTCTGTAAGAAATGACCGGCAGGATGACTTCAGAGAGGCCTGAAGAGACTACATGAACTGATGCTAAGTGAAATGAACAGGACCAGGAGATCATTGTACACAGCAACCAGAAGACTACAATAATCAGTTCTGATGGATGATTCAGGTTAGGTTCAATGATCTTGTGATGGAGAGACATGTACACTCAGAGAGAGAACTGTGGGAACTGAGTGTGGTTCACAACATAGTATTTTCACACTTTTTGTTGTTGTTGCTTGCATTTTCTTTCTCATTTTTTTCCTTTTTGATCTGACTTTTCTAATGCAGCATGATGTTTTTGGAAATATGTATAGAAGAATTGCACATATTTAAACTACATTGAATGACTTGCTGTCTAGGGGAGGGAATGGGGGAAAAGGAGGGAAAAAAATTTAGAACACAAGATTTTATAAGATTAAATGTTGAAAATTATTCAGGTATATATTTTGAAAATAAAAAGCTTTAATTAAAAAATAAAATAGTAAATTGTGGGGGAAGAAAACCAGTTATCAGAGAGACTTTACCATTTCTCCCTCACAGCTAGATGAATATAACAAAAAGATAACCAAAAAGGAAAATAAAGAACTGAACAAATTATTGAAGAATTTAGATATGAAAGATTTATGGTATCTTCTGCATGGGAATAGAAAAGTATGTATTTCTCATCAACACATCAGCTTCACAAAAATAAATCATGTCATAGGGCATGTTTTATACCAAGTGAAATAAAACAAATGAGCACAGCATTCCCTAGTGAGACTCAAACCAAATTGAAATAGAATTGGGAAATATTTAATAAATTAAATAAAAATACAAAAAAAAACTATAGATACTGCTATGATGTGGCTTTTTATGTCAATACCCACCTCCAAGAATCCTTATGTCTGATTTTATGGCCTACATTTCTAATTTTGGTTTGATACCTTACTCTAGAGCACAGGGAAATTATTTTTTTTAATCCAATATTAAACACATACTTTACATTATATAATGCAACAAAAATAATAATACAGAAGATATAAGTAAAACATACAGATCTAAATGGAGATTTAATCATGTTATCCTAAATATTTGGTGGCTCAAAGAATAAAACATAGGAACCATAACTATGTAAAAGAGTGATGAGAGACATGACAAAATTTTTAGATAAAGCTAAAAACAGTTCTGAGGGAAAATTTTTTTTGGAAAATATTCTTTAACAAAATCAAAACAGGATAAGGGAATTAAATGTGTAATTTCTTTAAAAGCACTGAAATAACTTTATAACAAGTTAGTTTGCTCATAGCTAGTTTTAACCATTAAACATGCCCTAATTTCTCTTTGCCTAAGATAAAAAGCAATACTGAATAAGATAAATAAATGGTTCCATAGAATTGAAAATCTTTTAAAAAACAATTTTTTTAGAAACCCAAAGAATCACAGCAATCTCCTGATTCTTATGATGAAAGGTAAGCTAATGAAAACCTCCATATATATCTGCTAAGAAATGCTTACAAAGGATCAGAAAGATCAATAGCACAGCTAGAAAGAAGTTCTGCAACTAAAACAAAAGTGACAAATGCAAATCAAAGAAATCACACTGAGCTCATGTGATATCTGTGAATATAAATAGGAATATGAGAAAAGCTAACTAATGATATATTATTTATTTCAGGACAATATGTTTAGATCACAATTCTAAAGTGAAAAGTACACCCTCTCCCCCAAAAAAACCCCTCTATTCAGCAGTATCCTTTTAATGATTCTGTGACCTAAGTTGAAAAGCTAAAGTATTAAACAAATTTTCAATCAGTTGCTATAATAGTCTATAAAATCTTATTCTCAAATGAGATTTTTAAGAGAAAACAAGAACTGCAAGTAATGATATCTAATGTTTCTCAATGCTTCATTATCCCCCAATTTTAAAAAATATGCTCCCTCCTATGATTTCTATGACTATTAATTGTAGATGGCCTTCATGAATCTCTTTAGATGTAATGGGATCAGATAAGTGAATAATATTCCAGTAGTGAAATCTTCATTCTTCATTTTGATTGAAGTATGTCAGACATTTTTATTAAGTTTTAAGCAATTTCAAGGAAAGAGGCAGCTGGGGCCAGAGTGAAGAGAATACTAGATTTAAAGATCAGGAATATCTGAGTTCAAATTTTATCTCAGACTAGTGGTATGACTTTGGGCAAGTCATTTACCTTATTTGCCTCAGTTTCCTCATGTATAAATGGGGAATTATAATAACGCCCACATGATGGAGCTATTGTCAGGATCAAATAAGATAACAAATATAAAGTATTTTCTAAGCCTCAAACACTGAATAAATGCATTATTATCCCCAGATCTCAATTTTTAAAATTATGACATGATTCACAGCCATAAGTTAACATCTGAAAAACATTTGTATGGAAAAATGTATGTTGGGGAATAGGTGGATAATTTTTGAAAGTACTGTTCAATTTCCCAAAGGCAATGAAAAAATTAGTTCCTTCTCTTATTCAATGCCCATCTATAATGATTGTCCCAGATACCACATATATATTATATATATATGCATATATAGAGTATATCCTATATCTAATCAAGTCTCAAATTTTGTCAATTCTACCTTCACTCCATCTTTCATAGTCATTGCTTTCTCTCCATTCACACAACCAGTACTCTAGAGCTCTCAATCTTTCTTGCCAAGAGTACTATGTTAGTGTCCTGATTAAATTCTCTTTTTTTCCTCCAACCTACCTCCAGAAAACTTTCAAAATAACGTTTACAGGTTTTACCATATCATTCCCCTGCTAAAAATATTGAGTAGCTCCCTACTGTAAACTCTTCAGTTTGTATATATAAAATTTCTCAATTGGGGAATGCCTAATTAATTTGTGGTATGTGAATGTAATGAATATTATATTACTATAGGCAACAATGAATATGAAGAATTCAGAGAATCATGGCAAGACCTATGAAAACTAAACTAATATATAGAAGCAACATATTGTAGTTGTTAAGAGCGCTGGACTTGGAAAGGGAGCATCTTGGTTCAAATCCCACCTCAGGTATCTCTCTGTGCTATTTTACCTTTAAAATGAGAGGTCTGGATGAGATATGACCTCCAAGGTTCCTTTTAGTTTTAAATTTATGATTTTGGTGGCAGCCTGGGGCCACAGTGAATAAAGCATAGGTACTGGAGACAGGAGAACTCCAATTCAAATCTTAGCCAATTACTAGGTGTGTGACCTTGGGCAAGTCATTAACCCCAACTGCCTCCAAACAAAAAATAAGGGGAAAAAAATCTATGATCCCATGAATCAGTAAGTAAACTAGGAAAACAATTTACTCAATGACTAAAATGATATAAATGAAAGATCCCAACAACTTATTGCTATATAATTGTGGTGACAAATGTTGACCTGGGGAAGAATGACATTGGGAAAAGACAGCTCCCTCCTCTCTTCATAGCACTAGGTTAAGGATCATGTATGTGGAATACTGCATACACTGTCAGACATACTGATGATGTATTGATCAGTTTTTCCAAAAAGGTTTTTTTTTTCCCCTTTCCTTTAAATCTTTGATTCAAAGGATGTCATTAGGCAAGGCAGAAACAGAGTTATATATGGAAATTAATGGGAGGTAAAAGCAATAAAATTAAGTTGAAGTAATGATTTTTACTCGATTCAAGTAACCTCTCCAACTGTCTTCCTATATCTCTTCACCTTTCACTGACAAGCTCCTACACTCATTGTCTCCACTTTCCACTCAATTCTTAGCCCTTTGCAGTCTAGCTTTCAGTTTTTATTATTCAAGAAAAATAGCTTTATCTAAAATTACCAACAGCTTCTTACCTGTAAAATCCAATTTCCTTCTTTTATTAACCATACTTTTTGGTTTTCCATGGCTTTTGTCACTATTGATTGCTTCTCTGTTCTCCATCTTATTTATCTGACCCTTCCTTTAGATGTGTACTCCAAGGTTCTGTTTTGGAACCTTTTCTCCTCTCTCTCTACTCTCTTCAGTCTCATGGAGTCTTACAGGTTCAATAATCACCATTATGCAGATGACCCACAAGTCTATGCTGAACTTTTCCTTCTCTCCCAAGTAATGCCTAGTAATTATCTTTACTTGGGTATCCCGTAGATGACTGAAAAAAATGTGCCCAAAACAGTATTTATTATTTCCCTTCCCTCCTATGAAAGTATCCATTTCTCTAATGGCTTTTTTATTTGGTTTCCTTTTTATTTCATTTTCTATGTATTTCTTGAAAACTTAATTATAAAATAAGAAAAAAACAAAATAGACAGACAAATCCTGTGCAACTCTAATCATAGCTCCAGCATATCTGAATTATTTTTTGTTGTTGTTACTGTTGTTGTTTGTAGAATTGTCTCTTTGATCTAGAGTTTTTTTTTTAATTTAGCAAATTTTATGTTTTACTTGTAGTATCCCTTTGAGGTGATTAATGGATTTTTTCTATTTATTCTTTCTACTCTTGTTTTTTCACTTCAGGGCAATTAAAAAATATTTATTATATTGTTGTGTCAAGGTTCTTTTTTAAGTCATAGGTTTCAGGTAGTCCAATTATTCTTAGGTTTTTTTCTTCTTGTGACCTATTTTTCAAGTTGTTTTTCTTATGTTTCACATTCTCTTCTATTTTTTCATTCTTTATATTTTGTTTTATTATTTCTTGATCTCTTGTAACTTCACTGGCTTCTACTTGTCTGATTCTTATTTTGAAACAGTCATTTTCTTCTTTAAGACTCTAATTCTTCTTTTCTTATTGATTGGCACCCCACAGTAGGGAAAAAGCTGGTATGGGGTGGGAGGAAGAGAAAATAGATTTGCTAGGTTGGTATAGACATGAAATGCTGCATGTCTTTTCAGATGAGGTCACTATTAATTTTACTTATCTGTTTTTCTTTGTTATAAGAAGCAAAGAAATTTCTCATGAAAATATTTCTTACATAAAAACAAATCACATAAATACATTTTATTTTGAAGATAAAACATGAATATCATCAATTATGGATTTGCCAAAGGACATAGGCAGAAGTCACAAAGGATAGGCAAATATAGATGCATTGTGAACTCTATAGTTAGAGAAAGTGCCCACAATTATTAGCTCATAAGATCATAAATCCGCTGGAAGAATATACTTTTTGCTTTCACCATATTTTGACATTTTATTATACCCATAAAAGAAATTTACTTTATCATCTATTGTTTCATATATGTATCTTATTACTCCACAAGAGTACAAGTTCCTGAACATTTCCCTCCAAGAACTTTAAAATAACTTTTTAAATACAATTTTGTATGAAAAGAATCAACAATAACAACAAAAAAGAAAAGAGTCAACAAAAGGAATGAGACATTTTTTCTGTCTAAGACAAATCAGGAGACGTCTGTGGGCACAGACCCAGTGAAGGCCTCAGGCCTTGGAGGTGGCTGTGAAGACAGTGATGGTGGTGGGAGCAGCAGCAGCAGCAGTTTTAGGAACTTTCAACTCAGAGATAGTAAGGGTGAGAGGATGGATGTCAGAATAATTTCTTATTTTAAAAAAAGAGCCACAAAGAGGCAGGGGAAAAGAATAAGGGAAACGTAGAATGGGAAAAATTTTTGTCACATAAAATGGGGAGAGAAAAGTCAGGCAATGATTAAACTTCACTCTCTTTAGAATTGGTTTAAAGATGGAAGAATATTTATGTACATTCAATTGTTGAAATGTAACTTACCCAATAGGAAAACAGGAGGGAAGGAAAATAAGAAAATATAGGTCCTCCATCAGCCAGCACCACACCATCTAAAAGACAAAGAATTGAAAATTAAAGAATGCTCTTCAGTTGGGGAATAGCTGAACAAATTGTGGCATGATTGTGATGGAATATTATTGCCACAAGAAATGAGGAAGGGGAGTGCGTTCAGAAAAAAAAAATACGGCAATACCTATATGAACTGATAAAGTGAAAAGAGAAGAACTTGAAGATCGTTGCATATAGTAACAGCAATATTGTAATGATAATCAACAGTTAAAGAATTAGCTATTCTCTTCAATATCATAATCCAAGATAATTCCAAAAGGAGTTTGTGGTGAAAAAAATGCTATCCCTCTCCAGAGATAGAATTGATGAACTTTAAGTGCAACTTGAAGAATAATTTTCTCACTTTATTTTTTTCTTGCTTTTTGTTATATGACTATTATGGAAATGTTTTGTATGACTTCACATATATAACTGATATCATTTTGTTTGCCTTCTCAGTGGGTGGGGGAAGGGACAGAATGAGAGAATTTAGAATTCAAAATTTGAAAAGAATGTTAAAATATATATTTTTTAAAAGTGAAAGCTCATTTAAAGTAAGGATTTATGGGTCAGAAAGTATTTGTATTCTCCTGATTAAAATTATGGGTTATCTATGATTCTTAATGAATTGTTAATTTCTTCTAGGTTTAAATGGTCTATGAAATGATTATCAATCACCAAAATACTACTATTTAGTGATTTGAAGCAAGATTCTAGAACTATTTATCTTATATTACCTACAATGGTAAAGTACGTTTTTTGCTACTCATACGTCTAAGAATTTTAGCTCCAAAACTGTCATTAGTTAGTCTGTATGAATTTATAAGAATTTTATTTATTTGGACCCTGTGCAAAATTTTTTTATATAGAGAGTGTGTATTATCTTTCCCTTTAAATCTTACTTTTGTGGTATTAATGAGATACTTAGCATATTCAGGTTTGTCTTAAACTGGGTTTTTGGCCCTGCATTCTAGTCCAGATGTGTGAAGTCTGGGGTAGCTCCCTAGAGGCCTCAGGAACAGCCAGAGTCAGGATAAGTAAAAGTCCTTGGTCTTTAGGGGGAAAAGTAAAGGAAACAGACAAACTGCCACAGGCTCACCACCAACCTTTCTCCTCCTTGTCCTGCCAAAAAGTGAGTCTGGCTCGTCTCATACCACCCACTAATTTTTCTTACGAAATTAGAGTCTGTCTCTTTCACTTCTTCATATATTTATACACACACATATAAATACTTATGTTATGTACCAAACAGGAAGTTTTATACATTGTAAAATGCTATATAATTTTGAGTTCTTATTTTTATCAGGTATGTGGAACCATGAAAATCCATAAGTACCAAATGTACCATTCATAATTTATTCATTTCCAAGTGATATGACCAAATAGATTAATTCTAAAACAATAGAACATTGACAATTATGATTACATTAACCCAATTTCTATTTAATTATATTTCCGTAAATTTAAAATTCCATCAAATTTATATTTAGCAAAATTATAACTTGAATAATTCAAATTGATTTACACCAAAATGGCTAAATTAATCAGGTAAAATTGAAGAGATTACAAAATAAAATGGTATGTTCTCATTCTTTTCCTCTTCCCCTTCCCCTGGAAACACAGTTGAGTTATCCTTTATGCCTGTTAACATTCTCCATAAAGAACTCCTCTAGAAAAAATGTAAAGAAGTCAAAAGTACTGATATTTACGATGCCTTCCCCTCTGCTTGACTGAAAATTGTATAAATTATTACTTTTACCATATTCAGAATTAAGTGGCAACTGAATTCAGTAGATCTTTGTTACATATCTACTCTTTTTTTAGATAATGTGCTAGGTCCTCCTAAAAATTTGCAAGTAAATAAGACCTAGTGATTGCTTTCATGGAACTTATGTAAGTGGGGGGAGGGGAATATAGTACATACATTAACAAGCAAATACAAAATGGGGCCAAGAAAAAAAAAATCTAAGAAATATAAAGTGTTAAGCAATGTCTGAGAAAGGAAAGATGAATTTGATAGAGGAATCATGGAAGGCTTCCAAAAAATGGGTCTTTGAGTATAGGTCACATTTTGGCAGGCAGAGATATTTTGCCCTGGTCCAGCCACTAGGAATTATGTTCATTTCTGGGTACTATATTTTAAGCAGGATATTCATAAGCCAAAGATTACACCAATGAGAGTAACTGGTATGGCAGAGGGCCTTGAGTTTGTGCCTAATAAAGTCTGGTTGAAAGAATCAAGATGCTTAGTTTGGAGATGAGCAGACAGGTAGAATATGATAGGTATATTTAGATATTTCAAGGTTTCTCATGTGGAAGAGGAATAAAATTTGTTCTAGTTGACTCTAGATGGAGGAGCTTAGGGCACTAAGAGGAAATTGTAAGAAGCTAACTTTAGGTTTGATGTACAAGAACACTTCCTCACAGGAAGAGCTATCTAAAAGTAGAATGTGCTGCCTTTGGAAATAGTATGTTCTCCTCCTTGAAAAAGTAAAAGTAAGCTTTGAGCTACACAGTGCTTTAAAGTTTAGATGAAAGGGAAAGAAGTAGGCAATCTTTTGCATGGTTACATTGTCAGATATAATGCAGAATAGATTCTTGTTCAGGCATTGGTTGAACTAGATTGGAGTTCAACTCTGAGATTCAGTAATTTCATGATTTTCAAAAGCCTCTAATTTTTATATCAGGACTTATATGTAATATCAGTATCTGATTATAATGCTTTAACTTTTACTTAGTAAAAATAGTCACTTTTCTCATATTTCTCATATATTCTCATATAATTTCTCATTTCTCATCCTTACACCACTTCCTTTATAAATAGATTTTTTTTTCAGTCTATAGAAGTCCAACCTTGTTCTGATATTTCAATTCAATTCAATGCACCAAGCATTTATTAAGTGCTTTTCATGTACCAAGTTGTTATATAAAGTTTAAAGATAAGATCAGGATAGAAAAATGAAAAAGATCATAGCTTCTTTCCTCTATTTTAAAATCTAAGGCTAGGCATGTGATCTTTTATTATTAATCTAAGTTTGTGATTCACATTCAACAGGCATAGTCTTAGGAGTAAGTCCAAGTTTATTACTGCTCAGAACCTTGATTTAAATAAGACATAAGGGAAGAGGAGATAGAAAGCACAATGGCTGCCATAAATACACTATAACAAACAGACAAACAACATATAATATACATCATCACCACCCTGAGGAAGCACCAATATCTGAATTCCTTGGCTAGAAGGACCCATGATCACAGTTATTCAGAATTTTCAGTGGGAACCATTGCTAGGCAAGCTGTACAGTTCCTAACCATATCCTCAAAGTCCCTTTCCACTAAGGGGTTTTTATAGGCTGAGAGCAAAGAAGGTACTACATTGAATATTTTCATTTGATATGTGACTCTTGAGGTGTAGCAACCTCCCAGGTAAAGGATGTTTCATTAGAAAAGGCCTCACCAAGGAGAATATTTGTTCATTCCAGGACTATATTTACTCAAGGAACTGGCCAAGTTTCTGGGGTAAACACAGACATGCAAGAAAGGATATTTATTAATTAATTCACAAGAAAGATGGCCTTCCAACTTTTTTGTACTTTCCTGGTATTCCATAAGAAAACTGCAAGCATGTTCTCAGCAAAATGGTACACAAAAGACATGGTAGAGACTCACTTAAGATTTCTTACTCATTAGGATTCCTTACAGACCAATATGTAAACATATGTAATGCAAAGTAAACTGTGACTGGGCAAAAGTATATGTTCTCAAATCAAGACAAAGTGCTATAAGAAAATATGAAGAAGGAGAGATCCCTTTCAGTTGAGTGACATTAAGGAAGATTTCTTAGAGGAGAAGATACCTGAGCTGGCCTTTGAAGGAAGAAAAGTATTTCAATAGATAAAGATGGTAAAGTAATAATAGTAATAGCTGACCCTAAGTAACCCTTTAGTTGTTGAAATAAGAAAGCCATAAACTAAGGTTAGTGGAAAAAAAAATACTTCATCCAAGGCTTTGGATTTTCCTCACATTCTACTGTTTTTGAACTTTTTTTCTACAATGAAAAAATCTTGTATCCATAGTAGAGTATTATCATGTCAGTCAATCATCAAAAATGTATTTATGTTTTCTGAGATACATTCATCTTGTTCATGACATATGGATGTGATCTTAATTATGGATAATCTGTCTAGTGTGAATCTCATGGGTAATAGCACACATCACTGACTTCAGAAGAGACTGATATGTTACCTCTCCTTAATAATACTGCCTTTTATTTTAAACCCAGATTAACCAATATTTATGCGCTTAGGAAAGAAGAAAACTTTACTTGGAGGATTTTTTAGCAGTTGATAATATATCTAAATATATTTTTTATGTTTAGTAACATCAACATTTTTCCATAATCAATATTTAAGTGAATCTGTAATATCACTGATATGATTATCAATGACATAAATCACAATCAATCCATTACTACTCATTCCATATTATTATCTACCTTTGCCGATAAATTCTATTACAGGGTGTTCATTCAATCAGTAAAAGTGGGGGTGGAGCTCTGAGGAAGGAGCAATTTCCTCCAATTCCCTCTCCTATATACCAATTGAACATATGGGCTTGGCCATCAAGTTATCCATTACTCTCACTCCATTACTGGCTAATATTCTTTTTTCAATCATGCTTTTCTCTGAACATACTAAGAATAGAGGCTTTATCTAGACAACATGTACAAATGTATCTGAATAAATACATAATTTTATACAAAGTAATAGAAACATTCTACCAGAAACTACTTCATAATCTTTGTCTAAAATGAATCTTTATTCACATTTTCCAGTAAATATATGTGGACCCAAGGCTTGCACTTTCTATATGTTTCCCCTGAAGTATAAAATCAAGGGGAATGTGGCAAACTTCAATATATTTTGTATAGTGTATGAAAGTAGAAGAGTAATGGTGATCATAAAGAGAGTACCTAAACATCTGATTGTGTCATATTTGAAAACCTTATTAGGAAGAATTGTTGGAGGTTTTTATTGTAAAGAAATACAATTTCTTATATGAGCCAACAAGAAAAACCAATGTCACACTTCATATTTTCTTGGTAGAATGTCTTTTTGGCCTGTAAGCAGAATAATATTGAGATAAGATATTAACATATAGAGTTAGTTCAAAGAGAAGAAAAAATGGGAAACTAAAGAGACACCTTGTGAAGTGCCCTAAAGGTAATGATATTATGGAAAAATCTGAATAGAAGAGAATTCTCAAGCCATTACACTAAACATGCTATGGTATAATATCAAACTATAACACCTTGGGAGAAATTAATTAATCCATACAATATTTGACTGTATATTAGATCATCAAAGGAAAAAGTAGAGATGCTTTCTTACTATATCAAATAGTCAAGTTTGTGAAATAATAAAATAGTGGTTTTTAAAAATCTCATATTTTAACATGAAAATTTTTCTTCCCAAGAAGAAAAAAAAAGGTCAAGAAGGATTTACATCTCAGTGCTTGCATAATTCAGAATTTACATAATTTAATAAATGCAAGCAGGTATAAGAAGTAGAAGAAGACCTCTGTAAAACATAGATTTGATAGCTGGGTAAGGAACTGTATAATAAAGTTCTGAAATACAGTACAAATGTTTTCTTATTCATTTGCTCATTTGTCTTGTCTGAAAGTGGATTTTTGACGAGGATAGTAAGTCTTTGCCAACCTCTAGAAGGATTTAGAGAAATGCTTGGGCTGTCTTCATTCCCCCCAGTAAATGGTAATTTCATGGCAATTCTTAAACATTTCTTACCTGAAAATATTTAATGAATATTTCTATTTTGAAAACAAACATTTCCAACTAAAACTAATATTTGGCTTGTAAGGATGAATAAGATATTTTTATTTGTTGGAAATACTAGTGAATGCTGGTACTACCATATTGTGTTGCTTCTGCTACTTTATCCTTACAACTAATCTGGGTAACATTCCATGAAGAGTTGGAATGTACTCCAATTTGCAGATGATTCCTGGTCACTTACCACATCAGTAAAATGTCCTATTTCTATCAAATATCAACTACAATTTGTGTGCCTATCTACATGTTACATCACTTGAAATGATCTTTGACTTATAAACAAAAACTATTGTCATTTGTGTTTATAGAATTGGAAGAAATTAGGGGGAAAGGAGATGAGTATATTGCCATATACTTTATACCCTGTTATAAATAATCTTTTGTTTTTGTCTTAAGTTGAAGATGCTATCCTGATCAAAGTGATCTGGGAAAAATCACAAATAGCTATGAATATTTTAAAGAAATCGCACTTGATCAATACAAGAGAAGGAAAAAAGAAGTATTTGATTGAACAAATATTAAGTGGATTCAAATCTCTGGGACTAAGATTTTTATTTTCCTAGAACTTATTCAACCATTTTTTATAGATATTAAGCACTGAAGATGTATGTCTTCTGTGAATAAAAGTGTTTTAAATGCAAATATTGAGCAAGGGGTAAAGATAGTAATCAGTATGTGAAACTTAGATTTATGTAAGCATTTAACTTCATAACTACCCCCCACTAAAACAAATACCAACAATTTAGTAATATTATATTATAGTTATATTATAATATATTACATATTATGTATAATATGTGAATATTATATTACTGACAACCTATTAATATAATAGAGAACAAAAATAGATAATCTCTTGCAATAATGAGTCTCTTAATATTGAAAAATTGACTTTCCTGAAGAAGTTTTATGTAGTTTTACTTTTTTTTATTTTTATTTTTTTCTGAGGCTAGGGTTAAGTTACTTGCCCAGGGTCACACAGCTAGGAAGTGTTAAGTGTCTGAGATTAAATTTGAACTCGGGTCCTCCTGAATTCAAGGCTGGTACTCTATCCACTGCACCACCTAGCTGCCCCTATGTAGTTTTAAAATGAGCAATCTGATACATTAAGTACATTTTTAAGCCTGAAAAATTTTCTTTTCTAAATTAACTAGAAAGTTAATAAATAAATAAGATCACAGGAACTTTTTTTGTATTTTATTTAATAAAATAAATTTATGTAATAATAAATGTTACAAATCTTTTGGATTTTAAATGTTTAAGTGCTAAATAACATTTAATAAGTGAAGCTTTGCCAAGTAGAACGGAGGCTGATGAGGGTACTCAATTGAAATAAAGTTAGAATGATGGGTTAGGTTTTTACAAGGCATTTTAAAGGAAAATGTAGAGCTTGAGAGAATTTAAAATAGGAGGATCCCCAACCTTTTTTATCCTGAGGGTCCCTTTTTATTTCTTCAAAGTTCTCTTAGTTTTATGCTGGGAAAGAAAAAGGGTTGATGCTGACACTGAATAGAAGATGCGTTAACTTAGAATTAACTGGTCTCTTACCACTCCTTATAGATTTGACTGTCAGAAGAATGGGATCATATTCACAGCTTTCAGCCACATTCCTTTCATCAGTTGAAATGAATGTGAGAAAGGAAATATTTACCATAGCTTTTGACCAAGCCCTGTAATCGCTGTGATAACTCCCCAAAGCTGTGGGTAGCTCATTAGGCCACAGTTGACTGGATTGGCCTTGATAATTGCCCATTTGGGGAACCTTTTTTTTTTTTAAACAATTTTTAGTTATAAATAAATATTACTTAAGTGAAAAGCAACCACAGCTGAGTTATATGGAAATACACAAATAGCTATGAACTTCATTCATCAGAATTTGGGTTTGCAGTGAAGCAAAAACCCTAGAAAGATGTAGGGGGGAAAAAAACCCTAAAGCTAACAAGGCAATATCCAAAAATCTTATCTGATGGAATCCTTAAGTTTCCCTCCCTATTATTGAAAAGTAATGCTCCAAAAATAAGGACAATTTCAGTTTAATATAAGGAAGATTTTCCTACAATTTAGAGATGTCCAAAAATAGAATAAGATGATTTCTCATTATAGGAATGAGGGGGAATTCCCCCCCTTATTAGTGATATGGAAGCAATTTCTGTGTTTAAAAACTTTACTTTGAGAAAGTATATAAGCCCATGTCACATATACAATTGCTAATGAAAATTAGCAAGATTTTTTTTCCATCAATTTTCCATATACTATCCATGGGAATCAATGAAAGATGGGGATCTAGGGATAATGGAAGAAGTCTTGAATTTCCTATCACCCCTTCTGAACCTGTTTTTTTACTTCTGAAAATTCAGTCAGGTGGTGATATTGATTGGTCATTGGATCCAGGAAGTTATTGGTAATCTGAAATTCACTATGTTCTTGATTCTTAGCAGTTTTAAACCTGCTTCTTCATGCACTTTTCTCAGGCACCTTGAATTTGTGAATCAGAAATCATTATTAATCCCTTGGTTGTGACTTGGCTCATTATTTTCTTCATTTAGTTTGGCCAAGAGGGTATCTAAAACATCAAATGTGTTTGGGATATGACTGGTAGACTGCAGTGCCCTCCCTTTTTCCTCATCTTTAAGTAGACTGGATTTCTGTGCTTCATACTGGATCCTTCCATAATTCTTACTGGGGCATGTCCTCTGTACACCTTTGTCTCTGGTGGGTTTTTCTATGTTTTTGTACTTTCTCTGGCCTAATTTTTGAATCTTTTGATTCCTTGTTGACTCCTGAGAATGAAAAGTTGGTTCCATGTTCAAATCAGCAAGCTCAAAGTTTAGTTCCATGTGATCAGTACCCAAAAACTGAGGAAGTCTTTTACAAGTGACTTTGTCAGACTCCTTTTTTAAAGATGTCTTTGTTTTCTTGAGTGCTGGAAAGAGCTACTTTTTTGGAGATACTCCCATCCAAGTCTTGGGAATCACTATTCCTTGAACGTTTCTTGATGTTTGGTTCCTTCTTTTCCACTTCTGATTCTTGCTCTCTTGTCTGATCTTCAGGAGCTTTATAAGAAAAATCATTGAGAATGATAGAGGGTCCCTTGAGAGCATTAGACGATATGGCTTTGGTGTAGTTAGCTGGAGTGTTTCTGATCTACACATGTTTTCAGCCAAATTGTGTCCAGAATCTCCAGTTTTTTGTTTTCTCTTCTAAGTTAAGTGCTTCTGGGAAGTATGTATTGACTTTTTCATCAATTTTCTGATCTCCCTTTATAGCAATCTGTGAGGATGATGGTAGGAACAATGAATTTGCTGCCATCTGGCTCTGATCCTCTTTTTTGTTTTTCTCAAGATATTCCATCAAGAGGGAATCTAAAGTGTCAAATGAAATTGTGGGATAGTTCTTATCTTGAAGTGCTCACCCAGTTTCTTGGTTGTCAGATTAGCTGACATATGTTTCCATATGTTTTCTTATTTCACCAATATCTTTGTTGCTATCCCTCTTCTGCATGACTTTTCTGAGATGTCTTAGTCTTAGATGTTGAAAATAACTCCTGGAAAGAAAAGGGTTCAATTGATTTTTTTTTTTTTTTTTAAGAAATGGCTGACAAAATGTTTGTGGCAGCTCTTTTTGTTGTAGCTAGAAACTGGAAGTTGAATGGATGTCCATCAATTGGAGAATGGTTGGGTAAATTGTGGTATATGAAGGTTATGGAATATTATTGCTCTGTAAGAAATGACCAGCAGGAGGAATACAGAGAGGCTTGGAGAGACTTAAATCAACTGTTGCTGAGTGAAATGAGCAGAACCAGAAGATCACTATACACTTCAACAACAATACTGTATGAGGATGTATTCTGATGGAAGAGAAAATCTTCAACATAAAGAAGATCCAACTCACTTCCAGTTGATCAATGATGGACAGAAATAACTACACCCAGAGAAGGAACACTGGGAAGTGAATGTAAATTGTTAGCACTACTGTCTATCTACCCAGGTTACTTATACCTTCGGAAGCTAATAATTAATGTGCAACAAGAAAATGGTATTTACACACATATATTGTATCTAGGTTATATTGTAACACATGTAAAATGTATGGGATTACCTGTCATGGGGGGAGGGAGTGGAGGGAGGGAGGGGATAATTTGGAAAAATGAATAAAAAAAAAATAAAAATAATAAAATAAAAATAAAATAAAATTAATAACTAATATTAAAAAATTGGCTGTACTGCCATGAAAGAGCCAAGAACCATGCACTGCTGGCTGAGGAAGATGTGGAGTTGAAAGTAATGTGGGCTTTTATACCCTCTTTATGAAGGTGTTAACCACAAAGCCTGTTTGGTCAAGGAGTGAGTTTACACATCAATAATCTAATCAACTCAAGTCAGGTGATTCAAAATATTGATTACACTCTTCCTTAATCTCTTCAGTTGCACCTCCTCCACTCTCCTGACCCTCTTTTTTGTTTATTGCTTCTATGAAGAAAGAAATCTTGACTACTGTTCATTTTTCAGTCTATGAAGTTTTGTTCTTCCCAACCTCAATTAAACTATAGGTTTCAGAAAAGGCTTCCTTATTCCTACATTCATTCATGCAACCATGCATGCACACATGACTTTTTCCTTCATTTATACATTTTTTTCCTTCAATCATTCATTCACATGCCAAAAATATGCCTGGAAACAAATTCTGAATCACTATTTGTATGATAGAGTGGGTTCTTTATTTAAGCATGGGTTGGATTTGATGACCTGTCAAGGAGATTCTGAGATTTTATATTTTCCTATAATTCTCTGATAGGTCACAAGACTACTTAATTATGCAAATTTGAACTAAAAGGCTTATCGGTAATTGTACTATCTGGGCCAGCTTTCTGGAGGTCCTCAGAACAGGCCTTGGTCTCAGCTAGATAGACACCATGAGGATAGTAAGGAATAGAGTCTAAAACTGATGCATTGTTGGTGGAGTTGTGAAAGAATGCAACCATTCTGGAGAGCAATCTGGAATTATGCCCAAAAAGTTATCAAACTGTGCGTACCCTTTGATCCAGCAGTGCTACTACTGGGTTTATATCCCAAAGAAATACTAAAGAAGGGAAAGGGACCTGTATGTGCCAAAATGTTTGTGGCAGCCCTTTTCATAGTGGCTAGAAGCTGGAAGATGAATGGATGCCCATCAATTGGAGAATGGTTGGGTAAATTATGGTATATGAACGTTATGGAATATTATTGTTCTGTAAGAAATGACCAACAGGAGGAATACAGAGAGGCTTGGAGAGACTTACATTAACTGATGCTGAGTGAAACGAGCAGAACTAGGAGATTATTATACACTTCAACAATGATACTGTATGAGGATGTATTCTGATGGAAGTGGATATCTTCAACATAGAGAAGAGCTAATCCAATTCCAATTGATCAATGATGGACAGAATCAGCTACATCCAGAAAAGGAACAAACTCTGGGAAATGAGTGTAAACTGTGAGCATTTTTGTTTGTTTGTTTTTTTGTTTTTCTTCCGAGATTATTTTTACCTTCTGAATACAATTCTTCCTTTGCAACAACAACAAAATTCAGTTCTGCACATATATATTGTACCTAGGATATACTATAAGATATTTAATATGTATGGGAATGCCTGCCATCTAGGGGAGGGGATGCAGGGAAGGAGGGGAAAAATTCAGAACAGAAGGGAGTACAAGGGATAATGTAAAAAAAAAAAAAAATTACCTATGCATATGTACTGTCAAAAAAAAGTTATAATTTCACTGATATATGTGATCTAGAAAACCATTATCTCATCAATTCCACTGAGTTAACACCTTGTTGTAAATATCCTTGTCTCAAGGATATTTCTCCAGAGAAGTATCCCTCTGTATCTCCTGCTTTCTTTTGTTTTAGAACATAGGTGGTCACGCCCTCCCTGATTTTTCAGGAAGAGAGATGAAAATACCCAAAAAAGGAGGTGATCACGCCCTCCCTGACTTCTCAGGGGGTGAGAACACCAAACCAGATATTGTTAGCAGGTTTCCTCTGGACTGAAGGGTTTTACTTGAAACAGGTATACAAATATCAATCAGCCTGGATTAAGCATATAGTAATATAACACAGGCTAGTAGTGATATAACCAACAGCATGAATCAACATGAGGAATTATACATGTCCATAATTGTACTACTCGCTTAATGGCTTTTAATAAAATTCTAGCCACAAGCACTGGGTAAGGATTAAGGCTTTGTCTGGTTGTGCTGGGAGGTTCACCCACTCTATCACACTGTCTCCTTGATGAAGGATTGCTGTGGATGCCTCTTGTGTAGCAAAAACTGATATTTCCAAGGGTTTTTGAGTGACTCTTTCAACCACATTGGATAAAGCCAGTTCAACTTCTCTCAAAGCTTCTTGAGCTTCTTTTATAAGATGGCGTGGTGAGTTAAAGCACTGTCTCCCCTTAAAATGTCATATAATGGTTGCAATTGACAGGTAGTCAAGCTTAACACTGGATACATCCATTGGATATCTCCTATCAATTTCTGAAAGTCATTTAAGATGTTTAGCTTTTCTGTTCTTAAAGAAAGTTTTTGTACTGTAAACACCTTAGGGTATACTTCATATCCTAAATATTGAGAAGGAGCATGTCTTTGAATTTCTAGAGCTATGTGCAATTTGTAGTTCCTTAGTGTTTCCATGGACTTTTGTAGACATGCTTCTAACATTTGCTCCTCAGGTGCACATCCCAATATAGCATCCATGTAATGTAATAACATTACTTTTGGAAATGCTTTTCTTACTGGAGTAAGAGCAGCAACAACATACATTTGACACATAGTAGGGCTGTTTTTCATTCCCTGTGGTAAAATTGTCCATTCATATCTTTCATAAGGCTCAGCTAAGTTAAAGCTGGGCATTGAAAAAGCAAATCTTTTCATATCCTCCTTATCTAGAGGGATAGAATAGAAACAATCCTTAATGTCTATAAGCCAAAGAGGTCATTCTCTAGGCAATTCAGTAGGAGATGGAAGTCTAGGCTGAAGAGTTCCCATAGTTTCCATCAGGACTTTTATCATTATAGTATTCACATAGTTGATCTCCTACTAGTTTCCAATTATCTGCCTCTATTTCTTCTTCCTTGAAGAACCAAGGGGACGTACATTCTAATGTATCCACGAGTCCATCAATCTGCTCCCAAGTTACAATCAAACCTGTCTCTTTATCAATCTGAGTATGCTTCCTGTAGATCTCCTTCAGGGTGGGGTTGGAGGTGGGGGGGGTGGGAGAATCTTTTCTTAATATCTGCCCCATTTCAGCTAGAAAATGAAAGTTACTAGCTCTTAACAAAGTAAGTTCCCTGTTTGTCTATTAAAATGCTCACCCTATTTCCTGGTCACCTGGGACTTTGGCAGTGAAATCAAGGTCCTTAGTACAGACTGGGTGCCAAAATGTTAAGTCCAAGCTAGCTCCCTGGAGGCCTCAGGACCAGCCAGAGTCAGGATAAATTAAAGTCCTCGGTTTTTAGGGGGAAAAGTGAAGGAGACAAACTGCCATGTGGCTTGCCACCAACTTCTCTTCTCCTTGTCCTGCCACAAAATTCTTGCCTCTCTCACCCCACCCTCTAAGCCTTCTGAAGAAAATCTGTATACACCAAAACTGGAGCCAGCAGGAAACAGTGAGAAGGGCCATTTCCCCAAACATATGCTAATAGAACCATCATCCAATAATAGGTAATTAACCTTAAATGCTCTGTTGTCTGATTCAAGTGCATCTATTCAGAGTTTCAGCCATTTACGCAGATATTAATCATGTTTTTGAAATAACCTAAGAAAGTTTATTTAAATAAAAAATTTATTCACTCTGTGGGGAAGTGAAAATATAGAGTAGTGGGTATATAGAACCCTTTCCACTAGATTTGCCTAATTAACAATTCCAGATTTATGTGTTAGGAGGATGGATGTCAATATTGAGTGTCCTTCAAACCTGAGTATGTCTGTGAAAATCACATGACAAACTATTATCATTTTACATTTAAAAGAGATTAGGAAAAACAGAACCTGAGAGAGAGGAAAAGCATTAGTGGATGGGAAAGACAGGAAACTTTTGCTAGAAATAACTCTTGACAGTGAAAATCAGATACTGAGGAAAATTTATTAAAGAATCTTAAGGAATTGTCTTAACATTTCTGATCATTTTATAATTATAACATTTTTGACAGTACATATGCATAGGGAATTTTTTACAACATTATCCCTAGTACTCCCTTCTGTTCCGAATTTTCCCCTCCTTTCCTCCACCCCCTCCCCTAGATGGTAGGCATTCCCATACATATTAAATATGTTATAGTATATCCTAGATACAATATATATGTGTCAAACTGAATTTTGCTGTTGTTGTTGAAAAGGAAGAATTGGATCAGGAAGGTAAAAATAACCTGGGAAGAAAAACAAAAAATGCAAACAGTTTACACTCATTTCCCAGTGTTCCTTCTCTGGGTGTAGCTGATTCTATCCATCATTGATCAATTGGAATTGGATTAGCTCTTCTCTATGTTGAAGAAATCTACTTCCATCAGCATACATCCTCGTACAGTATCATTGTTGAAGTGTATAATGATCTTCTGGTTCTGCTCGTTTCACTCAGCATCAGTCGATTTAAGTCTCTCCAAGCCTCTCTGTATTCATCCTGCTGGTCATTTCTTACAGAGCAATAATAACTCAGGTAAAATACGAAATTTGTTTTCCCTGACTGTGGTTCCTATGACAATCTTTAGAGGAAGATAATATGGATACAGTATATGATTGGAGTAAAAAAAAAAAAAAAAACTGGGTTAAAGTTTTGCTGCTTTTTCTTTTTAGTTTCACTCAACCTCTTTTAATTTCCTCATATGTAAACGAGATTATATTTGCAGTATTAAGAGGTAGTTGTGAGGCTACTTGTTCTATAAGTTTTTCATCTTACACATGAAGAAACCAGACTGGAACCTGAGTTAAAATGATTTACCCAAGATCATGGAACTAGCTGGGGAATAAATGGTATCTAACTCCAATCTTGCTTCTAAGAATTTCGGCCTAAGAAGAACTCTGAATTAAGCCTGGGTTTGAGCTTTTTTCTTGGGTGATGATTCTTTCCATGGAAGAAGGGGCTTGTGATCTGAGATAGGTGAGAAAGTCCTCTGAGAGTCATCTTCAGAACATGTAGAAATATGTCAATCATTTTTAAGGCCCCTTACTTAAAGAATGTCTTTAACCCACTAATTAAACCACCTGAAAAGGCAAGGGCCCGCTTTTCAAAAGACCAAGAAATGCTGGTTTCTGTCCTGCATAGACAAATAATAAACCTAGTCCTGGGAAAAAGTAAATTTTCCTCTTTGGCTTCTTCAATTTCCCACGGTGTACCATCATTATCTATTACTCTAAGTACCCAACTAAAACGGTATTAAATTTACAGAACTTCACAAAACAGAACAGTACTTTCCTCTTCAAAGAGGCTCTTTGTCTGTATTCTCTTCTCAAATAGGCTCAGAACTTGGAAGAAACTACCAAAAAAGCATCCAGAATTCTTCAGTCTCCGAAAATGTGCAACCAGAAACTAACTCTTTTATCAGAAAGAAAGAGACGGTTTTTCTGTAGCTCTACTTTCATTTCCTCACTTCATTCTCAAAGTCTGAGCTGTTTAGAGCTTCTCTCTCTAATCTGCCGCCGCAGCGAAAGGAATCCCCTCCCCTCTCCCCTCCGTTCTTCTCCCGCGAGCAAAGCAAAATCCCCACGAAAATCTGCCCGCTCAGGTGCACCCCCACTCCCCTCCAGAGGCTGACTTTTTTTTTTCCTGAGGCTGGGGTTAAGTGACTTGCCCAGGGTCACACAGCTAGGAAGTGTTAAGTGTCTGAGGCCAGATGTGAACTCGGGTCCTCCTGAATTCAGGGCTGGTGCTCTATCCACTGCGCCACCCAGCTGCCCCTGAGGCTGACTTTTAAGAATGCCCGAGAGGTTAATCGCGCAGGAAGGAAGGGGAAATGTTTACTACATAAGAGTGACGGTCCGGAGAAGGCTCAGTAATGTGTTTGTTCTTCCACTTCTTGTAGGGAAACTGACAGCTTCAATACAAGTTCCAGGTGAGCCCAGGTCCTTGTGTAAGGGAGAACTGGGAGCTCCAAATCGGATGAATTTCCCCATCATGATCGGCCCCGAAGCACCCAGTGCCCATAATAGACCTGACGAGCGGGGCTGGGGCGGAGGGGAGAGGAAGCATTAGCAGGATGTGACCCCTCCGGGTCCAAAGCCTCCAGAGAGAGTCTCGTGGAGCGAAGGCTAGGTCTCTAGTTATGCTCTTCTCCGAGCCCTAAGAGCTCTCAGCCAAATGACTAACCGGCCCTCATTTGCATTCACAACTGGGCCGGGCACGGAGCGGCCAAACTAAATCCTCCGCGGAGTGCCCGCCAACAGTGGCCAGCCGGAACCGGAAGCGGCTCGCCGGCTGTGTTCGGAAGCGGAAGTCCCGCCTTCCTATGAACCCACGGTGGGCCTGGAGCCGGAGTAGGCTACCGGTCTCTGCTTCCCCCTAGTGGTTTCTATGCTTCATTCGGCCGATTGTATTTGGGGAGACGACCCCTAAACGAGCCTGGCCATCCTTAAGGCTTGTGTCTGTCCCCTTCGCTCACAAGCACCACGTGGGAGATAACTGCTCTCAGTTTTTGAAGATTCATTCATTCAAGCACTTATTACTGTGCCTATTCTAAAGGGTAGAGGTCATTCAAAAAAAGAGAATCCGAGCCACTTAAATAGATGTTTGTGGATCAGATTGTAAATAGATCAGACAGACTCTACATAAACTTTTATTCTACTTGGGGAAAAGAGGCTCAAGAGCTTGAGAATCAAAGTAGCCTATAGGACGTATGTGCTGGTGGGATAGATATCCTATTCAACAAGCACAAGAAAAATCTGGTCAAAAAGGAAAAAATGAGAAAAAATAAACCAAGCAAACAACAAAAAAGGTGGAAATACTGTGTGATCCACGTCAGCCCCACAGTCCTCTCTGGGTGCAGAGATGGCCCCCTCCTCACGAGACGGAATCTGGAGCCACATCCGGGTCTTTTGAGGAAAGTAACCGATATCCGCTGATGCCGTAGCGGTGATGTATATGTTGAGGGGCGCTCCCGGTTTTATCTGGTCCAGCAGAAGCAGGCACATGTAGGGAAGACTCACACCCAGGGTGTTCACAATGGGAAAGAAAAAAGCACATAGGCCAGGTAGTCACACAGCCCGCCTGAGGCCCCAGAATAAATCTTCTTTAGAAAATTACAAAAAAAGAATCAATAATTCTCTTTCTACAACTCCAAGTCCCCAGTCAGAAAACAACTCCGGCTAACTATACTGCAGGTGTAAAATCAATTCCTTTCTATTGCACTGTACAATGACATAAACAGGCTAGAATATTAAATGTTTATCATGATAACTGATTTAAAAGACAAGCTGAAAAAGCAGAGGGAGCTCTTTAAATGCCTCTAGGTTTTTGGTTTGTTTGTTATTTTAATTGAAATGTGAAGTGATGCTCTCCACTGAGAAAGTGCGAAAAGCAAGCTATGGGAGCTTTGAGTAGGATTGAAGAGGTTTGGAAAAACCACTATAGTGAGTGAGATAGAGATCACTGCCTTGGTGCTGTGAGGACCTAGTTTATGTTATGCAACGTAACTTTGCCGTTGACCCAATCAGCCTGGTTTTATGGTTGTTTTTTAATCCAATTTTGCTCATCAGTACATGAGAAACAAGGCAGTGGAGGGTAAGAGGTCATTTTGAATTGAGAACCATCTCTTATCCTTTCCTCTTCATCTCATACAATGTATGAAGAACCTGTCATGTCTTGCTTAACATTAGACTTTTCTAGATCAGAGACTGCACCTGTAATTTCATTAGGGCGGGGGCCCCCAGCCAGTTTTTGGAAAGTCTACCGTGCTGGAGAGTTACTTGCGACACTGAGGGTTTAAGTGACTTGCCAAGAATTGCACAGCCAGTAGGCATCCAAGTTGGGACTTGAACACGAGGTGTCTTGATGTCCCGGTCATACTGGCTCTCTGTGCTGCATCATGCTGTCTCAGAGAAAGTAGAAAGGAAAAATTCCTGTTTAGAGCCATGTTGTAGAAAGAGCATTGGGCTTGTGAATCAGAAGACCCAGGTCTTTTATGAGCACTTTACTACCCACTAGATACCTCATTTAGCAACTCTGTGGGCCTGAGCATCCTCATCTACAAAATGAGGAGACTGGACCAGTATTATGTTTAAGTTTCCTCCCTCTCTAATACTTGTCTATAGAGCTTATGAAATATACACAAAAAGAGAATACAAAATCGAACACAAATATATGAAAACTACAAAATGCTGTGAGGTTCCAGGAGGGCAAAAAGCATTGATAAGTGGGAGGATCAAGATAAAAATAATAACATCATTGACCAGTGAGTTGAAAGAGTAGACAGATGTTGGGGAAGTTATTATAGGTATAGAAAGCAATGTGAGCAAAGATCAAGAACATATTCATAACTGAAGTACTCAAAAGTAAAGGGTTCTAAAGGTATCCTTGAATTAAATGGAAAAACACACCAAACTTGAAGTCAAGGTTTAGGTAAAATGTAATTACTTCTTTTTAATTAATTAAATTAATTTTTACAAAAAAATTTATGCATAGGTAATTTTTCAACATTGACAATTGCAAAACCTTTTGTTTCAACTTTTCCCCTCCATCTCCCCACCCCTTCCCCCGATGGCAGGTTGACCAATACATACTAAATATGTTAAAGTATAAGTTAAATACAATATATATATATATATCTGAACAAAAAGAATCAGACTTTGAAATAGTGTACAATTAACCTGTGAAGGAAACCCAAAATGTAGGCGGACAAAAAATAGAGGGATTGGGAATTCTATGTAGTGGTTCATAGTCATCTCCAGAGTTCTTTCTCTGGTTGTAGCTGGTTCAGTTCATTACTGCTCTATTGGAACTGATTTGGTTCATCTCATTGTTGGAGAGGGCCACATCCATCAGAATTGATCATCCTATAGTATTATTGTTGAAGTATACAATGATATCCTGGTCCTTCTCATTTCACTCAGCAACAGTTCATGTAAGTCTCTCCGGGCCTTTCTGAAATCATCCTGTTTGTCATTTCTTAATGTAATTACTTCTTAAGCTTATTAGAGACTTTTTCAAAACTTTCAGATAATGGGATGCTGTTTTTAAATAGTACTGCAAACAAGGCATATGTTCATTGATTGTAAAGTGACCAAAGTATGCTCCATAAATATGATGGTATATTATTATGTTTTTGAAACAAAGAAGCATAGTATAGAAATACATTAAAGTTAATAGAGAAATAGCTGAGAACAAGGACGGGGAGAGTTAAGAAGAAGGATAGGCTAGATAAAAGAGTACTTCTTATATAAATAAATAAATAAATGCTATATTTAATAATAAATGAAACAAACTCCAACCTCAGGAACAGATAGTGTGAAGTAAGGATTAAAAAGAAAGAGTAAAAATTTAGAATATCATCTATATTGTCATCTACGATGAATCAGGATAAGAGGAAGAAGAGGAACAATGGATAGAAGCAGATTGTGTCATTTATGGATAATAAGTGTTACTCAAACTCCTCTTTCACCACTTGGCTAAATATTCATATTTGCCAGAGTAGATATATAAGCTAAGAGTTGCGTGCTGTTTAATTTTTTAAATTTTTTTTCTTTTTTTTTAAATTAATTTTATAATTATATATTTTTAACAGTACATATACATGGATAATTTTTTTTACATTATCTTTTGTATTCACTTTTCCAAATTTTCCCCTTCCTCCCTCCCTCCACTCCCTCCCCCAGATGACAGGCAATCCCATACATGTTAAATGTGTTACAGTATATCCTAGATACAAAATTTGTGTGTTTGAGTGCTTTTTAAAATTGGCATTGGCTCCATTATCATTTAACTTCCTGTGATATAATTTAATAATGTGCTATGTTAATATATTTAAGTAATTCAAATAACAACAGGAAATTAAAAACTAAATATTTTAAAACCTTTTACGTTAAGTGTTAAAAGAAACTGGAATCTATCTCACCTATATGAAGGGTAAATGATATAATTGTGTATATATATATATATATAATTCTGAATCCAATTTTTAGAACTTGTTTTTAAAACATGCTAAAGATCTGTATATTCTATTAGAATAATTTTCATTTGACATATATATATCTATATATATACATATATATATATATATATAATATATTCATCTGTTCTTGTGGCTTTCTCAAAATTGTCCATTCCAATTAATTTTCTACTTTAGTTAATTCCCAAATTATTTAGAACTTCAATTAATTCCAATTGTTCCCTTAGGAGAAGTAGAGATTTTTAAGGATCTAATCATTACACAAAAACCTAGGTAGCAATACTCATTGTAATAAATGACCTCCATTATACAAATGAATTTACTCTGGGACTAAGCCTAGAGACACAAAATAATTTAACACAGGTATAGCTTAAAGCATCGTTCCATTTTTTTTTTCATTTTGAAATTTCACTAATACCATTTAGAAACCAGATTCTTCTAATCAATAAAAGTATCTTCCTCTCTTAGCTGGGAAAAAAAAATCTGTCTATAACATTTACAATTTTGTCCTTAATTTTCTTAAATTCCAAAGAATGTTAATCTCAAATTTACTAGAATATCTCAGCATTTATAAAACCATTGAAACCACAATTTGGAGATTCACAATAGAGAACTTCTATGTAACCTACAAACTCAGTTTCCAATTTAGCTTATGATGTCGTAAAATTATATGGTCTGAGGTAAAAGATTCTCTGTCTTTTTATCTGCCTTTCTCTCTGTATTCCCAAGATATAATCTTTCTTAAAACTTAGAAAACTCAGAAAGGTTAATTCATAAGACAGATTTGCCAGCAAAGTTTTTCCTTCTAAACTCTGTGTGCACAATTTTCTAAAAGCAATGAAATGAAAGATTATTACCATAAAATAGACACTAGTGACAAAGCTTTTTAAAAGTAAATTTGCACACACAAATAAGTCTCCTTTTTTGGGTTAAATTCTGCTACCTTTATACATACATAAGGCTAATTTTGCTCTAATATTTTAATCACACCAATTAATGACTGGAAAGATCCCCTATTTACAAGCTTCCCAAACTTCTTACAAAATGGCCTTTAATGTTCACTTCCTCTCCTAGCATGGACTAATTAGGGTAAGGGTAAGCCATAGCAGTTAAAATAAGTAAACTGAGGCGCAGAGTTCTGAACATGATTATTATATTAGTAAAGCATATATAGTATCTCAGCTTTCTCAGTGAAGCTAAAACCTTAAATGAGGGGGATATCATTCTTTTATAGTTTGGGGGGAGTAAAGAACAAAAAATAGGACTTTGTAGTTGGGGAACATGTTATGATTGGTTACAGGAGATCAACATCATGAATAGTAAAATTGGTAACAGAGTTGAGGCTGGTTGGAAATTGGGAATGAGAGGTTAGCAATCACCCCCTCCTTTCTTTCTGTGACTGAGAAATGTCCATTGCTTGAGATACCTGCAATGTTAGATATTGTGGTACAGACTTCTTTGGATAGCAATCTAGATATCCTTTATATATAACTTGATGGTTTAAAAGTACCATACCAGATTCCCTGCTGTCCACTCACGTCCTCCAAGGATAGTATATTTCTGTGAGGCAAGAATAGAATAGTAATTAGCAAGAGAATTGAATTTCTAAATTTATCTCATTATCCTATGAGGAAAGAATAGAACAGTGATTAGCAAGAGAATTGGTTTTCTAAACTTAACTCATTATATGTAAGCTGAATTTCTACACTAAGTTCAGAGACAAAGAACCATGACTTAGGCATTTATAGGACAAAATCAATTAACTGTAAATAAGATCAATAAAAATGATACAAAATCAATTTAATCTTTTCAAAATGTAAAAGCAAAAAAGAACCCTATTAAATGAGGAATTAGTTTTTGGTTTGGGGGTGGGAATGAGAGGGAGAAAAGCTAATAAAAATATATATGAAAAGTTTATTTTTTTTAATCAATTTACACTAGTCCAATTAATTAATGTAAAACAGATCCAAAATAGAAAAAGAAAAAGAAAAGGCATTGTCATGTGCACAGCAGAATGTAAGAATACTCAAAATAAAGAGCAATAAACTTCCATTTCAAGAGAGCCTATATAATAAACACTATACATTATGTTCAGAGTTGTCCATCTTATCTTTGCTTACCTGTAGGTTTTCTTTTATTCTCTACTGTGCAGTTTTTAGTTTATCTTTTTTTCTCCTTCCTCTCTCTATCCCAAGAAGGCTACAGTTAAGTGTGGATATATTTACACACACACACACACACACACACACACACACACACACACACACAGAGGTGTCTATAATCATATACATATACATTCATATGCATCTACATATAGGCTTGTTCCCTTTTTCTCTGAAAGTGAATAACAGCTTCTTTAATAACTTCAAATCCTTCCATATTTTTCAAAGTTCACCAACTCATCATTTCCTACACCACAGAAATATTATAACCTTACATTGTCTAGTTATTTTAAATAGAAGAAAAATATTGATTAATACAGCTGATATATAACGTAATTTCTCTATTTTTCTCTTTTGAATAAATCTATTTTAGCTGTGTTTGTCTGAAATCATGATTACCATCCCTAATTTTTTACCTGACAAATTCTACTCCTGATAGTTAATATTATATGTGTATATCTCTTCATTCTTATACAACCTAACTTCTCTGCTTTACTTTTACCTATTATCTTGCCCTCTTATTACCTAACCTATATCCCTTCAAGAATCTCTTCCTTACCCTTTCCTCTTACTTTTATCTCATTTCTGTTAATCTACACTCCCATTCCCATTAATCTACATACTCTTCTATATCCATCTCCTTTATCCTTCTCCCTCATCCTCAAATTTAGAGGAACTTTATTTTCTTCTAAATGTATATGTTGTTCTCTTTTTAACTCTGATCTAAGTAGGCTTCCATCTAAAAATCCTCCCTTATCCTCATACCCCTTAGTATCCCTTTGCCCTCTTATTTCTTTCTGAATTTAGAAGATTTTGTACCCATATACATATATGTGCATATGTGTATATGTATATATATATATGTGTGTGTGTGTGTGTGTGTGTGTGTGTGTGTGTGTGTGTAATCACAAACAGAAAGAGAGACATAGAGGGAGAGATCAAGGCAGAGACAGAGACAGAGAGACACAGAAAGACAGAGAGAGACACAGAAAGACAGAGAGAGAGACAGAAGAGAGACAGAGAGAGAGAGACAGAGAGACAGAGACAGAGACAGAGAGACAGAGACAGAGAGAGAGAGACAGAGACAGAAAGAGAGGAAGAAAGAGAGAAGGAGATAGATAGAGAGAGAGAGAGAGAGAGAGAGAGAGAGAGAGAGAGAGAGAGAGACAGAGAGACAAAGAGACAGAGAGACAGAGACAGACAGAGACAGAGAGAGACAGAGATAGAGACACAGAGAGAGAGGAAGAAAGAGAGAAGGAGATACACAGAGAGAGAGAGAGAGAGAGAGAGAGAGAGAGAGAGAGAGAGAGAGAGAGAGAGAGAGAGATCCCTCTTTAACCCATTCCTGATGAGATTAGAGTTCCAAAACACTAAGCTATATTTCCCTAATATAATTCCTTTATGTCAATTCTTCCTCTCACACATCATTTATATAAGATAGTTACTCTTTTTGGTTTTTCCTACATGATTTTGCTTTTTAAATTCATATTATACTTAGCTCTACCTTTAGACATGCGGTTTACATTTCCACATACAAATCAAACTATTTGTCCTTATTGAGTTCCTTGTAATTAGTCTTTGAGGTTTACCTTGTATTTCTTTTAGGTCTTGTATGTAAAATTTTCTAATAAGTTCAGACCTTTTTTGCAACAAAATCTGACAATTCATTGTCTTTTTTAAAATTCAGGATTATGCTTAACTGCTAGGTATGATATTTTGGCCACAATCACAATATTTTTTTTTCTTCAATATACTTACCTATAGTCTTTTAGTGTAGCTGCTGCTAGGTCTTATGTAATTCTGATTGTGGCTCCACTGTATCTGAATTGTTTTTATTTTTGTTTTCCTCATAATATTTCCTCCTTGGGAGTTTCAGAATTTGGCTATGATATTCCCATAAGTTTTCCTCAGAGGATCTCTTTCAGATGGTGATTGATGTAGTTTTTTCTATTTCTATTTGCCCCTCTTGTAACACTTCAGGGCCACTTTCTTTAATTATTTCTTGTATTATTGTTTCAAGATTATTTTTAAAAATTTACTTTCAGGTAGACCCATATTACTTTCATGTTTTATTGATCTCAATAGCATAGCTGGGTATGGCATCCCTTATCAGCAAAGATTTCTTCAGTCTTCCCCAATTCAGATACCCAACTCTCCTCACTATTTGGAAGGTGAAAATTCCTGTGGTTGGGGCCAAGACTGCTTTCCATCAGCTGTCCTAGAGCTCTCTTGCTATTTCAGCTGAGCTAGCTTCAGGGTGTTTACACTTCACAAGGGCCAAACCTCCCTCCTTATATCTTTCTTCTTCAGTTGTCCCAAGAGGATCACTGTACAACCCCAATTCTTGTTTATTTTTACCATTCTACATTTGCCCTCAGGTGCTGTTTTGTCTTGTTTGTTGGAGGGGGGGAGTCTAGAGAGTTTGGAATTTTCTGACCTCTTCTGCTATCTCCCCAGAATCCTCATCTGCTAATCTATTCCTAAAAGCAAAAGTAAAACTAAATGGAATGCTTCTTAACTTCACTAAAATTTAAGATAGTACTAAAAACTCTTGCTAGAGAAATTAGACAAGAAAAAGAAATTGAGGGAATGAATATAGCCCAAGAAGAAAAAAAACTATCACTTTTTGAAGATGATCCATCTATAGAATTCAGAAGTCAACTAAAAAATTAAATAAATTTATTAAAGTGGCCAAACATAAACTAAGTCAACATAAATTTCAGTATCTTATCATTGATACAATATTTTTCATTATGTCTTCTGAATCATAATTGGTAATTGCATTGAGCAGAGAAAGAGCAAAGTAGAAGACATAGAAAGAGAAATTCCATTCCAAATAACTATACAATGTGTAAAATATCCAAGTCTCTCTACTTGGGAATTATATGAAAACAACTTCAAAATTCTCTTTGAAAATTTAGGTCTAAATGGAGAAATATTCATTTCATTGTTCATAGGTAGGCTGTGCTAGTATAAAAACAAACAAACAATACTACCTAAATTGATTTGCTTATTTAGTGCTATATAAAACAATCTACTAAAAGATTTTTTTCACTAGTTAGAAAAAATAATAATGAAATTTATTGAGAGGAGCAAAATTTTAAGAATCCCAGCCAAAATAATGAAAAAGATTGGGAAAAAGGGACTTAGCAATACCAGATCTCAAACTAAACTGCAGCATAGTAATTATCAAAATTATATGGCATTAGTTTAAAAAAAAAAGAAAGGGAGAAGGAGAGTTTTATTAGTGATATAATATTCAATAAACCCAAAGATCCCACCTACTAGAGTAAAGATTTACTACGTGACAAAAATAAAACCAAAAAAACTGGCTTGGGAAAACTAAAAAACAGTTTGACACATATTAGGTTTAGACCAACATTTTACATCATACACTAAGCTAGGCTCCAAATGAATATGTGACTTACACATAAAGGGTGACATTATAAGCAAATTAGAAGAGCAAAAAAAAATTATCTGTCAAATCCATGGATAACATAAGAGTTCATGATCAAACAAGGAAGATCAAGAATCACACAAAATTAAATGGCACACAGAAACTGAAACTGAGTGGATGCCCATCAATTGGAGAATGGTTGGGTAAATTGTGGTATATGAATATTATGGAACATTATTGTTCTGTAAGAAATGACCAGCAGGATGATTTCAGAAAGGCCTGGGGAGACTTACATGAACTGATGCTGAGTGAAATGAGCAGGACCAGGAGATCATTATATACTTCAACAACAATGCTATATGATGACCAATTCTGATAGACGTGGCCCTCTCCAACAATGAGATGAACCAAATCAGCTCCAATAGAGCAGTAATGAACTGAACCAGCTACACCCAAAGAAAGAACTCTGGGAGAGGACTATGAACCACTACATGGAATTCCCAATCCCTCTATTTTTGTCTGCCTGCATTTTTTATTTCCTTCACAGATTAATTGTACACTTTTTTCAAAGTCTGACTCTTTTTGTACAGCAAAATAACTGTTTGGACATGTATACATATATTGTATTTAACTTATACTTCAACATATTTAACATATTGGTCAGTCTGCCATTTGGGGGAAAGGATGGGGGGAAGGAGGGGAAAAGTGGGAACAAAAGGTTTTGCAATCTTCAGTGCTGAAAATTTACATATGCATATATCTTGTAAATAAAAAGCTATAATTTAAAAAGCAACTAAAAATTAAATGGCACATTTTGATTTATATGAAAATTTTTTTAAATTTGCAAAAACAAAATTAATGCATTTAAAATGAAAAGAAAGAGTTAATTGAAAAAACATCTTTGTGGCAAATTTCTCTAATAAAAGTCTCAGACATATAAATGATTCGATTTTTAAGGAAAACAGCTGTTTCTCAAAGATATTGAATAGGCAGTTTTCAAATGAAAAATCAACAAATATGAAACAATCACTAATAATTAGACAAATGTAAATTAAAACAATCCTAAAGTTCTACTTCACAATCATCAGATTGAAAAAGATTACTAAAAAAAATGGTTGGAGAGACTATGGGAAGACAGGCATATTAATATATTTTTAGTGCATCTGTGATCTAGCAATTCTATAAAGCAATTTGGAAGTTTGCTCCCAAAGCTGTTAAATTGGGCAGATGCCTTGACCTAGATATATCAGTACTAAGCCTATGCCCAAAAGAGATAAAAAAAAATAAGGGAAATGTAGGGGACAGTGATCCTTACCCAAATTAAAATCAGAACCCTCAAGGTAAAAAGCAAGAAAAAAGCAAAAAAAGGGCAACTCCCAACAGACAAGGTATCATTGGAGGAGTGCAAAGTGCAAAGTGCAAACCAGAAGCCCCACCCCACCACCCATGTCCTTTTTCCCCATTGGCTAGAGAGTTCTAATAATTTGCCCAGAGACTAAAAATGCACCTCAGAACACACTTTACCATATTAGATACTAATGAAAAGCAAGGGAGAGACAGGAGAGAAATGCTTGTATATCTAAGATAATCTAATACCTGCAGCTTTTAGTTGTAGCTCAACTTGTTATTGCAAAGTCTCAGGTCACAATTAGGGCCTAGGTCAAGGCCACATTCTTTTGAGAGGTTTCGATCAGTTTAATCCCATTCAGAAAGAACTATATTCTTATAATAGTAAAGATCTAAGAATTAGGGGAGTGCCCCTCCACTGAGGCTTGACTAAACAAATAGTAATATAGTAATATAATGGAACATTATTGTACCACAAGAAATGATTAAATGGATGATTTCAGAGAAATTTTAAAAGATGCTTGAATTTATGAAAAGTGCAATCCACCAGAAAAATAATTTATACCATAGTAATAACACTATAAAGAAAAGCAACTTTAAAAGACTTGAAAACCTTGACCAAGGCAATGACCAGGTAGAGTACCAGAAGACTGATGATGATTCCAGTCAATCAATAAACATTCATTAAGAATCTATTATGTTGGGACAGCTAGGTGTCGCAGTGGATAGAGCACCAGCCTTGAATTGAGGAGGACCCGAGTTCAAATCTGGTCTCAGACACTTAACACTTCCTAGCTGTGTGACCCTGGGCAAGTCGCTTAACCCCAGCCCCAGAAAAAGAAAAAAAAATATTAAAAAAAAGAAGAAGAATCTATTATGTTCCAGGCACAGCTAAGCACTGTGCATACAAAAAGATCAAAGACAATTCCTGCCCCCAAGGAGCTCACAATATAATGGGGGAAATGACAATCAAACAAATATGTGTACATAAGCTATATAGAGAAAATAAATATAATAAAATAGAATTATAAATAAAATAGAAAATAAGATAAAATATAAGAAAATAAATACATAAAAGAAAATAATTAAGAAAGTCACTAGAACTAAGAGGGGTTGGCAAACTTCCTGTAGAAGGTTGGAACTTTAAGGAAGCCAGGGAAACCAAGAGATGAAGAGAGCCTTCCAGACTGAGAGACAACCAGAGAAAATACCCAGAGCAGACACTAAAGTGTCTTCTTATTCGTGGAACTAAAAGGAGGCCAGTGCTACAGGATCAAAGGGTGCACTTTGGAGAGCCAGGTATAAGATTGGAAAGGTGGTAGTAGACTTGGAGTATTAAAAAGAGATTTTTTTTGAGTCTGAAAGGAGCTGCTGGAGTTTGTTAAGTAGGGGGTGACATGACTGGTCTATGCTTCAGGAAAATCACTTCGTCAGTTGAATGAAAGATGGATCAGAGTGGCGAGAGACCTGAGGTCGACATACCCACCATTAGGTACTGCAGTCATCAAAGTATGAGGTGATGAGGGCCTGCACCCCAATAATGACAGTATCAGAGGGGAGAAGGGAGAGTATTGGAGAGATATTGCAAAGGTAAAATTGAAAAACCTTGGCAATAAATTGGAACATGTTATTTACCTTTTGTCAGGAATTTAAGATGGAGAATGAAACATATTTTTGGATATGGCCAATGTAAACATTTATTTTACATGGCTATGCATATTTTTACAAGGATTTGTTATTTCTTCTTTTTTTTTCCCTAATGGAAGTGGGTGGATGAGACAGCAAGGACGGCTATGGATTGATGGCTTTTTTTTTTTTAAATGAAAGAAAAGGAAGAGCTTTGAATGCCAATACTTACTTTTAAAAAATATATACATTAAAGAAATCTGTACTTTCATGTACAATTCCTTTATTCTATTCTACTTAAGTATATGAAACACCCATTTTATTTGATGTTTGTTAAGTTGAGAATAAAAATAAGTTTGAGGTAGAAAAGATAAAAAATAAGCATACAAAGAAGCTTGGGAAGACTTATATGAATTGATGCAAAATGAAGTGAGCAAAACCAGGAAAATGATATATCCAATGACCATGACAATGGAATGGAAAGAACAGAAACTAAAACTAAATACTGTGAAATTAAATAACCAAGCTTGGTTCCAAAGAAAAATATGAAAGTGGTTGCATCCCTTTTTTGTGTCGAGGAGAGACTATGGATGTGGAATATCATATGTAATGTTGGAATTCAGTGATGGGTTGGTTAATTTTATTGTTCTCTCTCTCTTTTTCTATCTTTCTGTATCTTTTTGTTTCCATCTTTTTCCATCCTTGTCTGTCTCTGTCTCTCTTCTCTTTTTTTTCTTCCTCTCCTAAAGGGGATGATTCTCTAAAAGAAGAAATAGGGAGAACTCTATTGGGAAATAAAGATAATGTAAAAACAAAAAAAAATCAGAAATTAAAAAAATAATACTTCAAAATTACATAGTGTTATCATTATGGACATTCCCTTTGCTGATGTAGCACATAATTCTTTACAAGTTAGTATATGATTTATGAGAGCTATTATAATTTTAAAAAAAATTCAACACCATGATCATCATTTGTCACCTCAGAATTTAATGAGACTACACTTGGACTAGAGACAGACTGTCTATTACCAGCCAATCCTCTATTCAAAGCCTTAATAAAATCAGCCAGAATTTGTGTTCTACTGGTATAACCTTCAAGAATCCAGCATCACTTCTGTGATAAAATAAATTATCAAAATTGTATTTAAGTGGAGGTTTTAAATCCTTAATTTTTTTCTTTAAATTTTTTATTCTGAATTTTAGCATCAAAAATGAAGCATTTCCATATACATAAGAAAATACAAAAAGAAAATTCTCCATGAAATCATAAATCTTTACTTCTTACCTCTTTTTAAAATCTATAATATGATTGACACATTATTTTCATTACTCTCTGCACTTCCTTCTCAACTTTTTTCTGTTAATCTGAACTTTAAAAATGTTTCAGTGTCCCTCTTTTTTAATGTCACCATTATTAATTTCTTCTCCTTTCAATTCTCCTTTCCCACAATTAATCAAGAGAAATAAAGGGGAGAAAAATAATAAAAGAGAAGAAATAGTTAAGCAAAATTAATTCACATAATGGCCATACTTAAAAATATTCCTCCACCTTGTATTCCATAAATTCTCTCCAAAGGTGAATAGTATGCTTCACAAAGATCCTCTGAAAACATAGTTATTGCATTGACCGTTGTTCTTAAGTCTTTAAAAGTTTTTTTTTTACAATGTTATTCTTTTATAAATTGTTCTCTTGCTTCTTACTTCCCTTTGCATTTTTTCATACTGCTCAGGAATCTGTGAAATTGTATTTTTCATCACTTCTTACAGTGAAATAAGATTCCATTATATTCATATACCACAATTTGTTCAACCATCCCTCAATTAAGAGGCAATGTAAAATATCCACTTAGATTTCACTCCTTTCCTTCATTCCTTCCTCCCTCCTTTCCTCTCTCCCTTCCTCCCTCCCTCTCTCCCTTCCTCCCTCCCTCTCCCTCTCCCTCTCTCTCTTCCTCTCCCTCTCCCTTTCCCTCTTCCTCTCCCTCTCCTTCTCTCTCTCCCTCTCTCTCCTCCAATTTAATATCAGAAAGTTTTGCTCATATCATGACATTCCTTTCCCATTATTATCCTTCCTCTTCAAATCCACTCTCCATACCTTTCCTGTTGAGTATGAAGGTATGTGTGTATTCAAACTTCCTTTGTGTATTTCAAATAAGAGTGAAGTTCATCTAATATTTACTTCCTTGCCTTTTTGGTATTTGGTGCCTAGTGCTCTATCCCTTTCTTTATGTTTGCATGATCATCCTCTTATGTATCTCATTTATGAAAAACCACAAATTTCACTCCTTTTTTATCTTTTCTATACTAATGAATTTGCCCTTTTGCCTTCTAAAAATCTGGAAGCTCCAAAGCATCCTGGGGAGACAAATCAGAATGGTGGAGTTCCCTGAAGATTTTAAAATATGAGGATTAGTTCAAGGACACTGAAAATTCTTATCATGGGAAAAAAAGATTTATGAAGAAATTTGATAGCTATCTTCAAGAATTTGAAGAGCTGTCATATTAAAGCAGAATTGAATTGATATTGCTTGGCTCCTAGTCAGAGGTATGATGGAGACGTTAAATTTTAGTGTAAGGATTCACAGCTCTGAAATTGGAAAATGCTGCAATTTGGGACTTGACTTAATGCTTTGTTGATTGTCTAGACTTAATAAAATGGTAGAAATTTATTAATTATGCAGATTAAATTTAAAAGTGCATCTATATATGCATCTTCTCCCACCAAGACCCAACCCAATTATTAAAACATTTATCAGCATACTTTGGAGAGGGCAAACCCAAAAATGGGTAAAAGTTGAAGAGGTGAGCTTCAGCTTTATATAAAGAAAAACTTTCTAACAATTAGAACTATAAAAAAAGGAAATAGTTTTGAGAGTGAACTTGACTCAGGTTGATAATGTTTGTTCAGTACTTGAAGGTCATTTGATTGCTCACAGTAGTATAGTAAGGATCTACTACAGTGACACTCTGGCACTAAGGCCTTTCATCTCTATTTGGAAAGCTGTTTGATCAGCAGGGCAGGGCATGGTGATTTATGTAAAGGAGCTAAAAGGTATTTTCATTTGAAGATGGTTTATAATTTGAAAATTTTCACTTAGATTTCAAATTTTCTTTTTCTCAGAAGCCTGAGTTCATTTAAGAAAATTAGAAGCCTCAGAGTTCAAATTAGGTATTTTTTTCTAAGGTGAAATATTTGTTTCCAACTCCCATTTTAAGATTTGGTAGGTCAGTAAATTTTAAATAAATGCCAATGAATTCATTTAGAATATATTTGGTCTACAAAGAAGTCACTGAATTAAAGTTTTTTCCCATTGGTAGCATTTCCTTCCATATTCCCAATATTTGAGAATTGTGCAGATCTCTGAAATAAATGCCTATTTAATGATGATTTAGAGATCACATGAGTTCATGTAAAGTTTATTGTAGTTAAAAAAATCAGAGGCAAGACTAAGTTAAAATTGAGATATTTTCTCAAAGAGAAATACTTTTCCCTTGCAAAATAAAAAAATATTGGAAAATTTGTTCTTGAACTTCAAAATGTGCATAAAGAACTTCAGATAAAATTTAATAAGATCAAAGAAAATTCAGTGAGTTCATAAGTCAGTGAAGCCAGATGCAGGTTATAGGATCATAGATATGGTCCCAGAAGGGACCTTAGATACAATGAGATAGAATGCTGGACTGCTGAATCAAAAATCAAGACCTGAGTTCAAATTCTGCCTTAGATATTTCCTAGCTGTGTGACCCTGTTCAATTCACTTAATCTCTGTCCACTTTAATTTCTTCATCTACAAAAAGGAACAGGGTAGCTAGGGGAGTGGGGAATAGTTCCTACATCCTGCTTGTTGTGAGGATCAAATGGCATAATATTTATAAAGTGCTTTGAAAAATCTACTACATAAGTATTAGTATTATTACTAAGTCTAAATTTCTTAATCTTGCAGTTAAGGAAATTGAAGCTCAGAGTCAAAGTCCTCTGAGCTTTAGACTCAAAGAACTTTGAGTAGTAGGTAATAGTAGACTGTTTTTCAAAATTACATCAAATAACTTCAAATTCAACCCTTTTTCCATTGTTCCAAGAATACAATCCTAGCCTATAACACCAAACTTCCCCTCCCCCCAAAAAAGGCCTGTGAAAGTTCAATTTGGGAATAAATTAAGAATAATTTAATTCATTCATTCAAAAATCATTTATTAAATACCTATTAGATGCAAAGCACCAGGGTAAAGCCTTAAGAAAATATAAAAAAATAATTACTGAACAGCATAAAAGTCAGAAGAAAACATAAATGGTCACAGGAGGCCAATGAGTTTGTTGGGAATTCATAAAATCATATACCATATTGGAGGTCCATTTGGTATTATTTATATTTCACTTAAATTCCCAGCTTGCCAGCAATTTCTAAATAATAAAAAAGGTCAAATGAAGACATTAATAAATAAAAAAGAAGGGGTGGCTATTCAAAATGAATTAGAAAATTTGATACAATGTGAATCAATATATGTAGTGTTTCATTAATCTTAACACATTATATATTATCACTATGATTAGCTTTTATTGTTACTATATTCATTATTATCACATTATCAATGGATAGTAGAAATGAGGTCAGTAGGATCATCAAGATGTCATTAAGACTTGAGGGGCACTTGAAGTTAGAGAGTTCAAGGAAGGTCAAACTGGAATATCTCCTGCTTTTCCCAATTAAATTGTCTAGGAGTATATTCGGTAAAATTAAGAAATGTCCTGATTTTAAAAGTCAAATAAACTTCTACTTTTAAGGATCCTAATTAGCTCTGAATAATTCCTCTGATCCATTTTATGTTTTCATTTAACCTTTATGCTGTCTAGGAATTTTCTAACTAGTTGGGAAAAATAAGAAATGTGCCCCATTTGTCCTTAAATTAAAAAAACTTAACCCACAATAACCTTTCTCCACATTCTCCTGCCCTGACTTCTCCAGACTACATTCATGTTCTTACTTTACTCTTAGGCTTTCTTGGAATTTTCTGAATCTTTACGGAAAAAATGATATGTGTCAATTTAATCTTTACCAAATTCTCTGACCTCCAGTCACCCCACATCAGTGAATACATCAGTGAATTTACTGATGTATCATTGATGATTGTATTTGACCTTTATGCTGTCTAAAAACTTATTGCTTACATAGGGGAAAATAAGAAATGTGCTTGTTTGACCTTCTCTGACTCAGTTAACACCAAAAGACCTCTCTGTGATGCTTTTTTTTTATGTACTCCTTTAACTCCTAGGAATTTTCTAGGTAGTCAGAAAAAATCAGAAATGTGACCATTAGACCTCAGAGGAAGAATTGAGTATATCAGCTGATAAATGTCAGAAATGGGACTGGAACATAGGTTTCTTGGTTCTAAAGAGCCCAGTGCTTTTTGTCTTGCTGCATACTAATGCATTTAAATAAAATAAAATGAATTACATAAGCACAAGTTGAGATATAATAGGCTTAACATCAATTCATTTGAAAAATATCTGGGCAGTTAATTAATGACAAGCTTAACTTGGTAAAATCTTTTAAAGGATAATTTATGCAAGTATTGAGGATATGCTTTATGAAAACAAGAGGAAGAAGTCCATGTTTCAGAAATGATATGCTACAGCAGACAACATCATTATAGTCAGACAATTGACTTAAAGGTTCAGTGATTAGAAGAGTCCCATGTGCTTATTGCTTATTGACTATGAAAAGACATTTCATTCAGGAGAGAAAAACTCCACCTGCCAACTTGTCCTCCAATTAGTTCTTTCCTGAATATAAAAGCAACCCTGGATTGAAGCAATAGCAGAAATAACTTAATAATCCTCCAGTGAATCAGAGATTGTTCAGTATTTGCTTTTGTCGTGTTTATTTAGGCTTCTTATTGGAAAACTGCTTATATCTTTTTGGCATTTATTCAGCCATTGAGAATTGGGAAATATCAAAGTGATTTCTTTTTTTTTAATAACAGCTTTTTTATTTTCAAAATATATGCAAAGTTAGTTTCCAACATTCACCCTTGCAAAACCTTGTGTTTCAAAATTTTCTCCCTCCTTTTTTCCCACCCCCAGATAGCAAGTAACTCAAGATTTGTTAAACATGTACAATTCTTTTTATACACAATTATCATGCTGCACAAGAAAAATCAGATCAAAAAGGAAAAAAAAATAAGGAAGAAAAAAAAGCAAGTAAACAACAACAAAAATGGTGAAAATAATATGTTGTGATCCACATTCACATACTCCTCTCTCTGGATACAGATGGTTCTCTCCATCACAAGTCTATTGAAATTGGTCTGAATCACCTCATTGTCAAAAAGAGCCACATCCATCAGAATTAATCATTGTATAATTACTTTGTACAATGTTCTATTGGTTCTGCTCATTTCACTTAGTATAGTTCACGTAAGTCTCTCCAGGCTTCTTTGAAATGATTCTGTTTTAAATATATACATTTAATTTGGAAGCATTTTTGCTGCATTAATCTGAATTTCCTTCTAGTTGTTGAGGTTCTCCTTTACTTTAGTCATTGTAGTTTTATGGCAGCTTTCATACATGTTTGCTATATTTCTAGCAAATTTGTGATAACTTCTATTATTTCAAAAGAATATTCTTTTTAATTATTTTCTTGATCTAGAATTGTTAAAAAGATAAAATCCTGACTTTGCTGTAGACTACAACTCAAAGTTGGAACTACAGGAAAGCCTGGTGAGAGTAATGATTGGGGAATTTGGCAATTGGTCATGTCAAGATTCCAAAGCAATTCAACTAAATTGGGACCTCCTGGAAGAGGATAGTGAAAAAAGTCTTTCTTCCCCTACCGAGTTCCCTGATTGTAGCAGGGACATGTGGGGCCAGAGGGAGAGAAAGAAACTATGCTCAATCAGTTTAGTGAAATTCATTATTTGAGGTACAATATTAAAAGCAGTTTTATATTATTGGGAATTTAAAGCTGTATTTGATTTGATTTTAAGTTAAAATATAGGTTATTAAAACAAAGTTCTGATAGCTTACCTTAGGGGAGGTCACATTTGTATCTCCTTCATTAGATAGTATGTTGCTTTTTAAATGTATATTGGGTAATTTACAAAATTATGAGTTATGCTTTAAAATTTTGTCACCTCTGATGGATATATGTATACGTTTTATAAAATTTGGTCCAAAGTTAAAGTTATTTTTAAAAAATGATTTAAAGACAAGATTGATTTACAAAATCAATTAATAGTTTGAATGGAGCATCTAATTAGAAGGGTTATTGTTTTGGGAGTATGTTAGAGAAAGGAGAGAGTATGATGGAGGAGAGAGTATGTTAGAATCAGGAGGAGAGAGATGGGACAGGGAAAGACATGGCATGAGGGAAGGAAAAAGAGAGAGGAAAATGGTGTGTTGGAGATAGGGGCTGAAAAGTTAGGTTAGACAGAAAGGCTCAAGCTTCTAGTAGAACTTGCCATTTGCCAGAGGAAAGGAGACCCTCCATGAGGTTGGGGCATGTCTTTAGCTGGCAGGCTGGATCGTGGGGGACTTGGCACCCTAAAAAGGTTAGCTGTGAGAAATGGGGGTCAGGAAGCATGGTGGAGTTGGGAGAAATGTCATGTGAAATGGAGGAAGGGTAAAAGGAATTTGCCAGGTAACAATCTAATTTCCCCCTCCCCACCCATTAGTGGTATAATGCAACTGCTTTTTAACAAACTGCAGCTCTTTTTAGCTCCCCTCCCTTTGCTGGTTAAAACATTAATTGCTTATATTATTTAAAGGAACAGCCTATATTTACATGGTGTTAATAGCTGTTCTAAGAGGTTTGTTGGAACCCCAAGTTTTCTGAAAGTGATTTCTACTAAGGTGTCCTACCTGTCTTCAGCAAATTATTTAATGCTATCTAAGTATATAATAGTCTCCTTGTTTAAGAAATATGATAACAAAAACCTAGAGCAGAATTTCAACCTGATTTGATAAGTTGATAGGGCTATTTCCAAAAATTTTATAGGGACTCCTCAATTAGAGGAAGTTAACATTTTTTAAAGAATGAAGAAATTGTTAATTCCAATAAGATTCTTTAATGTGAAATTAAGATATTCTATATTCTCTTTGAGTTTTAATTGATTGTGCTGACTCATCTTAAAGTTGTACCAAATTATGTAAGGGGACTCTGGGAATAATAGTTATTGCCTTTGTCCCTTTGAACACGACATGTTTCTGTTATGGACAATATGCAATTTAGAGTTTTTCTATGTATTGGGCATTTTAAAAGCAAAATGATTTGTGTAATGTTGAACTTAACACCATCTGCTTAGATATAAGAAAAAATAAGCTATGAATCTCTTACTGTGATCCTTGAGAGCTAGATTCATCTGCAGCTTTAATGAGAATTGCTATAAGAGATAAAATCGCTTGGGATTGCAACTGATATTTTTTTGGAGTTTTAAATTCAGATATAATTGTCTGATCATCAAGCCAGTAATCCACCATCTAAAAGGAATATGCCACAAGCTACTCAAGAGAAATTGTTACAGGTGGAAGTTAGTATCTGGGAAGGAATTAGGATGATGATCTTGACCTTTGCTGAAAGTAGGATCCTTTTGACTCAATGTCCCAGTGGTGGTTTTTTTTTTTTTTTTTTGGATAAGAACCTACCTGATTATTCCTGAGTCAGGCTTAAAGTGGAATTGTTAAAAATTAGGACAGTTACCTGAAATAAAATGAGTTAAGGATGCTTTTATCCTGTATGTGCTTCTAAGGTCAAGACCTGAAGGACCAGTTTTGGTCCTATTTAAATCATGTCCCTGATTTTTCCTCTTAAAGCAAATTTCTGTAATAAGTGCAAGTGGTCAGTGGAAAATATGAGACACAGTACTAGTATACAAATGATATTCTGATTTGCAGCCCAGCCATGGAAGATTCTCTGGTTGCTGCTATAAATCTTTAACTCTTTCGCTTCCTGGAGCTAGAGTTTCTTTGTCTGAAGGCCTACTTTGTCTAAGTATTTGGGGCCACTTCAACAACTTTTGTTTGGTGAAAGAGGAAGCAGACAATCTTACCAAGCTCTGCTCAGGCTAAGGTTTTTCTTAGGACCCTGAGCCTTTTACACTGTATGTGGATGGAAGGTGGGGCTAAGTCCCAGGGTTCCAGAGACCCCTATCCTAGACCCCTTGCTTACTCTGCAAACATCTATAATGATTTCAAATGGTTTTTTCATGATCATAGGGGCTATATGGAAAAGAAAAGAGGTTTTTGAGAGCCAAACAATTCTTCATTAAATATGCAGAGAAAACAATTACTGCCAGCTATTCATGGACCTAGAGAGGTCTCTGTTGTTTCCTAAACAAAGGGGAATTCACTTTGGTTGAAGGGAAACAGGCTTAGAGATTAACTGCCTGTTTGCCCCTGACCATGGCAACTTTAATTCCCCAACTCCTGACTCCTGCATTCCCTCATATAGCTCCCAGAAATAAATTCTGAAAGGACTGTTAAAAGGACCTGCTCATGTGCCCTTTGCAAGGGCTTCAAACTGCTTTTGGTATTAACACCTGTACTAGTTGGTAAAAGCCTTTCCTTGTAAGACTCTGGGAAAGATCATAATGAAGGCACAATGCTGTACCCATTGCACCTATTCCTTTGAGGAACCAAAAGCAGGAATTTGGGAAAACATTTTTTGGTATTTATCCTAGGAAAAGCTGTTTGGATGAGAGGTGTTTGTGATACCCTCTCTTCCTCCCCCAGCTTTCCTCTGGGTGGGATTTCTGATTACTGTTACTATCCTGAATAACCTCCATATTAACTATATTTTGTTTATTCTTTCTTGTTTGCTCATATTTAGCTCTTGTATTTTTAATATGCTTGTGAGAGTTGCTTTTTCCAGATTTCAAGCCATGAAATTCCAACCATTTAGTCAACTTGGAATCACCTGAGACCTGACCCTGACACTCAGCACTGGACCAGCTGCTGCTGCTGCCTACAAGTCACTCATCTCCCCTCTTCAGTCTGGACCCCCGGGTAGGACCACCTCTATCTCCTGGTTAGCCTGAAGCAGCTCTAGACGATGAGTCCTTCATCCCTTTGACCCAAATGAGTCTGGGTCCGGATTGCTTGAGGTGGGAATGGTGTGACAATGGCCTTGTGGCCCCTGGGGTTCCACAGTACTGCAGTTCTATGGCTGCCAGATGCTAATCTGTTCTATGATGACAGGTTTGGTGGCAGCAGGGTCTCTGATTCCTGCTCATTGTTTTAAGCAACAATATCCTGTCACTCGCTTGCTTATGTGCTTACTCATTAGTGCAGTTCAAGATTTAGCTAAAGCTTCCACTGATGGGCAGTGTTGGTTCTAAATGATAGAGGGCAGATTACAGTTAGTACTGAAGAGGGACCAACCAGCCTGAAGGCCTAGATCACACAGATGAGCTACTGGAAGATGTATATATTGGGGTGAGAAATCTTCAAATGGATGAAAAAAGAGAGGGGGACTAAATGAGACTGAATGGATGAAGCTTTCTCAGTTTGAGACTAAGCCACATGATCCCTACTCCCAGAGCCAGAAGAGCAGGTCTTGGACTTTGGGTTGCAGGGAGTCACATGGTCTCTAAAGGTCAGAGCCTCAGGACGTTACAAGAAATGATGTGACCCGCGGGAAGCAGACAGCATTGGTGACCATTGGTCAAGGATGGTTATGGCCTTTTTTTAGTCTATTCAATGAAAAGGCTCTGGTCTTTTACTATTTAAACCCCAACAAGCCAGAAGCTGATCAGGATGTGACCATGGTGGAAGTTGGGATGGCTCCCAGGCGTGTGTCTGGGCCTCTCCCTGCAGGGATTAAATAAAAGCTTTCTCTTTGCACCTGAAGATGTTTCTGATTAGTTAATTTAGGAAAGGGAGTCTAGCACCCATCCCCACATGATCATACCTTTTTAAATATGTTTTTAAAAGTTGATTTTTTTTTCTGATGTTGAACCAGCTTTTCATATCTGAGATTAATTCTGTTTGATCATGATGCATATTTTAAAAAATGTTCTCAAATAAATGTATAGTTTCACTGAATCAGAAGTTCCGGTCAATGATGCAATTCTAAGCCTGCACATTTTGTGTAATGATGTCTATGTCCTCCAGTAAGTTTGCCATGGGACTGGCCTTCTTTGCTTTCTCTTGACAGCACAACCTAACTATTTTATTAACAAACTATAACTATGTACTCCTTATGAGAAAAATTCATTAGTACTCACTTTTGCTAATCATTGTGCCTTCTGAGCCAATTAAGGAAGAATCTCAAGATACCAGTGTAACTTAACAAAATGGGTCAGACTGGCAGCCTCCATTTAGCCAGTGACTTCAATGAGGAGGGAACTCTATTGACATGCAATAAAGAAGGGGTCTTGGTAGGGACAGAACATTATGACTGGCTATACTAAGAAAGGTGGGCTGGCATTCAGGTGAAACTAATCATGCCTCTTTTTGATAATTTAGAAATGTTAATTTAAAGAGGTCTTATAATATTTGCTAGGAAATAAAATCTATTCTTCCTTGGCAGAGAGAAAACCTCCCATAATTGCACAAGTTCAGGCAAGAACAGATGGTATATATTTCAGGACGGTTCCAAATTAACTTGTGATGCTTAAGCATAACAGATGTCCTGGAAGTATTGTAGGGGCTGCTGGTATGACAGATAATAACTTTTCTTTTAATTTAACTTGAAACTAACTCAGAAAGCTAAATTCCTGAGTTCAACTCAAGGACATAAAAAAGGCCTTAATCAGATACAGAATCAATTATAATATAAAATCAATTACAAAGTAGAATTAATTTGAATTTCTTATCTCTTTATATACTTGTTTTACTCTTGCTTTTTGTCTTCTTTATATCTGGGACTGTGGTTTTTGAAATTAAGTGTGATGGTTCCATGTGTCCTATTTTTGCAAATATTTTAAATTTTTTTTGTTTGTAGTTCTATTTTTATCTACGAATGCCTTTGAATGTCTTTGTTTAGTGATAGCTTGCCAAGTTTTCTTTAAATCTGGCATTAACCTCTACTGATTCTCTTTGTTTGATGAGACAATACTGCTCATTATCATCTATCATCCTTTTTTTATAATGTTTTATAAATAAGTTTATATTCCAACTCAATGTTGCCCTTGGCAGTCATCTCTTTCCATTTGGCAAGTAAGCCTAGGCTTGTTAATGAGGTGCTTTATAAACTCTTTTAGTCCCTTTGTTAATTTATATTGCTCAAGTTTGGCCTGAAAGAGGAAATATAAAAAAGGACTCCTCTTTCTTCTCTGCAGAGGTGGGAGAATATTAATGCAGATGTTAAACTTTAGTGATGTGTCAGACAATTTTGAATTTCTTTATTACTAATCTTTTTGATTTTTTTATGTCTTGAATGAGGAATATAAGTCTTCTTTTACAGGGTATCCCAAGGAAATCTATTAACCTCCTGTATTGGCGTTATTAAAGGGTCTGGTCTTGTTCAGTGTATCAGGAAGTAAACAAGCAATTAATGCTTGAGACCCCCCAAAGTGACTTCTGTGAGAAAACAGAGACCACCTCATGAGAGGGAACTCTGAACAAATTGAGATGGCTTCATTAACAGGAGGTGTCTCCTTCTCTGATTGGCTGTGTGTGTGTGAGAGAGAGACCTCATAGATCCTATTTAAGCAGTGGGATGAGGAGGTAGGTCCTCTTTGACCAGGAGTTCATTTAGGAGTCCACAGGAAGTCAGATAGGCAGGATGTGAACACTGAATAAAAGACCTTGAGCTTGCACATGGCTGTTCTCTAGTGTTACTGGATACTTAAACCATTGTTTTTATGAAATAAGGGCCAGAGATCCCTGAAGACCTCAGACAGAGGTAATTTGATAGAACTGGTTTAAGCACTGCAAAAGACAGTGATTGAAGATTTCTCTGAGGGCCTGAGTATAATATTCTTCTCTAAAATTAAACATTCTCTGTTGAGATTTCCTTGAGGGGGTCTTTGGAGGCAGCCTTTGTTTCAGTTCAGTAATCACCCTAAATGCAGCCAGGCATTAAAGTCTAAATCCTTTATTGTCTCTTTCCAAGTCTTGTCTCCTTTCCTGTGGCCTGGTTAGCATTGTTAGAGGCCTTCTTGGTTCTGAGAGCTTGAGCTCCCGCCTGCCTTCTCTAGCTTCTGAATCTCCTCGATTGAATCCTGGCTGAGGCTCCAAGAGCTTCTAGTGTGCTTGTCCTTCTGGCCCTGAGAGCTTCTTACTTATATGCTGTACACTGAGTATACACCAATCATTATATCACTAGGAAACCATTATTTGTTGTAGGATTAAATCAATGCTAAACTAGATTTAACCATTGTCTCCTCAATTCCACTTAGTACCTTGTTTCAAGTTCTGGCCCAGAACACCTGGGAATTAGGAGAGACTGGCAGTAGTGAATGCTGAGTGGCATAAGGGCGTTCCCAAATGTAGTGAATGTCCAGAGGCAAGCATTTTCAGGAATGCACAAAAGTTGAGAATTATGTCAATTTTTTTTCTTCCATTTTTATCATCATGCTTTCTTTTTCTAATTTGAATTGTACTGTATTAATGACCATTAATAACACCCATTCCCTTTCTTAAAACTAGTTGCATGATTTTCAACCAAACTTTTCATTTAAATCCAGCTATTTCCCTCATTATCCTTTAATTTTTTCCCCCTTGATCCATTAGATAACATTTTGTTAAGAATTCAGATAATCTGCGTATGCACTTAATTTTTGAAATTATTTTCTTTTCTGTCTTTTGTTATTCTCTTGTCTGGAGGGAATAAAATTTATCCTAATCTATAATTCAATTATTTAAACCAATAAATAAGAATTTTTAAAAGGCTTTCATGAATATACATGTCCTCAGGCAAGGATTCTAAATTAAGAGTTTATATTACTGAAATAAACACTTGTTACAGATTTTCATACCTGGTAATTTCACTGCAGAAGTTAATACAGTGAAGATGGTTCAAAATATTGGAAAATATGGTTCAATACTAAGGAATTCAAGAGGCTGAAGATTAGCATTAAAAAAATTGTACTTACTTATCGGTGTATAGATTGGTGTTCTCCAATAAAATATGGGTTTCTGGAAAGCAGGGACTGTTTCACTTTTGTCTTTGTGTCTTAGCACAATGTCTAGCACATAATAAGTGCATAAATGCTTTATCTAACCAATTTTTCTTTTCCTTGTTATATTTACTTTCATCCTTACATATTTCATGAATTTCAGATACTTTTGTTCCTTCTTTGGAATTATAGAATAATTATAGTTAACATTTATATAGCATGTTAAGATTTGCAAAGAGCTTTAAATATGCTATCTCATTTGATTCTCACAATAAACCTGCAAAGTATGGGCTATTACCATGCTATTTTATAGATGATGAAACTGAACCTCAGAGAAGTTGTGACCTGCCCAGGGTAACAAATTATGTTTCAGTCAGGATTTGAATTGAGGTGTTTCTGACTCCAGTTCCAGTACCACTTTGCTGCATAACTACACATAAATCTTATATCTATATATCATTAATACTTTAGAATCATAAGATTAAGAACTGGAAACAACCTTAGAAGTCATTTTATCTAACCCCCTCATTTACAGATGAGGAAGGTGAATTGTAGTTACTTGCTTGAGGTCAAATCAGAATAGGAGGTGCTGGACACAAATATTGAATGATTACAAAAAATGAAATCAGCAGTATTATATCAATCAGCAAACACATATTGTCTACAGTGACAATCAATTGAGGTACAAATACAAAGAATAAACCAGACCACTATTGTGTTAAAGCAAATATAAATCTATAATAAAAGTGAAAAGATACAACTTATAATTATCATGGGATTGATGTTAAAAGCAAAGTCATCATCACTGATTTATGAAATTTCTATTAGTTTAAATGATAAAAATCATCATAATTTATTCAGCAAATACATGAATTACTTTCAAAGATGATATAGGGAAGAAAAAGGCACTCTACTGATTTAGAATATATACAAATTAGCTTGTAATATTTTATGGAGGAGGTATGGGGGTGGCAGAAGGCAAAAGAAAGCTTGCTAAGTAATACACCCAAGCAAAATCATTTTGATAGCATTTAAGGATGAAACTAGAAGAAAAATCAACAGATGAAAAAGATATAAAAATATTTTAAAAATAAAATTCTTTTCTTCCTCAAGGATAGTAGATCCATTATTTTTGGATTTTTTTGATATTGTGATAAGTTATGTTATGGTAAGAAAAGAAGACAATAGTATAGGAAACAAAGACGGAAAATCTGAATATCAATTATACATAATAATGATAAATAGTAGCTAGCATTTATATAGTGCTTACTACATACTATGCACTATGCCAAGTGCTTTACATTCTCATTTGATACAATGTTTGAAATAAGAGGTATTATTATACCAATTTTAGAGTTAAAGAAATCAAGGCAAGAAAGTTGAAGTGATTTGCCCAGATAACTAGAAATTATCTGAGGCCAGATCTGAATTTGGCTCTTTTTTATTTCAGGCTCAGCTCTCTGTGCTAGGCATTCTGAGGTTACTAAAGATCTACTCCAGATATGGGGGAATGGGATGTGGGAGTAGGAATTCCTAGAGCATGCATGGAAAAAAAAAGGATTTGTATTATCAAAAAGTGATGACTAAAAGAAAGTAAATAATTATAGAAGCATGTCTTTTGAAATTATATAATTTTTATGAGAATAATCTAAATATCTATGAAGAACATCCTCAATGTAAATATTAGAAAATAGGCAATGATTTTCCATATCAGACCAGCTTCACTAACAGTTTACTGAAGATGTAGGGAATACAAGATTCTGAAGTGCTTACTGATTCTTATCAAAGCAGCATCTGATTCCTCCATTTCATAGATGAGGTGGTACTTTATCCAAGGTAACAACAGCAGTAAATGTGCCAGGCACTGGGCTTTACAAATACTATCTCATTTCTTATTTATTCTCATATTATCTTATTTGTGAGGTAAGTGCCAACAGTACCCCCATATTATAATTGAGGAAACTAAAGGAGTTAAAATGCCTTGCCGAGGTCATATCTATACTTGGGTCTTTCCTGACTCCAGACTCAGAGTCCAAACTTTTTGGACAACCTACTTGCCTCAGGATCTGGATTCAGGCTTTGTTCCTGACTCTACAGAGTACTCTCTCCTTATGCCTTCAATGATTCTGATTGATGAATGAGGCATCCAAGGATATGTTTATTTGCCATCTTAAAGGAGACCCATCCTAGAACACAAGTTGAAGGAGTATTCCATATAAATGATGAAGCTGGATCAGAACAAGTGTTATTGGGAGAGGATTGGTTTACAAGGTATCTAAAATTGTAGAAAATCTCAAGTTATCTGAGAAAAGGCAAAGTGCAAATATTAACAACTCAAAATATCTTTTTAATATATGTGAAAAATTTTATGAGAATGTACACACACATCAAGAATATCTGAAATGAGGACAAGCTTTTATAAACAATATTTGAAAGCTAATAATATACTTTAATACCCCTGCATTGTCCTCTATTTGGATTGTTATTTTCTTGCTAGGCCTAGGGGATAATGATAGTGAAATTGATGAAGCAAGTGCCAAGGATCAATTTTCTTCAATTTTTACTAGTAGTCTATAGTCATATCCTCCCTGGGAAGAAGGGGATGGGCATTTGCAAAAGGTAAAAGACTGAAAGGCCAGAGAAGTAAAGAAGTAATGTACAAGTCCCTTCCTCCCATTATACCACCAAGATTGGATTTGCCTTTGTCACCATGTCAGCACATGGCTATACCTGGCACCTTTGGTTAAAGCTGCAGGAGGTTGATTGCCAAGCAAGTTAGTAGTAATAGAGGGACTAGGACTGATAAACCATGATTTTTCCTTTATAAATATATTTATTAGAAATAAAAATACCCCTTTTATAGAGAAAGTTGCAATTTTCCTTTATTTTTTAAAATATCTTCTCCACATGATTATAAAAAAGCAAAGAGTGCTGGAGTGGCCATTTTTGTAAAAATACAAAATGTCTCAAACACAAGCTTTATCACATCCTCTGGACAGGTTTTATACCCAGGATATCAAATCCTTTAGCCATGACAGCTGCTGTTGCTTCACACAGTAACATCCTCCACATATTCACCTTCACTATTTCACCTACAGAAAACAAAAACAAGGCACAGGTTTTTTTAATCATTCATATCTTGTTAAAATAAAAAATGGTCCCTGCCTTTTACAAAGAAGGGACAGGCATGTCACCTGATGGAAATAATTTTTTTTTACTCTGAAATAAATATGTTCAGATTATTATCTGATAGTACTATTTTAATTGCTTAATAAAATGTGCTGTTAATTGAAACAGTGTGACCCTTTAAGGTATTCTTAAATTCTTGTTTTTCTTTATTAAAAAAATGTGTTCTTTTTACAATATCTTCTAAGTGCCTCTGTGCTCTAAATGGAAGCAGAAATTTGAAAAATATAAAGGCATTTTGGTCAGGAATATAGAAAAATAATTTTTGGTTTACACTTTCTAGGTCATGATATTGAGGAATTAACTCAAAGGCATATAGGGCAAACCCACATTTCTTTCCAATGCTATTTTTATCTGTCTTTAATGCGAGTTTATCAGTCTTTAATGGCTAGATTTACCTAGCTGTTTAACAGTTAAGTCTAACAAACAACTACTTGAATTTAAGACACTTTTCTATAGAGGAAAAGAAGAATGGAATAGAAGCAAAACTGATGATGTCTTTGGAGGACTGTTTTCAATACAAAAAAAAAAGCCAAGAATGTGGTCTAGGAAGTCTAATCAGCATGACTATTTCCTATTGAGAATGCCTCATATGGTATTGTAAATTCTACATAAAATCCTGCTGTAATTGGGAGAAAGACACTTACCAGTTTGTCGGTCTTTTTCCACGCAGTAACAACTATCATAGAATTCTGTGAAGGTGGTTGCTAATTCATAGAGGTAATCACAGAGTGTGTGGAGAAACAAGTCATCCAAAATCTTTTGCAAAATCTCAGGAAAACGTAAAATGCACCGGCCTAGTTTCCATTCTTTCTCATGGTCCAAAATGATCTTAGTTTCTTTAGCTGCTTTCTGCAACATCTCTTCATCAATGTTAGCCAATCGGGCAATAGATCTAGAATAGAATTTACTATGTGAACACTGTTCATTTATGGTTTGTATAATCACTCTTTTTATTACAAAATTAAGCATAAAGAAAGGTGCATTAGCCATTCATATTACTGCCAGTTAAGAAGAAAAAGTGCTTCTTCTTGGTGTATTATAACAGCTTTACTTTGCAATTCATAATTAATGACCTGGTCTGAAACACTTGCTAAAATAAAACCAAAACAGGAAATCTAAATAGATTAAATCTGAGGTGTTTAAACCAGTAACTTTTAGAAAAGGTAGCATAGAAAATAAGGGCAAAACTCAAGGATTCAGATGAAAACATTATTTTAAAAGAGGAAACAAAAAGAATATGCACATAAATGTTTTAAAATAGAATTCAGATCAAGAGACTGCATGATGCAGTTATAAGAACCTCAGACTAAGTCAGAGAGAAGACCTGGGTCTGAGTCCTATCTCTGCCATTAATTATATTAAGTACTATACTACATACTAGGAATACAAATACAAGTAGAGAGATAGTCTCTGCCTTTAAGAAACTTACAATTTAATGGTGGAAGAAAAGACAATACATAAAAGGAAGCTGAAAAGCAGGAAAATATGTTAGGAAGAGGCAATCTCAGTACTAAGTATAGAGGAATAATGTTGTAGTCTGGAGTGCAGACTGATGACAAATAAAAATATGACTGGAATGGGTGCCCTCCCAATCCAGGCATCCATTTCCAAAATCAGTACTGACCTCTATGGTGTCTTCCTTTTCTAACAATGAACTTAATCTGTAAGTTGATTTTCTACTTAAAATGTCATATGCCTTATTCTCTCTCCACTTTACCTTATCCTAGTGAAGGCATAGAGCAAGTAGGCAGCTGTATTTCCTCTGTCATCCAACATTTTGTCAAAGGAGAAAATATAGTCATTCATCCTGTTGTGGGAAAGATCAGCATATCGGATGCAGCCAAAAGCCACTGAAGTTTGAGCAGCCTTCAATTCCTCCAGAGTTAACACCTTTAAAAAAAAGGAATCACTCACTATTTAGTAATTCCAGGCAGTGGATCAGGCACTTAAGACATAAAAACAAAGAATGAAATAATCCATATTTCCACAATGAATTTATATTTTGAAAGCAAAAATATAAACTATGTGTGTGTGTATGTACATTACATATGGGTACAAATATTTACACTAAACAAAAAGACATTTGGGAGGCATAGGTTCAATCTACATTATAAGAGGCTTTGAAAAATCAAGAGAATTTTTTAGCCATCTTATCTTATAGAAAAAAAAAGGAACCATTGGAGATAAAGTGACATAGTTAGATTTGTACTTAAGGAAAATAACATTGGCAGCAATGTGAAGCCCCCTTCTGAATACCCCATGTATCTATGGAAACTGATGAGAAGGCATATAAAGGAAGAAGAGAATAGAGTTTAGCACAGAACACACATAATTATGTAGTGTGATGTGAATAACTCAGGAAAGGAGAAGGAAGAGTCAGAAAGATAGGAAAAAGTGTCCAAAAATCTCAAATGTGACAGATAAGTTGAGGATTAATACTTAAAATTAAGATAAAACATCAGCTTCTGGTAATTCCAGAGACAGCAGTTTCAACTGAGTGATTGAGGCTGGAAGTTATATTATAGAGGGCTAAGTAGTGAGAGGAGAAAAATGTGGGCAATGGCTACAGAAAGCTAAAGATGCAAGGGAAGTTAAGTAAAGTGGAATGATTGGGGATACAGTTTCCTAGATAAGACAGGAGGAATGAGATCAGATGTACATGTAAAGATCCTGACTTTGGCAAGAAGGCAGAAACTTCAGTGAAGGAGAGAAGGGGTAGATGCCATCTAGGGCAAAGGTGTCAAATGAGCACAGACTATACTCCAGATTAAAACATAACTAGGAAGTATTTTAAAAAATAAATAAAATAGAATATAGATATAAATATGTTTTCTAAATCAAAGTAGTCTCCAATTTTATGTACCATTTAGTGATCCTGTTTCTATTTGAGTTTGACACCTTTGGTTCTAGGGTTTTTAAGATGAGAATGACCTTAATTCTCACAGTTGAGTCAAAGAAAGATTCTAAAACACTACATGGGGGCTTGAGGAGGAAAGAGGTTTGGAATAAATTCTTTGTGGAAAGATATAGAAAAGGAGGAATAAAAGGATGACTTCACGAATAACACGAATTTGTAATGTCAGAAGGAGTGAAGGTTGGTGGGAATAATCCAGTGTTGAAGTTTGGCAAGTGAAGAACAAGGGAGTAACAGGTTCAAATGCATAAGACAGTAAAGAGCTGAAATGGGTGATTATTGGGTTGTGGTTGAAGAGGAAAAGTGAAGTCAGAGCAAAGGAAATAGTTTGGGAAAATACTGAGGAGTAAAGGTAGTAAGAGGAGTCATAATGAAGGCAAAGAAGAAGGATAAGAGGGATGAAGCACAGAGAAATGTGGAATGACAGATTATGATCAGACAGGAGAATGTTAGGAAAGTGTGATACCTAAAGATAATGATGAAATCAAGGGTGCAACCATTGCTCCATGTAGTTCAGGTGCAGTGTGAAGGAGGGCATGGGACATAAGGAAGTTTAGGACATGGAGACAGAGGAGCATCTAGAAGGATATTAAAGTTCCCTAGTGTAAGAGCAAGAGGAGACAGTTGATAAGTCAGGTGCTAAACTCCTTAAAAAAAGACAATAACATTAGGGGTATATGCAGGGGTATGGGTAGGGGAGGAGAAGAATGCATTAGTTACCATAGTTCTGAATGGATGGAAATTGGGATTGATTGTATTTTAATGGAGGAAAGATTATTAAGTGAAGGTATAAGGAGAATCTGTGACAATAGGAAGCAAGCAGTATTTTGACACTGAAATCATCATTTCCTTTTTAAGTGTCTCACATACTAATTATGTAATTTGAGGGTAAAAAGCCGATGGAATATTTTAATCAGTGTTAGCTAGCAAGACTGAAGAATGCATAGCAATATAAAAACTTCTCATTGTATAAAACCATGAAAAGGATCATAAAATTTACCACCCACAAATATTAAGCCTGGCTCAAGTCAAATGGCATCTATTTTGTTTACCTAATACCATAATTGCCTGCTTTTTTGATTTGGAGCTTTTTTTTTTATTTATTGGTGAGGTAGTTGAGGTTAAGTGACTTGCCTAGGGTTACACAGCCAATAAGTGTTAAGTGTCTGAGACTGGATTTGAACTTAGGTCCTCCTGACTTCAGAATTGGTGCTCTATCCATCCAGCTACCCTTTTTCCCTTTCTTTTTTTTTTCTATTTATTTAATTAAATAAGGAAAAAAGGATGCAAAAATGGAAAATAAAAACAAAGCAAAACAAGATTTGGAGGACTTCTTAATGCATCCTGATCAACCATATAATTTAGCATTATGCAACAGACCATAAATGCAAAGAAATACTGAGTCTGACTCGTATCAAAAATTTGAAAAAGCTAGTTTAATAACAGAGGTTGTAACTTTTTATGTGATTCATTGTATTGACTCTATGTGAAGGACCCATGATTAAAAGCTAAATACCACATGCAGAATATGGGTTCATTTGAGTAACACTAGAAAGAATGGGTTTCTTTTTTCTTTTTTTTGCCAAAGCCTATTCACAGTTATCTCAGTTGCATCCAGAAAAGCAGAATGAAGTCATCAGTGATAAAAGGCAATAGGAGCAGACATTGAAAATAACTGTTGGGGAAGTGACCTCTTTTTATCAATATAGCTTTTGTATTTAACTACTGAATTGCCAGTGATAGAATCTGAATAAACAAGAATGGTTTTTCTCAAAGGAAAATTTCTTTAGTTCAGCTTTTTTTTAGCTTGTTTCTCATTTTGTTCTATAGTCTGGAAGGGCAATGGACTTATAACTCAAACTCAAGTTTGAGTCCTCACAAATTCTATTTGTAAGTTATCTGACCTTGAACAAATCACTTCACTTTATTTATAACATGAGGATAATAAAATTTACACAGTATATTTATCTAGTAGTTGAAAAGGAAATGAGTACTAAGCAAATATGAGATATTGTTATGGACCACTATTACCCTAAGCTCTTATCTCAACTCAGGATAATCTCAACTGTATAAGAGCAAAACAGTTTAGGGAAGACAGACAAAAATGTACTAAACTTTGGATGATATAATAAAATCTAAGTGAACCAATACTACCTAAAATGAAAAAGTAAAAAAATCAAATAATCATACTGCCTATAATTTCCAATTTACTTAACGAATATAGTAAAAAGCAAAGAAACCGCCCCCAACACATGCTTATTTAAATATAATAGCCACTAAAATTACCTTATCTCTTTCTTTTTCCTTCAGTTTATCCATAGATCTTTTCAGTCCTTCCTCCAACAGATCTATGAGGCGTACTGTATCACCTGAGCGAGTTTTAAACTTTTTTCTAAAAGCAAATATTTAAAAGTTCTGGGTTAACAGATTCAAGCATTAATTGTACCTAAAATAAAAACAAAACTGACACTGGACTGAATCCAAAAGAAAAATATCAAAGAACAAATTCAGTTAGAAACAGTGGGATGACAGAATCTGTGAAGTTTAAGTATATACAATCACAAAATTTCTGTCTCTCTCTCCATAGCTATGTTGCTGGCTGATCAAAATATGTACTCTTCTAAAAACATTTTTTAATGGAATAAAACACTATAATACACTAGCAGCACTGAAATGTAAAAAGTATCAGAATCCCAAAGTCATTATCACTTTAAATTACTGTATCTGGCTAGTGAGGTATCAAAATTCTAGAGGCCCCTTTCCCAATACAAATTAAAATTTAAAGAAATTAGACATTTGTCACTTGCTTTTCTTAAAATTCTGAGCAATTTATTTTTCAGTTATACAGGGACTCAGTGTTCTCACAATAAAATGAATCTCAGTGTAACACATGGCACATAGTCAAAAAAAACCCCACAACATTTTGTTATTAGTTATGGCCAATGCTAAAAAGGGTAAAAATGTTTAGAAATGAATGTACTTTTAGAGGTACAAGACTGCTCAATTGGTTTTTTACCAGACTTGTTTAATTCTGACCATGCTACCAAATAAAATATGATTTCTTTTGTAGATATATGGAATGTGGACAGTCTATTTCTTATTCAGTTTCATAGACTTACTTGTCTTCTCCTAGCACTACACCAAATCCAGCATGGCTTACACGGGTTACTTTAGGGTCATACCATCCAATCATCTGAGCTGCTGCAAATATTGTTTGGAAGTGTAAAGCCTACAAGACAACATAAAATCATTTATTTGTAAGGCTATGCTTATGTTTCAAAACACAAGAAATGATCTGTCTCATTATAGATATTTTTCCTTACTGATAATGAAAACAACTTCTCTAAAGAACTTAGTCTTGTACATTGCTCATTTACACTTTACTTTTATAAATCCTTGATGGAAGATCTGCTCAAATATTTCTATTGATGGGTAAAGGAGTTTTATCAGTAATATTACAAAAAGTGCTGCTTCTTTCTTTCTCTTTTTTTTTCTTCCAGAAGCAATTGGGGTTAAATGATCCAAGTTCACATAGCTAGTCAAATGTTAAGTGTCTGAGGCAGGATTTGAACTCAGGGCCTCTGCTCTATCCACCATATCTCACTTTCCCATGGTGCTGGTTCTTATTTTCTAAAATAAAAATTCTTAACCTGGGGTTCACTAACCTCCATAAAATTGTCTGGACAGAGGGGAGGAATCACATCTTCATTACAGTAAAACTGGCTTTCTTTGTAATCCTATATATTTTATGTATTTAAAAACATATGAGAAGTGGTTTTTACCACATTGCTAAAGGAAAAAAAGGCTTAAGATCCCCTGATCTTAAAAATTTTTTTAAAAAGGCAATAAAATGTCTGATAAATGCTTTCATATTTCTTAGTTTTAGAGATATTAAAGTAGTCTTGCTCACATTTAAGCATCCTTGTTGGAATGAGAATAGCACTCTTCTGAATTTTAGAGTTTAGGATGCCTTAGTCAGCTAGTAAATGCCAAAATAAAATATCTGTGACAACTTTCACAGAAGACATGAACTTACCTGTCCACTGTCTACAACATAGATAATCATATCTGCCTTTTCTTCCATTAATCTTTGCTTAATAGCAGCTAAGTCAGATGTATCATAAGTATATCCTCCATCTGATTTTACTATTGTTAATGGAATTGAGCATTCTGGGACAAACACAATCTTCCTCCCATCATCCACCTGCACAAATCCTGTAAGAATAGACTAAATGTCAATAGGAGTAAAAAAGATTTCTCAAAAAAATATCTGCCATTCAATTGCATTCACAGCATATTTATCAGAAGGACTTTAAGATAAGGCTTATTAACTCATGCAGTTTTACTTCTCATCACATCAAGAGTTTAATATGAATTTAGTGAATTTTTTTTTAATATTCACTATATACAAATTATTTGCCCTCGAGAGTAGATATTTAAAAACAACAACAAAAAAAAAAACCTTTAGAAGTTAAGTTCCCAGAGACTTTGTTATTCAAACTAAAGCTATAATTATTTTTGAGGACACACCCAAATAATAGTTCAAGAACTACAGAAAAATATCCAAAAGATTAACACAATAACAACAATATAAAGAAAAAGACAAATAAAACTTAATGTAGTACAAGGACTGGGCAAGAGACAAAAGCAAAGAAAATGATCCTTTCTCCAAGGCAGAAGTTTGGGAGGAATAGGGAAGGGGGAGAGGGAAAAGGGGAACTATGAGTGTGGAATATTAAATACACTGTAAGACAGAGTCAATGTGTTGGTTGATTATGCTCAATGGCTTTTTTCTTCTTTCTCTTTTGACCCAGCTCACTGGGTAGGGTAAGAAGGATATATTTGGAAAAGATCAATATATCAGAAGTGAGACTGGTCCAGAATTGCATGAAAAATGGAAGGAAAAAAAACCCAGCTTTTATTTATGTAGTTTTCTCAAAAATGATAAAATGAATAGATTGGAGATTGGGTCTAGCATACAGTTATGACTGGCTCCCTTAACTCAGTGATGTTCTGTTATAGTGAGTACAAAGCTGTAAGACCCCTTTAACTAAAAGAAATGAAGCTAATTCTACTTAATTGTGTTCTTTATGTCAATTAGAGAATCTACCTTTGAAAGATCATGATCCCATGTGGTTCTTAATCTACTTCTGAATGGAAAATTGATTATACTGGTTTTATCTATCTTAGCTCTGCATATGGAACTGCAGTATCAGTTAAAATTTATCAATTTGTCAGATACCATCAAATCTCTTATAGAATATATCTGCCTCAAAGGCCTTCCTCTATCACTGCCCTAATTAGACCAACTATTTTGTCCACAAAAAAGGTCAGAGATTGGGCCTACTATCACAATTACTGAGTTTCCATGTATGTATGTATGTATGTATGTATGTATGTATGTATGTATGTAGTGTGAGGCACCATCAAAATTCCCAGCAAAGGAAAATGACAAATGTTAGAGGGAAAGTGGAAAAATTAAAATGCTATTGCACTGCTGGTGAAGTCAAGAACTGATTCAACCTTTCTGGAAAGTAATTTAAAATTAGGTCCAAAGGGTACACCCTTTGATTCAGCAATACCATTACTTAGGGCTAATCTCCTAAAGAGATTTAAAAAAAAAAAAAAAAAAAAAGCAAAGAAAAAGAACCTATTTGTACAAAATCATTGATAGCATCTCAATTTGTAGTAGCAAAGTTGAAGGGATACCCATCAACTGAGGAATGGCTGAAAAATAATATATGGTTATACTGGAATACTAATATACTACGATAAATGACAGGCTGGATACTTTCCGAAAAACCTGGAAAGATTTGCATGAACTGATATAAAATGAAATAAACAACCAGAACACTATACACAGTAATAGTAATGCTGCAAGCAAGAAGATCAACTATAAATGATTTAGCTATTCTTAGTAATACAATGCTCTAAGATAATTCTGAAAGACTTATGATAAAAAATGCTATCCACTTTCAGAGAAAGTACTGATGAAATCTGAATGCAGATTGAAGCCTATTTTTTTTTCTTTGAAACACAGCTAACATGGAAATATGTTTGGCATAATTTCACATTTGTAATTGATAACATTTCTTTTTCTTTCACAGTGAGAGAGGGAAAGAAGGGAAGGAAGAAGGGAGAGAATTTGAAACTCAAAATTAAAACAACAACAACAAAAAAAACCCCAGACTAAACAAACAAATAAAAAAATAATAAAAAGTTTGAAGAAAGGAAATGAACTATCAGGTCTCTGGCCATTATGTCAATATAGTAAATTCAAATAACCCTTAGAAAGACTTAGGCAGGTATACTGAATTCCTTTATTCCTAGGTAAGTAAACTGTTCTGACTACTTTTGGGAAAAGAGGAAAAGATACTACTGGTGAGATCAATGATTTCTTATCACTTGGATCTGGGACTACTTGCTCCTCTACTTTTATTCATTTACTCTAAGTCTCCAGGTACCATATGCCTCCTTCACAGGCCACAAAGAGTAATTAGAAAGGGAATCTGATACCACTACACACCTGTCAGATTGGCTAGAATGACAAGGAAAGATAATGTACAATGTGGGAAAACAAGGACACTGATACATTGTTGGTGGAATTTTGAATACATCCAGCCATTCTGCAGAGCAATTTGGAACTATGCTCACAAAGTTATCCAACTGTGCATACCCTTTGACCCGGCAGTATTATTACTGGACTTATATCCCAAAGAGATCTTAAAGAAGGAAAAGGGACCTGTATGTGCAAGAATGCTTACAGCAGCCCTCTTTGTAGTGGCCAGAAACTGGAAACTAAGTGGATGCTCATCAATTGGAGAATGGCTGAATAAATATTGGTATATGAATATTATGGAATATTATTGTTCTGTAAGAAATGACCAACAGGATGATTTCAGAAAGGCCTGGAGAGACTTACATGAACTGAGGCTGAGTGAAATGAGCAGAACCAGGAGATCGTTGTATACTTCAACAACAATACTATATGATGATCAATTCTGATGGATGTGGCCATTTTCAACAATGAGATGACCCAAATCAGTTCCAATAGAGCAGTAATGAACTGAACCAGCTATACCCAGCGAAAAAACTCTGGGAGATGACTATGAACCACTACATAGAATTCTCAATCCTTGTATTTTTGTCCACCTGCATTTTAGGTTTCCTTCACAGGCTAATTGTACACTATTTCAAAGTCTGATTCTTTTTGTACAACAAAACAACTGTTTGGACATGTATACATATATTGTATTTAATTTATACTTTAACATATTTAACATTTATTGGTCAACCTGCCATTTGGGGGGTGGGGGGGGGAAAAAATTAGAACAAAAAGTTTGGCAATTGTCAATGTTGTAAAATTACCCATGCATACATCTGGTAAATAAAAACTTAAAAAAAAAAAAAAAAAAAAAAAAAAAAGAAAGGTAATTAAGCATACTAATTTCCTTCATTTTCATCACTTTTTTCAATTTTTCATCAATTTCAGTTTCAGAGAGGAAATATTCTCCAATTCCATACTCTGCGATGCTTAATATTAATTACCTAGGATGACAGGCCAATTCTGTGCAGTTTCTATTTAGCTTTAACCACAATAACGGGTGTAGAAGCTGCCATTAAGTCCATATCCCACTACTAATTCTTAAGCTCTCAATTTATGACCACAATACTATGTCCTATTTAACTAATACAACTGAAACGCAAAGGTAGAATCTTCTTCCCACCTTGATCTGAGGAAAAAAATTCTTTGTTAACTTTGGTACCACTTTTGAGGAGTATTTACTAGCCTCTTGTATATTCAGAACCCCCATCTATCTTCAAGCCATAGTGACTTGACTTGTGTATATCACTTCTAAACTTTTTTCAGTACTGCAAAATTTTTTCCATCTTCTCAGTCTCTTAGGTAAGCAACCTTCAGTGTTATCCTGGACTTCTCATTCCCGCTTTCTGCTGCCAATTTTTTTGTTTTCATCTCCACAACCTCTCATATTTAACCTTATACTCATATTGATTTTGGGTTCTTATTAACTCTTGCTTGGACTTCAATGGCCTCTTAATGGATCATCTTGCTTCAAGTTTCTCTTTCTTGCAATCTATAATCCTGCACTGCAATCAGTACAGATTTGGCGGTATAAGTTCATAAACTCTAGTAGCTCCTTGTTCCTTTATGGCTTTGTCCCAGCCTATCTTTCCAACCTCATTATACGTTAATCTCTTCTAATTATGCACACCCATCTTTTGTCTCCATGAATCTGGCGATGTCTATCCTCCATATCTCCATATCTGCTCTCCTGCCTCATCACTTCTACATAAGATCCCTCATTAATATTCAGTTCAAATAAAATATTTACTTCCTGCCTTTCCTGGTCTCTCCAGATGCTAGTATCCTCTATCAATAATTATGTTATGATACTTTGTAGATACTTAAACATATTTATGTTGTCTAGCTTAGTAAAATGTAAGCTTCTGGCAAGCAGGGATTGTTCAATTTTTTGGCTTTTGTCTCCCCACTATAGAATATAAAGTAAGCATTTAACAGATGCTTGTTGATTGACTACTTGATATAATGGCTACATTTACAAAACATGTTATCTTCTCTAAATGAGAGCATATGAGGATGACATAAATAGATATTGTCATTGTTCTAAAATTAATGATCTGAATTAAAATACTGTTTCAAATTCTTAGTATCATTACATTCAAAATCATACAACTTACCTTTCTCCTCAAATTCTTTGACAATATCAGTCATCCTATCTTGGTAGAATGATTCCCCTCTTTCTATTACAGAAATATCTAAAGCATCATAGATTTTTTTGAACTCTAAAAGAAAGACAAAGAAAATTACCCTAATAGAAAAAAACGAGTCTTTCTGTGTAAAAGACAAAACATTTCTAATCTAAAAAAAAGTACAACTACAAGGAAATTAAACTTAAAATGTACAAACATACTTGAGAGTGACAATTAGGGAATGATAATAAAATGTCATTTCTAAAATAAACATTTTTACTTTGAATACTATATCTACTCTATCCCAGCAAAAAAACAAACAAAAACAAAATCCCCAAATCTACAAATCAATATGAAAATATATAATGGTGTAAGGCTGAGAATTTTTTTTTTTTTGCATAAGTTATTTTTAAAAAAAGCATAGTATAAAATGATAAATCATTCTAAATTTCTCAGGGGGTACAAAACAATGGGCTGATATTTGCTCTTCATAACAAATTCTACTGTAATAAATAGGATAAAGGATCTCATAGCACAGTTGCATAATTGTATGAAGGCTATAAAATCAAGATCTCACTTAAAATACATACAATAGATATAATGAATTCCCAGAACTCACCTTGGCGAGAAACATCACAAATGAGATTCCAAGCTTTTGTGATATCTGGCATTTTACTCTGGAGTTGAACTACACACTGGTATGCTCGCTTCTTGAATTCTTCCTCAGTGTCAAATCTCTTCTTGGATTCCTGAGTTTAAAATATTTAATGATAATAATCTAGAAGCATATTTGTATAATTCTGGAGAAGAGATCAAGAAATGTCTAAATCTAAAATCTATGCCACTGAAAAAATAAAAATAAAAAGATTTGGGACTTGAGGACTTATACTATACTTGATATTTTAAAAAATCTTATGAATGGATCTGCTAAAGCACCATATTTGTCACTTTTTTTCTATGATTAAGAAAACCTTACATTTTTGGTTTTCCATCTTCCTTTCCCAATTTACACAATCCTACCTCAAATAATTATTACTTGGTTCAAAAAATGGGCTATTATATTAAGAAGCTGAAATTCCACTTCATTCCCTGTTCCACATGTAGTTTCTGAGGAAATGACCTTGCTTTTCTTTTGAAATAGGAATACTTATTCTTTAGTTATTAAAAAAACCAACCAACCAAACAAACAACATTGAAACATTTGTTTTTGCAAAGCAAAACAGAAAAAGTGCTATGTGCCTGAGGCCAGATTTGAACTCAGTTTCTCCTAACTTCAGGTCTGGTGCTCTATCCACTACACCATCTAGCTGCCTCTATTGAAACATTTGCTGATCTGGGTGACTGAGTATCATGCCAACAGGAACAATGGTTAATAAGGTGACAAGATTATATCAATTCTATTTTAGCAGTTTGAAAATCTGACTAGTACTAACTACCTGAAATACATACTAAAAGAAGCTGTGAGGTGAGAAATGTTTTGGATGGCTCTATATAAATATAAATACAATGATTTTAGTAAATTAATTTAAAATATATTTTAGTTTCATTATGACAATAAGTGATATTACTATAAAAAATTAATTTCAATATTCAGATTTATAAGATCAGTGAACAAAAAATTACACATTATATATCACTCAATTAAGGGTACAAATAGTCCTTTTAGCCCAAGGAAGCTTACTGGAGGAACATAACTTATATGTAATGAGAAATAAAAAATGGCTTCTTGTAGAAGATGGCACCTGAGCTGTGCCTTTAAGGGTTTTAAGAAGTTGAGATGAGAGAAAAAGCACTGCCCATATGGGGGGAGAGGAGGCCAGTCTGTGCAAAAGCATAGATGAAGGACACAGATAGCACAATGACTAGCATTTACATAGTAAAGCTCTTTACCATAAAAATTATCTTGTATGATCTTCTCAACAACCATGGGAGATGAGTTATTATCATCTCCATTTTACAGCTGAAGAAACTGAGGCAGTTATAGTGATTTGCCCAGATTCAAATACCTAGTTAAGTATCTGAGGCAGATTTTAACTCAGGTCTTCCTGCCTCCAAACCCAGGGTTCTATTTGTATCATTTAGGCACCTTTGCAAAGTCATGCACAGGGAACAAGAAGGTTAACTGAATAAAAACATAGAGTATGAGGTATGAGTTAAGTGATGTGCTATGAGCAATGAAAAGTAATACAGGATCAGATATAAAAAACTTTAATGTCATACAGAAGGAAGGAAAACAAAGAACAAATATTTGGTAGTTTATACCTTATAAAAGGCCTGAAGATCACCAATAGGAGGTGAAACAGTTAAGTAATCTGGAAATTTATCTTGTAGATGAGCGATGAGCATACCAAACTGCGTCCCCCAGTCTCCTACATGATTTAACCTGATTAGCAATGAAAAAAAAAATAAAAACAAAAACAAAAAACAAAAAAACAAAACCACCACAATTTCAGAAACGTACTATCATAGAGCAAAGTGGATCTCAAAGATACAACTCCTTACATTTTACAAAGAACTGAAACACAGGGAAAGAAAACAAACTGCTCAAAATTCTTACAACTTGCTTGTGGCAAAGCCAAAAATGCAAAGCTGAGTTCCTGGGATCTCCATCTAGGATACTTTCTATTGTATCATGCTTATGTTTTGGACATTTTAATTAAATGATCCACAATGTAAATTACAGAACTCAGAATTTATAATAAACGAATCCCTAAATTAGTAAATTATACTAAAACATTAATGGGAAAGACTTGCATTATTTCTATAGTGTAGCCAGTCTAGATAGAGATAGATCAGGAAGTTCAAGTAGGCCTAAATTCCTGAGGTTATATGAAAAAAAAAAAAAAAAAAACTTTCATTCATTCAATTTAACTCAACTTAAGAAAAAAAAAATTTAATGTCTAATATGTGAAAAAATCTAGGATAAATGTTAGAACTGGAAATATAAGAAACAAAGAATCTCTGATATCAAGAAGTTTATAATCTACTAGGACAGACAACCTGTACGAGATAAGTATGATAAAATATATAGAGTATGAGTCAAAAAAGAGATTCAAGGTGCTCTAGATAAACAAGAATAGAAATTATGCTTTTAGTGGTGATGAGTAGACAAAGCCCCGTTTTCAAGAGAAACCTCTAATTTTCAACAGAAAAGCCAAAATGAAGAAAAGGGGTACCTACCTGAGTACATCATAACCTACAAATTCAAAGAGTCGGGACATGCTCTCTCCTATAATTGTTGACCGAAGATGGCCTACATGCATCTCTTTAGCTATGTTTGGTGAAGAAAAGTCGACTATAACCTGGGAAAGAAAACCAGAGAAAATATTTGGCAAAAAAGCTTAGTTTCATTTACAACCCTCCCCAACCTCTTCATGAAATTTACATTATTATATGTGTTGGGTGCTATAATAGATACTGGGGAGATCTCTGCCTTCAAAGAACTTACATCATATTGAGATAAATAATATGTACACAAATAAGTGTATATAAAATAAAAATGATGTGATGAGGAGGGAAGTGGAGAGTAAGCACAACCAGCTGGAAAGGAATAGAGGGCAAACACAAGGATATGGAAGGAAGAAAGAGCTTCAGCTGAGCTAACTGTTAACATTTTTAAGCACTTAGCTTTGTATTTTTCTCACTTCAAAGTTACAGGAAACCTGGAAGATGGCTCTAGCAAATGTTATTATGCACATTTAGTTAGTGGTAGAGTTCAGAGAGGAATTTGTCATGAAATACAGTCTTATTCTTTCCACAGGACCATTGCTGTTTTATTTTAATTTTTTTAATAACTTAAATGTCATCTTTTATTTTAGACCATAAAAATAAACTTGTAAGAATATTGCTAAATGCAGAAGTGATAAAAGAGCAAATTACTTTAAAGAAAAAATTGCCATATTATGCTTGTGATTATGATGGAACAATCAGGATTCTAAAAGAAAGGCTATAGTGATTTTATTTCCATTCACAATCATATCACAATAATTTAAATGATTAAATCTTGATGAAGAAAAATGCAAGCCATAACAAATTAATAGTAGCACTATCACTACTGTGTACAATAAACAATACTTCAATTATGATAATACTGTCCAGATAGGTACCTTCTTTCTCTCTCCAAGAGCAGGTGGCTGCACCCCATTTATCAAAAGTTTAGTTAGTTGTTTGGATACAAAATCTTTTCTTAGGTGAACATTAATAAAACCTAATAGTGAGAAAAAAAGAAAGCAAATTGCAAAGCCTCAGTTGTGATCCTCAAATATTTTTCTTCTCAAATATTCAAAGAAAAATACTTACAGCTGAGAAAAACACATAACTATTAAAAAAAATGGAGACCACAGTTTTCAGTCATTAATAAACCATCAACTCTCGCTGGAATGGTTTTTAGAGATATATATTAAAAATACAGCAAAATTGAGATCTTAACCCTTCTGTTTTTGTCAGGTAGTATCAATATAGCTACCACTTGAGGTCTCTGAATGAAAGAAATTTAGAGCTATAAAGGGCACTACAGGATCATTTGGTCCAATTTTTTATAAGTGAAAAAATCAAGTCTCAAGAGATGTCAAATAACTTGCCACAGTTCACAAAACCAGTCAGTTCTGAAAGAAAACTTCTAGTTCTAAAGGACCTAAATTCTTTTTAACAATGATATATCAATTGTCTGCCTCTGATAAAAACAAGGTTTGTCACCTATGACCAAACTACAAAAGGCTAATTGCAATTAAACAATTAACTAATAAAACATGGCATCATTACATGTTTATAATATAGGCAATATCATAATTTTATTATTCAGTAACATTTTTTAAAAGCCTATACTTATTATATTACTTTAATAGCCACTATTCTATATCTATTATCATATTTGAAGTAAAATGAATATTTATTCTTCATTTAAAAGATTAATAAGGAAAATAAGCACAGAAAATAAAAACAATCGTCTTACAATCACATGACCAGTTTGGAGCCAAATGATTCTTATCTCCTAGCTGGAGGCTTTTTTTTTTTTTTTTTTAAACCTATCACATTTTATTTAATTCTGTATTTAGCATTTTAATTATACAACTGGATTTGAACTTGTCTTACTGGTTTCAATGAGGAAACCATTCAATGAGTAATAGTACTTCTACTTCAAAAAGGTGACATTATGATCATACCAGGACCAGCAATTTCAAATTTTTCTATATATTCATTGTCTGGAAGGTGTTTGGCAATATTTTCTGCGATATCTCTTGGGTTAATTTTTTCTTCCTTGTTTTTGAGCAGCATCTGTAAGACAACATAATGCAACTCAATACTCTATGTAATAGCATATTTCTTGTATATTCACCAACGCACCTTGATATAGAGCAAAAGGTTCCTTTATATATGTGCCAACAAAAGAGAGATAGTAAAGCCTACTCTCTTTTTATAAGGTCAGCTTATATAAGAAACACCATGAGGACAATTAAAGTATCAAAACAATATAATTTTTCCACCTTAAATTAAGTAGTGAAAACAGGTGTAGCACACAATTTATTTGCTATTGTTATTTTAATAATATAACATCCTCAAGGTTCTTCTAAAGATTTTTTAAAAATTATTATGAAATACAAGAACTTAAAAAACATTTGGGTATTAACTAGAATATTATTTTTTAATATTAAATTTTAACCTAGAATATAGAATAAAATCTAGATAAAGGTGCCAGGATCACTATATAAGAACTTGATTATTTAGCATAGAGGGCAGGTAGGGAAGGGTGGGAAGAAGAAGACTAGTGGCAATTATCAAAGTTCAGGAAAAATTATTTAACAATAATCTGTGCTGAATCTTTGTAAGGGGGAAATGCCCCCCCCAATAAATCATAAAGATCTTTCATTACCAATATTTTAATCATCATAGGGTAATTCATGACACATATCAATTTTATTTAAATATTAAAGCTACTGGTATCTGGCAAATGGTCAATTTAAAATTTTTATGGCATGATACTCATATATATTGTTAATAGAATGTGGGAGGAAGAATGATGACAGAGAATATACTAAATAAGTATTAGACATATGTCTAAATAAAAACAAATTCATATTTCCCACAGTCGCTCATTTCACCGAGGAAAAACAACAGTGATTTATAAAAGGGAAAAATAATTTATTGTTGCTGATATATTGGCTATTGGAATAAACAAGTCATAGACCTAAACATTTAAGAAATAAAATCCTTCAATTCTATTCAATCAATAAGCATTTATTTAGTAAATGCCTATTGTGGCCCAAGAATTCCATAAGATATTGAAAAAAGATACACTTTTGAGGAACAAGGCAAACTTAGAATTCAAGGAAAGTTATAATGCTATTGCAAACACTTTGCAATGTTTTGCTCATAAGATGTATATGATTTTGTCCAAGATTTAAATATCCTAGAATAATGAATATAGTACCTTTGTGAGGCCCATAGCACTATTACATTGATAATCCCCAAATTTTGGTTGCTGACTTGGTGTGACAATCAGGGGAGGATTTTCCAAATCTGGATAAGCAACCTTAATAGCATAAGCAAAGAGTTCTTGTAGACGACTATTGATGTTAATCATGCTTTTAGTTGGTCTATTCCTTTCAGCCTGAAGACTCTGTGGAAAGAGAAATATAAATTGCCAGTGAAGTGTAATATGCCCTCAAACATAGTCTCATAGAACATATGTAATTTAAGGAATTAATGTAAGGAAAACATTAAAAAGATAACATAAATTAGAGATCCAATGTTGATACATCTTGACAAGACATGCAATTTTATAAATATAGTCACCTAATTCCAGATTCTAGGAATTATGAACCCTGAGAATTTACTCTGTCACATTGCAATCTGTAGTTAAGAGAAACTGAGTCAACAAACTTCTGAGAACAATCCATTTATTAGCAAAGCTAGCAATTACTAATAAATGGGGTTCAGATTCCTTAGTAACCAAGGACCCCACTTAATAGTTAAGGCACTTCTTCCACAACAAAATAACAATTTATTATTAGCAATATGGATGTTATCCAGTTATGATTAGCTAGAATCAGAAACTGGAGGTTTTGCACAGCAACAACTTAGATTTCCTGAATCATATCCTGATGAATATCAATGTTCATGGAATATTTTTAACCTTTATTGTAAGTTTCTCCTAAAAGTGAGTGTGGGCAACTTACAAGAGGGAAATAGTTGCAGGCTTAAGAAGTTTAAACTCAAGTTTAAACTCACATAATGAGAGGGAGAATAGTAACTAGACTAAGTATGATTAAGCCTTGATGAAATACAGTAGTGTCTTATTTATTAACATTGTACAATTCCTCTCTTTAAACATTTGATGTGCCTTTTCAATGGATCACTTAAATAAAACAATCATCAAAGGTTATAAATCAAAATATACTAAAAATCATCCCTAGCTAATGAATCCTCATCATTCCATGTATCATTTCTACACAATTTTTAATGTAACAATTACAGAATAAAAAATATTGAGTTAAATTTATATTTACAAAAATATTTATTAATACTTGTGATTAATTTTGAGAAACTCTTGGTACTGTAAATAAAATAAGTTAATAAAAGAAAACAATTATATGACCTAAAGTAAACAGAACACATTTAACTAGAGTGGCTAGTATGCTTTCTCTAGGTCTCACCCAGCTCCCTAAACTGTGATTTGCGACCCCATAAAGGATCTTGTAACTGAATGTAAGGATTGCAAAATTATGATTTATTATCAGTAAATGTTTGATTTGCATGTGTATTTTATAACCTATATACCCAGGGTCACATAGAAATTTCTCAGGTCAGAAGGAGTCACTAGAAGAAAAAGTTTTAAAAGCCCTTCTCTAGGAGGATAAACAAGAAAACCAGGAAGAATGGTCCCAGTAGGGGGAATCTTCATTATGCAATTGGATTTCTGCTACAACCTATTGGGATTATAATGAGAATTCTCATCCTTGAGTCCTTGATGTACCAGGGTAGTCAGACAATAATTTCTGAAATAGGGCCTTCTCAATCAGGCTGAGTCCCATTAGTCCACTACAAATACTTGATTAATATTATCTTCAAGGTAGAAGTCATGTAGCCACAAGTCCTTAAGATCCAGTATGTCTTGCAGTTCCACGTTCAGTTTGCTTAAATATTCCATTATCAAGTCTCAATATAATCTAGTACTCTCTAGGAGCCTGGTTTGGAAAATGAGCCTTTCTATCTCTTAAAATTATCAGATATTTTAAAATAGAAAAATGATTTCAATTATCAATGCAATTATATAAATAAAATTCTTAATCTGATTTTGAGAAGTTACTAAACCATACTCATGGCCTGTATGACCTATTAGAAACATTTGAAAGCCAATCATAATATTCTTAATTCTTAGAGAAAATGGGACTGATTTTGATGCTTTTAAAATTTTACTTCTCCATTTAATTAGAAGACTTTTATATTCTTATCTAATTTCTTCCTTTTGAGGATACTATCTTCATATCATGCATAACATATATTTGTGTACAAACTAAAAGAATGAGATAAGGACTCTTTTCTATATGCAAGTAAACAAGTGTAAGCAAAAAAAACTCATTAGTTGCTCAGGACATCAGATTGAAAACAGCAAGATTGTTCACACTTATAATAGAATGCAAGTACCTTACTGAGACAGTCTGAATTATGTCCTATTATTGTAATGCAGATATTTCAGTACTAACCTATTAAGAGATTTAGTATTGCAACAACATATTAATCTAACAGTTTACAAAAATTTTCTATGAAAGGGGGGGAATAAGTTGATCAATGATGGACAGAGGTAGCTACACCCAGAGAAGAAACACTGGGAAGTGAATGTAAATTGTTAGCACTAATATCTGTCTGCCCAGGTTGCATGTACCTTCGGAATCTAATGTTTATTGTGCAACAAGAAAATGATATTCACACACATGTATTGTATCTAGACTATATTGTAACACATGTAAAATGTATGCGATTGCCTGTCATCGGGGGGAGGGAATAGAGAGAGGGGGGGATAATTTGGAAAAATGAATACAAGGGATAATATTATAAAAAAAAAAATATATATATATATAATAAAAAATTATTAATTAAAAAAAAAAGAAAGAAAGAAAGGGGGGGAATAAAAAAGGTACATCAAGACTATCCCTTTAAAGGCAGTGACCTGACATAAATCATAGGGAAAAAACTCCCTTTGGTTCTGCTTAATTCCAGGCAAGAGTCAAACATATAATAAAATAAAACCCCACCATTCATGGGGTATCAAAAGTCAAGTTCAGAATTAGTTAGGTAGGATAATTTCCTATTCAGTAAAAGACACAATGGAAAAGCTGAGTCAAGAGGATCATATCTTAGCCTATATCAGGATGTCTCCAACTTTTCCCTGGCAAAAACATTCCTGTAGCCATTCTCCGACTGTACTCTCTTTGGGTGGCACTTGGAATTCCCTTAGAATAGTGGACTTGTAGTTTCATGGCAATTCAGACACTCATACCTGAAATCAAAACTCAAAACAATATCAAACTATAATCTCACAAAATTTTATCGTAAATAGAAAAGATTCAATAATCACAACTCAGGACTAGGTTATTATTTTCTCATGTTGTACAAATAAGGATATTTCATTTCCCCTTCATTTACAAAATAACACTAAGCATATTCTGGAGTTTTACACACACAGTGAATAGTTGGTTAAAAACCTTTAGAAAATTCCTGATTACTTTAAATTTTCAGTCCTAAGAATATACATATATATATATAATATATATTTTAAAGTTACATCTTATTTATTAACAAATACAGTCTTTATAATTTTTATTAGTGGTAGCCAAATAATCCTGTTTGAAACTCTATTATTAGCTAAATTTGCAAATTTCCCTACTATGCTTGGTAGAGGTCCTAGTTCCTCAAACTGAAGCACTTCAAGGCTTCAAAAACCATGCTATGTTAGAAGGACTGATCAGATCTTATAAACTTCACCCAAGTAAAAATTTTTTCACAGACAAGGACTGCTTTAAGAGAATTTTACTACTCTCAACAGTCAGCCATTATGATTATTTTCCTATTTAAAGCAAAATATAACTTGTTAAACATTTAAATTTTCAAATATTTTGACCACATTCTTTTAGCAGTTTAATTTAGAATGAGTCTGATGTTGCCCTAAATTTCACAATGTAAGAAAAATTTCACATACTCAATATTATGTATTTAAAACATGAAACAAGTTATTAATTCAGTTGAATACACTTCCAAATTATTTTACATAGAAAATCACTTTTGGCATTCTATAATGATTCATGAACAATAGAGTAAGCACTCTTAACATTTTAATATAGCAATTACAACATGTTAGGATTTTTCTGAGGCTTTTTTTCCCCTTCAGTTCTTAAAGCTTAAAAAGTTACAGAGTCGTCTTCTGCAGTACTCTGAAATGTTTAGTTTTTGATTTTTCAATCATTTCGAATTTCTTAAATGTATCAGCATTAACAATTTGCTAGTTAACATTACATAGCACTTAAGCAATAAGAGTTAAGTTTTTCTGTGGAAGAATGAAATTTCAAAAAGTTAAATGATAATGGAATCAATACCAATTTAGAAAAGCAATCTTTAAGCAGTAGAGCATTACTAAAGATACATTTTTGTACAACTGGATTCCTATCAGGTCTGAATATTGTATTGTTCACCCTCTGCATAAGTCAGGCACTATGTCAAGCATTTCATAATTCTAAAATCCTCTCAACAATTCTGGGAAGTGGGTGCTGTTATTATTATCCCCTTTACAGATTATGGAAACCGAGGTAAACAGATGTACCACACCTCAGTTTCCTAATCTGTAAAAGAGACAATATTCCAATAGGAGAACACATCTCACTGTAAATGAGACCACAAATTTTAGTTTCAGGACAAAATTTCAATCAAATCAAGTTCAGGATTACAATCTTGAATTTCCAAAGGCCGTTTATTGTTAACTCCTCAAATTTAGGGGCTCATTTTACTTTAACTCAAAATCACTCAATGTACCAAATCATTCCCTTTTGTTTGCTTAATTTAGTACCTCTAAATACTTTAAAAGGGTAAATAAAGTACACATCATGGTTCTTAGGAGACCCTAAAGATTGAATCTACCCTTTCAAAGGACAGAATGCTAGCAAGTACACTCAACTAATTGTATACTACAAATTTTACTTTTTAAAAATCTTTAAATTTTTATCCTAATTATACACCAAAGTATTTAGAGAATTAAAATTTTTCCCTTTTGCAATTTAACTTTTCCCTTTACAATTTAATATAAATTTTGTAAATAAAACCAGTTAATTGCAAGACTGTCATCCTTTAGGGTTTTTTTTTAAAAGCTTACAAATGTTCATTGCAATTTCTTGTAAAGTTGTCATTCATAGTTGCTCAGGCTGACCAAAAGTAAATACCATGATAAAACAAACACTATTCTAAATTAAAATTTACTTACTTTTAAATTGCTTCCAGACTTAGACAAGTTTCTCTCTTTTCATGGTCAAGAAAGAGTTAATAATAGTCTGTTCTTAAGGATCAGATAAATTTAAACTTTGAACTATCCTCTCTAATCAGTGAAATCATCTTCCTTCCTTGAATTATAACAATCAATCTGCCACTCTCAAAGGAAGGAGTGATAAAAAGTCTAAATGCTATTTCCAAGTAACTTTCAGTTTTATTCTTCATTTTCCTTAAATCAAAACTCACAAAAATATTTCAACATTTATAAACACATTCAAACCACAATTTAGAAATTCACAATATAGAAATGAGATGTCATAATTTTAGTCTGTAATTTGGATTATAATACTACACTATTTTGTCTAGGCAATTATACCTTGATGAATCATTTCAAACTACCTTCAGATCTATGTATCACCTAGTCCTTCCCTCCAGTAAAGGAGATTATAGGTGCTTAATCTGATTTTTCAAACTTATACAATTTACTAAGATGTTTGAGCAGTTAACATAATTTGGAAATTTATAGTAAAGATTTTGGGTGATAAAGAAATGCTTTTTTACTTGGCCTTTATATTCTATTTATTTAACTAGCAATTTTTTTTCTCCTTTTGTTACAGTTGAGGAAAAACACTAAGTAATTGTAAGGCTTTTCTGTCAAGGTAATGGAAACAAATCTTAAAGCAATTTACATCCCTCAACTATTACTTAAAATAAAAAGTTATTACTTAAGTGAGATCACCCTCTGGAAGGCTTGAGTTCCTCCCTAATGTCATAAAATTGTACTAAAAAGACTATAATTCAGCATAAAGAAATTGATTTTATTTTAAAATTTGTTTTAATAAGTGGATACTATGAATTAGGATGGTTAGGTATTAAAACACAGTGGAGGGATTTGGTGTCAGAAACACTTAGGACTTATTAACGCTAGGTGTATGACCATGGAAAAATGATAATCACTGGAAAAAAAAGGGTTATCTACCATTTTCAGGGTTACACATTTCAAATGTTATAAAAATATCTGTAGAAAAACTGTTAAAAAGTAGACATCTCATTTGTAAAATAGGGATATCTGCAGCACTCATCTCACAAAATGGTGAAGTTCAAAAGAAAATATACATAAAGCACTTTTAAAACTATAAGTGCTAAATAATATCAGTTGTTATATAATAATACTCTGAAATATCTAAAGCTGAAAGATGACCTTACAATTAATCTAGTCAAAATACTCCATGGTAAAAATAGCTAACATTTATTTATCTCCTTAAGGTTTGTAAAGTGCTTTACAAATATTCTCATTTTATTTTCAAAGTAAATGCTTGAGGGGACGGCCTAAGTGGAGCAATAGATAGAGAACACCAGCACTGAAGTCAGGAGGACCTGAGTTCAAATGTGACCTCAGACACTTAAAACTTCCTAGCTATGTAACTCTGGCCAAGTCACTTAATCCCAATTGGGATTCCTCCATAAATAAATGAAGAGTAAATGTTTGAAGCAGATTTAGAACTCAGGTCTAGTGCTCTCTCTCCTGACATGTAGCTGCCTCTCCTACAGATGAAGAAATCTAAGAAGTCTCAAATAAGCTGCCTAATGTCACATAATATAGTTAAATGGCAGAGCTGGGATGAAAAAGCAGATCTGATTCCCAATAATATTTGATAACTTCATTTTTAGAATTTTATATTACTTAACAACTATATGTAACTTTACAATTTCATTTTAGAACTGGCTAGTGCATTGGAACTTGAATTAAGGCCTGGTACTAAGTTAAAGTGTACCCTCTCATTGGTACTTCCTTTGATTCACAAAATAAATTACCTCAAACTTGAAAGCTTAAGTCTATAATTATCTTAATTTAATCTTAACTATGCATTTAAAAGTATATTCAATTCGGTAATTACACCATCTCTATAACCAGGGCATGCTGAGCTGACAAAACATTTTAATGAGATACTTCAAAGAATCATAAAAAGACACTAACCATAAGACAAGCCACCTTCTGTTTTGTTTGCACAAACTAGGAGACTGGTAATAACTTGTTTCATCACTGGAAAAAAGGAGATATTTTACTTCCCTCCTTTCCAAAATGTCATTGATTGTGCTTCCAAAATTTTTAGTGAACTTTATTTAGGCTACAATTAAGACTAAACTCCTGAATGTATTGACAGCAGAAGTTTACCCACCTTTTGGAGCACGTTCAAACGATATTTAAGTTTTGAATTTTCTTCCCGCAACTGCTCTAAACTAGGAGAAACTTCTGTACATCCAAAGTTTTTCAATCTATCAATTTCAGCAGTCAGAAACTTAATCTCTTTCTCCTAGGAAGGAAAAAAAAAAAGCAAAATCTTCAGTTGTACTTTATCAGCTACTTTACTTTGGATTAATAATTTTATTCTTTATTACATTCAGATGAGATATGAGAGACAGTATTTCATTGGGGGGGAGGGGAAGAGGCAATGGTTGAGCAAAGATTTAGCCAAAATGGGAGCATGATGTTGATAAGAGCTAATAGTTCAGAAACATTTGCATATCAGCTCCCAAATGATTTAGCCAGGATAAAAGAATAGAGCCATTCTTCCTCTACCCTTCCTCATTGGCTTTTGGAGATCTTCCTTCTCAGTGTTACGCCTCTGATGAATTTCAGGTAACTACAGTTAAAATGAACTACGATGTATGAGGAAACTCTTCAGTCTAGTGTTGGGCTTCACTTGTGTTACACATGGCCATGGGCATGGTCCTAACGACTAGCATGGTTCAAATAAGGAGACAAGGACACGATTTTTGTTCCCATTTATTACAGAAGTTTCAGTGTGGATCTGTACTAGAGACAAGAGATCTAACTAAGCATCAACAGATGCTTGGCGGAGCTCAGACTAACAGGTCCGTTTCTGAGATCAGTACTAGTGTAACATCCACGGCGCTGGAGCTGGTAAGTGCTTCTTAAGTTGCCCCTCCACTCCTCACCACGTAGACTAAGTTCCCACAAGTGTACTTCCGGACACTGAAGGCTAGAAACGTGAGCGCCGGCGCGCCTCTGACCCTTGTTTCCAGGATTACCTCCATTCCGCACCCCGGGTTTCCCATCCCTGGGACCAATTTCCTTTTTTTTTTTAACTTTTAACTCCTAAAACTGTGGGTGGGCTGATTCCGCAGGAGGCGAGGATGTGAGGAATTCTCGGGAACATTCAGATGTTGAGAGAAGACCCACACCCTCCAAAAGGCCCTGCTCTGCTGGACTTGACAGGGAGTGGTGGATTTCGGGAAGAAAGTAAAGTATCGAAGGCCAGGGGCTCTCCTGAACGCCCCGCCCTACTCCCCGCAGAGGAAGGGTCCGGTTTCTTCCATGCCCGTCTCCAAAGCAGTCCGAGACCCTCCCCTACACCCTAGTCTGGTCCGGCTCCGGCGGGACAGCCCCCGGCCGGTCGTGTTCAGCTCCGGAGACGGGCTAACTTCCTTGGTCCCCCCTACTCTGCCCCACTTGAGCCCGGACCTAACCTGCTGCAAGAGCCGCGCCGAGCACTGAGCAACCAGACCCTCCATCCTCTCGTCAGAGCCTCACTCGCCTTGTGGCCGGAAACGGAAGTGGGTCGCCGGGCCTGTATGAAACCGGAAATCCCGCCTTCTCTTGGAATCGGCCTCGGGAGTAGAGCTAGGCTGAGTGTCCTGGGTCTCTTCTGCCTCCTAGCGGGGCCCTGGCGGAACGCCGGGGGTCTGTAGGACACTTATCCAGGATCTCAGGATCACGAGGGGTTTTGGCTGAAGGAGGACTGGGGCTGAGGAGTGACTTTTCTCAGCTCTAGGACGCCTCTGCGCCTCCGAGTTTGCCTCTCTATAAAGTGCATGCAAAGTTCCCTCTCAGTTGCATTTCAAAGAACTTTAAACGGAAGCAGCGAGGAAAAGTGCCCGCGGTGCCAGGGCCGGTAGTCCGGGAGACTCCTCTAGCTACCAGTCCCGCATGGGTGCATGGACATCCGAACGGAGAACTGTAGGAGATTCGCCACCTTCCTTCCCGCCTCCGTCCGGACCCTCTGCCTCCCTCAGCCCCGGCTCGTTCTTAGTCCCCCTCAGCACTCCCCATCTCCTGGCGTATCACTTCTAACAGTTATTCAGCATCCCCCTGCCCCCCTCCCAGAGCCCGACCACGCTCCCGCCGGCGTCTCCCGGTTTACTCCCAGTCCCCCCCCACCCCCCTCCGCTCTTTCCCGCCTCGCTCTGCAGCACTAGTACCGCGTGCCTTCCTCCTAACTCATTCAACTCCTGGATCCCTCCTAGTGTCGGGAAGTTTTTTCTTACACTAAATCCGAACCTGCCGAGTCTTCCTGTCCACGTCACGGCCTCTCAGGGAATTTCCAGACCAGCAAAAACTGGCACCGAGTCAGGCTCTCGCTTCTCTTTGCCCTCCCCATCTTTTCTTTTGGTGAAGTCCCTCTCTCCCTCAACTCATCAAATCAATGACTCGAGTAATCCACTTCTAATGTCTCCCTCACTCCCCTCCCCCCAAGCACCCACCCAGGGCCTGCGGGAACAAGTCAGCTTGAATCTTCTTCCAAAATGAGTAAGAAAGGCTCGGGAGGCATGGACATCTATCTGCGGGTTCTGGGGAGTGGGAACTTTCCGGCTCACCTTTGACCCAACTACTGGAAGTTAAAAATGACGGAAGCACTGGCCATGTGTAACACAAGTGAAGCCCAAGTATTAATAGAGTGTAGGAACTTGAAAGTACTGTGTGATTTTAGGGTGGAAGCTTTAACTGTGTTCAGCTCTTCTGGACCCTAACAGCCTCTTAATTGGGTTAAGGAGGGACTGCATGATTCGTCTACTTCTTGTGGTTCCCATATTTCCACGTACCAATGTCAGCCTTGAACACTGGGAATAAGAGAGGTGACATCGCATTTATTAACTATTACATTGTCATCCGCCCAAACCTAGCCTGCATTTCCAGAAGTGAGGCTCACGCGGTGACTTGTCCCCTGCTCCATGGCTATTATGTTAGAGACAATCTGAGCCCGGGGCCAGATCTAACTCCAGGTCCAGCATTCACTACGGCAGTAAAAGGCTTTGTGCCAGCTACTGATATCAAGTGCGGCAGGTGCGCAGAACACTTCCGACATTATTCCAGGGTAAGCCTTGGAGAACTTGCTTCCAGGAGAGTTGCAATGATATGTGATGAACCTCTCGGAGAGATTTATTTTTTTCCTAAGGCTGGGGTTAAGTGACTTGCCCAGGGTCACACAGCTAGCAAGTGTTAAGTGTCTGAGAGCAGATTTGCGCTGGGGTTCTCCTGAATTCAAGGCTGGTGCTCTGTCCACTGCGCCCCCTAGCTGCCCCTCGGAGAGACGAGATTACGCATAAACGTTCTGTAATTGGTTCCAGTTGCTAATGGGCGATGAAGCCTTTCTGATTGGTTGTGTGGTTGGAAATGGGGATCTCAGAAATGATTCTAATGACTGGATATTTTTTGCTTTTTAGCTCTCTTGATTTAACAGCATTTGACAAGAGACTATGCTGTAAGGCAGCCGTGTCAAAGATGCAGCCAGCTGACTCAGTGCACCAGAATATCTAAAAACAAATCATGTTAATACGCGGTTTTCTAAGTCAATATTCAGCCTGTTGGGATCCTTGTGTATACTTTAGTAGCCTCTTTTCTACTTGAATTTGGCATTTATCGCAAGGAGAGTGGCCTTGGACCATTCTTCCTGATAGTCACAATGCTTCTGCATTGTGTTCTTTTCTATTTTACATGAAGGGTTTTGAGACTGATTTTGTAGATTTTGAGAAGTCAGGAAAGCAGCGTCCCAGGGTCTAGATTTTATTGCCATCTCAGCACTTATACACTGAGAAGCAAGGAGTAATTTTTGAGAGCCACTTCAAAAGGTGTATTCCAGGTCCAGGACTCCGCTCACTTCACACACAGTAAATAGAATATTGGATCTGGGATCAGGAAGACGAGCTCATCTGAACTAAGACTCTTACTAGCTGTGTGATCCTAGGCAAGCCATTTAACTTCTTTCTTGCCTTAGCTTCCCCATCTGTAAAATGGGGATAACAATAGCACCTACCTCACCGAATTGTTGTAAAGATAATGTGAGATAATATTGGTAAAATGCTTTGCAGACTTTAAAGCACTATATCGATACTAGCTATTATTATTAGAAATGATCATGCAAGGGTAACTGAGACAAATACTCACCTAACAAATGTTATTTTCAGATATGAATTTGTTGAAGCCAGTGTAGAAACTGTGCTAAACTCACTCCCTAAAGTTTGAGACAGTTAAGAGAGAATATGTCCCGAGGTTTGAGGGGAAATGTTTGTACTTTTGTTCTTGTTTTATCTTTGAAATCGATATCGTTTTGTAAAAACTAAGTGATGTAAAGATGGTAAACAAAACTAGTGGGCCAGTCTCTGGTACCTGAGAGTGAGAGAACTAGTACAGGCTCAAGAAAAAGGAATAAGGGAAGAAAGCCCCTAAACCTGCAAGTACTTCTTGAGCCCTGAGGGGCAGATATAGTCAGATGGTTTGGTGCTGCTGTACTGGGCCAGAGCACACTTAATGTATGTGTGTGTGTGTGGACACATATATATGCCAAAATATTCAGAGGCATTTTATGATAACCAAGAAAAAGAAACAAAGAGGGTATCTGTCAATTCGAAGGAAGTTAAATAAGGATATATTAATATAATAGAATATTATTAAGAAATTGATTCAGAGAAACATGGGGAAACTTGCATGAACTGATAACCGAGCAAAATAAGAACCAAGAAAAGAATACATACAATGGTTACTGTAAAGAACACTAAAATAGAGTGAAATTTATGAATGCATTGTGTTAGTGGTTAGAGAAGAAATGAAAAAATATATTTCCTTCCTTTTCTCGGAGAAGTGGGATGAAGAGTGTGAAAGTCACATGTTGTCTGATACTGCCATATGCCAAAAGGTTTTGCTTTTCTTTGGTATAAAAGAAGGGTTTGTGTGTATAAGGGGTGGGTATGAGTGGAAATGACTATCATGCAAAAAAAAAAAATTTTTAATGCAAGTGATTAGTAGTATTATTTTATAGCTATTTGTTTGTATACAATTTGACTTGTGTCTTTGATGAATCTGATAAAAACTAGATGGTTGCAAATGGCTATCTTCCCCAATGCTTATAATGTCATAACTCAGTAAAAGCCTTAATAAAACACACTAAGAAGAAATATCTTACCAGTATCTTTTTGTGGAGCTGTTTTAAGTGATGATAAAAGTTAATCTTTTTAAATGTTAAACTCACTACCACTAATATTAGTAATAAAAAAAGGAAAAAACAAGATTCATACCAGGTATAAATCACCTCCATTTTTAAGTCTGAAGAGAAATAACAATCATTTATTAGAGTCAAAATGCCATGGGATCGTAATGACTCCTTACACCCATCCAAATCTATAAAGATTTGTGATTTTCTTCATATGCATACTTCTTCCAACAACACAGATCACAATTTTTCTGAAACTCAGTAAATGGTCTTCAGGATTTGCTGTATGTAGCCATTGTAGCTAAACTGGTAATAAACATCTTCAAATTTAGCTAAGTTGATTCTTTGACAACAAACTTTATCAAATGAGATGATTATAAAGTGCTTTGCACAGTGTCTAGCACATAGTAAGCATTTTATAAATATTATTATTATTAGTAGTAGTAATAGTAATAGTGGTAATAATAATTATTATTCTCATTAGGTCTACATTGTTAGGCAGCTAGGTAGCAAAGTGAATAGAGTGCCTGGATGGTGACAATCAACCAATCAATTAAGTTTTTATTGAATGCCTACTATGTTCCCAACTCTTTAGTTGAACATTGTGGAGGATTTGAGAGAATTATAAGAACAGCACCTTTCCTCAAGGAGCTTACAATCTAGTTTCAACAGACACATATAAAACAATTCAATGTAGGACTACACAGTACCTACTACAAAGGAATATGTGTAATAACCAATAAATATTCGGTGGCTCACTGAAATTACCAAGGATGGCAGTCTCCTCAATGCTTGAATTTGGATTTGGTTTTTTCCTCTTCCCTTTAGATGGTAAAACAAGTCATATCAAAAGTGCCTAAATCTTTGAGGGAAAAAGCTTCTTTTCAACTAAGGGCAGGAACCAAGTATTTCAAAGCATGACAGCAACATCCTTACCTCTATTTGAGTATATCTGATTTATAGGGAAATTAAGAAGAGGAGGAAATAAAAATAAAAGCTCTACCAATATGGGAGAAGGCAATGGATGGGAACTGGGATCGAGCAATAATGACAACCTAAATAAAGTGGGTTGAGGGAGAAAATGAGAGAGAGAGCAAAAAAAAAAAAAAAAAAAAAAAGATACATTCATAAAGGCCACTTTATTGATGAAGATAAAAATGAATGTAGTTCCCCACAGCCCTCCCCTCACCTTAGTGACTTCACTGGGCATGAGACTGGCATGGGCAGGCCTGCCTGTCTCGAGTGTGGGCCAAGATGCCCAGGTCAGACCCTGCCCACCCTTCTTTTTTCTCCTCATCATGCAGCCAAATGCAAACACGTCACAGCTCACGAAGATTCATTGACGGCACTTTAGAATCCCCAGAATGGCTCCCGTGCATTGTTATTTCTTTCCCCCCACCCCTTTTTTTTCTTTTTCTTTTTTTACACATTGTACAAAATACATGACTAGGAAAAGTCAGCTGTGCTGATATCTGTAGGAGTTCCTTTTAGGATTCCAAATCCTCCAAATGTATTTATTGCAGTAAGACCTCTAAAAAGTAGAGCTGTACAAAAAACAAACAAAAAACAAACAAAAAAAACACAACCTACACGATTTTATGAGCAGCAATTCAATACTGCCTTAGTTCATTAAAATTTTCTTTCCCAAAAATACATTCCTAAATATACAAACTATACAATCTTGTCATTTTAATGCTGGTTTTTATAATAACAATAAAACCAAAAACTAAAACCAAAAACAAACAAAAACCTGTTCATCTTCAAACTGACAGGAGCTCTACTGTGCATGGGACTGGGTACCTTCATATAACACCACATAAATAACTCTAGCCACACCCAACTGTTCACACTGGGTGCATGGCTAGTGGGACAAAGGAAATACTTTTCTGGCGATCAGACATCATCTGCAGAGAGGGTTGGGATGTTAATCCTGGGTCGGGTGAAAAATGCCATCTTCTCCCTACAGAGAATGTCATAATTGTTGGTTAGTAGAGAAGCCCCACTAGACTAAGAGCTCATCTGAGTTCCAGAGTCCATAGTGAAGGTCAGACAACTCAGAAAAATGTTACCAAGGCAATGTCCCTGTGTTCCCAAAGTAGCACTCTGGCTACCCTGAGACAAGGATTGTGAATTTTCGAAGCCCGAAGGGATCAGTGAGAATAAATCACCCCAAATTGTATTTATCACTCTCAGCCTCTTCAGCCAATCCCCCACAATTACCAGTGATAGAAATGTAATAATAAAGGCTGGAGCAGGTGGTTCATTCATTAAACAAGAGCATCTGACAAATTAGGCAGCATTGTGCTGAGACCTGATAAAGCCAGCCAGGGGAAGAGCATGCAAGGGCTCATACATCACCAGGGAAGACTTGGCAACGGATAATCATCTGTTACTGAGAGCCAGCCCTATACAGGAGGCCAATGACAAATAGGGAAATGGGGAAAGGGGGACAAAGCAGAGTGAGATGAAAGGAGAAAGAGGGGAATGAAAGGGAAGGAAAACCAGAGGAAGACAGAGAAAGAAAGATAAAAACAAAAAGAGATAGCAGGATAGTGAAATGGAGAGAAGTAGCCAGTAGGTGAGATAGTGGAGTGTTGAAATAGGGTATTGTTGCTCATACCTGAATGACTGTACTTCTGGGGGTTCTTTACAACTCTGCCCCCGCAGCCGATGGACATCCTTAGCTGCAGCTCTCATCATCTTATCAGCCTGTAACTCACCCTTGTGCTCAGCCCTCTCTGCCTGCAAGGCAAAGCAATTCCAATAGTTCAGTTAATGCAGGGTCTACATAATGTCTCTAGAGATTGGTTAGTGAAAGAAAAGTTTATTTTAATACAAAATGATGCTTCTGTGGTCAGAGGGGCCAAGTGTGATGGAAAAGATTATTTTGAGCACTTCTCATTTTCTACCATGATTTATTTTGTGATGAATTTTACTCAAAATAAAAATGAGTAAATAATCACAATATTGTACAAAATACAAGGTAGATCATCAGGATTTATCTAGGTCAATGAACTAATCTGTGCTGTCACAGAAAGAAATAAGAGACAGAGATTGAGAGAAACATATAGGAAGTAACATGTAGTTTTGGCCACATGCACATCTGTGAAACAGAGGGACATCTTTTTTGTCCTAACAACTACTATTACTACTGCAGCTGCTGCTGCTATTACTACTATTACTTCCATTGCTACTATCTCCCCCCCCCCTTCATATTTATATGACACTTTACAATAAACAAAACATGTTCCCTACAACCACCCTATGGTATAGGTAGTGTGAGCATTATTAATATTATACTTTTCATTTCATTTTAAAATTCATAGTGCTTAATAGAGTGTTTATCCATAAGCACTATATTAAGTAGGCACTTAATAATTACTTGCTAAATTAAATTGAATTCCCATTTTATACATAAAATTGAGATGATAGAAAGAATTGGTATTTAGTATGGGAGTTAAGTCTGGAGCTGTGGTGTTAAATGGGAAGAGCAATGGAGTTAGGGACAGCAGATCTGGGTTCTGGTCCTGACTCTACCCTTTACTAGCCATGTGACTAATTTGGGGCAAGTAATCTTTCTGAGTCATCCAGTTTCCTCTTCTATATAATGGAGATAAAGGTATTTGTGGTATAGGGTTGTTGAGAGGATCAATTAAGATGATGTATGTAAAATGCTTTATAAACCAAAAAGCCCCATATAATCATATTCCTTCCTTCAATTGTTGCTATGGAGACTTGATGAGACTGGGAGTGTCAGCTTCTGTTAGTGCAATGATAATATTATATAGTTATTACTATAGCTATATAAGGTTTTAAGGTTTTCAAAGTACTTTACAACTATTATCTCATTTAATCCTCATAATAACCTTCTGATATTGGTGCTATTATTATCTCCATGTTACAGAAGAAAAAAACTAAGGCGGGCAGGAATTAAATGACTTGTCGAAGGTCACCCAGCTAGTAAGAATATGAGGCAAATTTGATGTTAGGTCTTCTTGACTCCAGGTCTGTGAGATGGCAAGCTGTCAAGCATTACCAAGCATTACCCAGAAAGTTTCCATAGGAGCCATTCTGAAGGAAGACACTACATGAATAGAAACTATTATTAAAAAGTCCAGATCCTTAGATTTTTAATCTAATATTCCAGGAATCATGTTATTTCCACTATAACATCTCTTTTGGGTAGCTTGGTGTGATGATGGACATGGCATTTAACCCTGTGTGCCTCAGTTTTCTCACCTGTAAAATGAACTGATAAGGATATGGCCAAACACTGCAGGATCTTTGTCAAGAAAACCCCAAATCAGATCACCAAATGTCAGAAACATCTGAACAACAATAACAATAATATACTTTGAGATCATAATTTTTATCTTAACAGCAACAATAACAACAAAGCTATCATTTATATAGTATCCACTACGTGCCAAGTGAGAAGCCTTGGAGCACTGGGCCTGGAATCAGGAAGATTAATCTCCTTGAGTTCAAATCTAGCCTCAGACACTTACTAGCTGAGTGACCATGGGTAAGTCACTGCACCCCGTTTGCCTCAGTTTCCTCATCTGTAAAGTGAACCAGAAAAGGAAATGGCAAATCCCTCCAGCATCTTTGCCAAGAAAACTCCAAAATGGGATCACAAGGCTGACACAACTGAAAAACGACTGAACAACAATGTGCCAGGCATTGTGCTAAGCACTTTTATAAATATTACCTCACTTGTCTTCAAAACTATTCTGTGAGGTAGGTGCTATTATTACCCTCATTTACAGTTGAGGAAACTAAGGTAAACAGGTTAATTGTCACCTAAAAGTCACTCAAAAGCTTGTATCTAAAGCAATTTTGAAATCAGCTTTTTCTGACATCAGGTTCCTTGCTCTATCCATTGTGCCAACCTACTGCCTCTTATTTACAAATGAAATGTGATTTACCCAATAAGAATACTATGGAAACGGGATTGTTGTATGTCTAGTCATCATCTGAAGTATTAGATAATATAAAAGACTGTATTCTTGTTTTTCTGTTTCATAAACCTAAATTTTTATTTTTTGAATTATCTTAATGCAAGGAACACTTGTACTTCTATTTCTAAAATCCTTCCACTTGTTATCTTGAACCTTAAATCTTTTCTTTCTTTGACTATTAGGTCAATCACAAAGCAAAAAGAACCTTCTATGAAAGCATAATTTTATCAATGTAAAAAATTCCATATTAGTTTCTTGTCTCAAGATACCCAAAGACTATATCTAAGAATTCTGGTCAGAACCAGGGGAATTGGTTCTATGTGCTCCAATCTTGATTATTAGAAAAATTAATAATGCCTTATTTCTGGACCAGCCTCAGAAACACCTGATCTCCTGGGTGGGCTGCATCAATAATTCTCCTCTCCAAATATTATGGTTTATGAACATTATTTGTAAATATGATGCTGGATGGGCCAGCTAAACTATTACTATCCTAGCTGCTTGGATTTCCACAGCATGTTTATATCTATTCGAAATTAGGTATATTTGGAACAATAATTGTTGACTACAGGACTTTCGGGTGAGTCTGGTGCATTATTAATAAAAATTTCAGCTTCTCCTCATTTATTCATTCTCTTTCTTGGACAAAAAACAAGTTTGTTTGCCTTTTTATAAATGATAAGTCTATCTGACCATAGAGGAAATCCGTCCTAGCCTTAGTTACCTTCAATCAAAGGTTTCTTTTACAGAATATAGTGGCTTCATGGTGAATATTATTATAGCTATATAAGATTGCTATTGCAGACTTAATCTTGACCAGGGATTTTCTCCATTTGTTGTTCTCACTCACCTTCTTTTCTACCATCCTCAATAAGAGCCGGTAGCGTTCGTCATCTCGTACCCACTGAGGAAGCTCCTTTTCCCCGTGGCTTTTGGCTCGCTCCAGCTGTTCCTTCAATTCCTTCAGCACCAAGATTTCTTGTGTCAGCTGATTATGCCAGGTCCTTGAAGCCTGCAGATCTAATTCTAGGTCTAATGAGGTGCGAATTAAGCGCTCGGTTCTGAGGGATTTGACAGATGATGGCTGAAATAGAGAAGATAGTTATTGCCACTTGTCATTTGAACAATACTTTGTTTATACCATTTCCTTGATTTCCAAAGTCTCTTCTTTTCCATTAATTAATCTACATGCTTCTCCTTCAAAAGCAGGGTAAAAACCCACCTTTTTTAGGAAGTCTTCCCTGATTAATCTCTAACTTAAACCTTCTTGGCATGTGCGCCCTTGTTTCACATCAGACTCATTGATGAATAAATTATTTTATGATTTCTTATAGAACTTTACATTTCTTTTCTCTCCCACTAAATTTTAAACTCCTTGGTAGCAGAGACCATAGGTTCAGAAATTTAGAGCTGTGAGAAACTTCAGAGGCCAGTTAGTCCAAGCCCTTTTTTTACACATGAGGAAATTGAGGCTTGGGAAATTATGTGACTTGTTCAGGGTCATATACTCTGAGTTATGAGTGAAGTGCTCAGAGGAAGAAAAACCAGTGCCTTCATTTTTAGAACAGAACCAAATAGTAGACATAAGTTTGGCTAGATTGTAGCTAAGAACACTGTTGATATCACAGGTGCTGAAGCCCAAAAACTTGCATTTCGGCTGGCAGCCCCTTCTATACTTTTGCAGGGTCTTTTTCTCACCAATCCAGTCATTGCCCTTGGAAAATAATGTCAACCCCCAAGTGCTGCAATAATTTCAGGGGCTCATGAACTTTTCTGGGTAAATCCAATGAATATCATGTCTCTCCTCTGACCCCCTTATATTTCCTTCACCATGTTACCTTGTCCCTTTCATACTCCATGAGCAGAGGAAATAATTTAGGAGAAGAAGCAATGAAGTATGAATAGCTGCTCTGGAAATGTTATATCTTATTTGGGACCAGGCAAACACTTCCTTACACTCCTGACATTGCTGGCCATCCAAATTCACTTATGGATTCAGTTATTTTGAAGTTACTTTATATTTGTGTGCATCTCCAGCTATATTTCTTTATATCACCTCTCCTCCTTCCCCCCTCTCCCTCCCCCACTCTCTCTATATACATAACTTTATTTTTATCAAATCTGTGTCCTTATATCTTTATATATGCTCATATATAGCTATATTTAATTAATTAAATGAATGTAATTATATTTAAATCTATATTTTAGCTATATCTATATTTTTATCATTACTTGCATCTATATATCTGTATACCTATAAATTTGTGTGGGAGGGGTATATGTGTATACACACAGAGTTTCTGGGGAATACATTAGCAAACTAAATCAGTTACAGTCAATACATGTTCCATAGTCTCTCAAAGACATTTTCATTACATCCTCATATCTCTTCCAAATGCAAGATGTTATCAGAGGTATTCTGTGCATATGTCAATGTTAGAGGTAGTCTGTACATGTGCCATTCATTACCTATGCACATCACTACTGCTAATATAATGCATGGCTCATAGAAGGTGTTTTTAATAAACCTTGTTGATTGATTGATTCTTCAGCTCAGTAGTAAATCTAAAGCTCTGCAGAATTTATTTTTTCACACACAGCCCTTGGTGCTGCAGATACTTCACTGTTATGCCATTATCTATTATTGGACATTCACCTTGGACATTCTTGCATTTGCAAACTACTCTCTAATCTAGTCCAGACTTGGCTTGTAAGTAACTAGAATGATCTTTTGCTTCCTATATCCAGACATTCATTTTCCCAAAGAAATCTCCATTTCTTTTAGGGACAGCCTATTAGCTTTCAATGTCAATTTCTAGCTGGTTTGCAAAAAACTCTTTTGCCCTTCATTGCTTTTGAGAGGCTCTTGGAAACTCAAGTTCCTTATTGCAGCAGAAGGCAGTTAGAAGACTTAATTAATCATCTAGTTGGACAACATTTACTCAAGTGCAAAACCTGATGCAAGGGGCTAAAGAGATTGGGGTTGGGGGAGAATTTACCAAATAAATATGCCCTTGAGAAACTTCCTGTCTAATTAGAGGTTGATGCTTTTGTCAAGCAAAGCTAAGCATGCCGCATGCAATTCATAATGCATACAGTATCTTTTCTCCTGTTCAGGCTTGCTGTTTCAAAGAGCTAGATCTTTACATAAAAACTTGTGAAGAGAATTCCACCGGGTCTAACAACATTATTGGCTGCTCATAAAGGGCATTTTCATTTGATGGCTGAGGATGAGAGTGAGAAGGCCCTGGACCAAAAAATAGCTTCAAAACAATTTCTTACCCTCTTCATTCGGACACTTCTTCTTTCCAAGGAATTTCGAACAAAAGGTGGCTTTTTGGATAGGGTTGAGCTATCACTATCACTTCGATTCAACTGAAAGAGAAATGTCAACATAATGTAAATGTGGAGTTTTTCTCATTAATTCTAAATCTACTGTGAATAAGGGTTGGTGCTTGGAGATTGAGGAGAGTTTTGAATCACAGGCTAAGAAGTTTGGATTTCCTCCCACAAATAATAAGGAACCATTAAAAAAAATTTTTTTGATGATGAAAGCAATGTTTTTAATAGATTAATCTATAAGTAGTACAGAGATTAGGATAGAGGAGAGAGATATTCAGGCATGGACACAAGTTGGGAAAATATTACAATAATATAGGTGTGAAGGTTAACTGAATTAGTAGCAATGAGAATATAAAAGATATTAGAAATAAAAGAATGGTTCTTCTTTATTGTTACTTACCCGACACACATATTGACTCTGAGGCCCAGGAGAGAAGGTCTTAGAACGAATGATGGTGCTCCCTCGGACAAATGGCGTTGGGGGTGGGTTGCCCATCCTTCGATCTTTGGGCCGCACAACTGTAGGGGATGGCGTCAGGCTGTCTGTGTTGGTTTCTTTGTCCACCTAAGAAAAAAGTTACTCATCCTAAAGCCATCTGTCATTCATGGGGATCTAATTACCTACTTTTGGGAAATAGGCATCTGATCAATTCTTTTAGGTTCAAGTTTTCTTTGCTGTCAGCATAGCCTTAAATTTCCCTCTTTCCCCTGAAGCTAACCATTGGCTCTGCTGTATTCTCACATCTGGAGCAACCACTGTCTTCATCCCCTGGAGCCCCTCCTTTGCTATAACAGCAGGAGGATATTTTCAATCTTTAGGAAAAAAATACCAAGTAGCCAGCAGAGGTATACTTTGTTTTTACATAAAAGAGTGACTCTGAACAGTTTTATAAATCAAAATCTGATTCCCCTCATATTTATTTACATTTAATTTCTTATGTTTTATGTTAATTTCTGAAGAACTTATCAGAACTTTAAAAATACTTGAAAGACCTGTCTAACATTCTCTGTCAAATAATGATAATGATGATAATAATACAGTTACCCCTTTCACATCATGATTTTCCCCTTCGTGGTCTTGCTATATTCCAGTTCAGCATAAAAAATTTAATGGGAATTTTTGGGGAGTTTTGTAGAAGCCACAGATGACACATGAAGGCTAGCAGATGAAAAAGTCAGAAGTTCATAAAATAAAAGTATATTATTGTATAATATTAATCCAAATTTTTACAATAAAGTACTGTAAATACCCCATAAAAGGAAAAAAAAGGAAAAAAAAAAAAAAAGGAAAAAATTCAGACTTCTTCTTTGGTATGAAGGGAGCACCAAAAAACTTTATGTGAATTTTCTAGATTGTGGAGCACTGACCCTTAACTTCTACAATGTGGATGGGATAACTATTAACAACATTTATTTCATACTTATTATGTGTCAGGCATTATAATTCTTATCTTATTTGCTCCACACAATAACCCTAGGAGGTAGAAACTATTAATATCCCCATATTACAGATATTAAAGTTGAGGCAAGCAAAAGTGAAGTAGCTTGCCCAGAGTCATCAGTGTCTGAGGCTAGATTTGAATCCAGGTCTTTCTGACTCTAGGCCTGGTGTTCAAAAATAAACTAGGGAAACTTGGTATTAATAGAAATTTGGCACCAATAAGGACAGATTAAACTTCTAAAGTAAAGACTATTATAACAGTGGATCTACAGAAATACTAATGGAACTATAGAAAGAGAAGAGATGGGATAAAGGAGGAACATCATGTATCTCTTTTCTATAAAGCTTTGGGCAGAACTACATTTAATAAGCAGACATATAAAGGGTAGGGTTGAAGAAGCAGCTAGGGCAAAGAGAGGAATGAGTAACCAGTTCTGACAAAACCATGGGTGCAGGGATACCAAAGGACTGTGGTGACTTCTGTACCTCATAGATCAGGATGCATCAGAGGATGGGGAAGAATTTGAAACCTTGTAGAACCAGTTCCTTTCTGAGGAAAAGAATGACTCTTGGATTTGATATTAGAGAAAGAGATTGATGGACAGAATCGAGACATTTTGGAGATCACTGAACCCAACTACTTGTCCAGTGGATAAAATCCCCTTCTCATTCGATAACTTTTTTTTGGGTAACACTTAACCTCTTTGATTACCAGTGCTATGACCAAAATTGGGAATAAGAATTTTTGAATTCAATCTCCTACTGCTTCTATTTCCTTTTGCTTTTTTATACTCCTCCAATTCCAAAGGAAATGGTGTTTTTTTTTTTTTTTCTTGGTAGACAAAAAGTGCACATCCCCAGCCCTCCACTAACTGCAAGGAGTGGCAACAGCTTGTAGTCCATTGTCTCAATAGCCACTTCTTAGGGGGAAGTCAAAAGGCACTTAAGGACAGTCTGTTCTTCTCTGAAAGGAGCCCTGAGGGGAAGTAATGCTGCTTGCTGTACTGTGATATCTTTCCTAGGCAGACTGATTCAGACTCTTAGATGTCATTCGTTTTTGCCCTTCTTACCTTTATTGCTGGGCTATCTTCCACACTCAGTAAATTTTTCTCTGTGAAAATGTCCTCTTCTCCCTCTTCATCCTCTTCCTCTTCCTCAGCTGCTCCTTCGTTCTCACTGCCACCATTGGGATCCTCATCGTATGACCTATTATAGCACAAAGGGTTTTGGTCATCCACCCAGACAATCTAACATCCAATGACCCTGAACTATTGATCATTGCCCTGATGTTCCTCTTGTCTGGAATCTCAAGAAATAAAGACTCTAAACATTAAAATGAAGAGCTAAGAGGACATGATTGTTGGGAAGAAAAAGGGGAAAACTGAAGTGGAGCATCTTGATTTACATATAGATTCTAGCAACTACCATGGGGCTGATATTTTCCCCCAAAAAAGCTAATCACAGATTTCTGTGGGAATACAGTGGGATTTGTTTCAACATGACTGACTTCAGTATGTCCAAGCCATATTTATAAGTTAATGTCTTAGAGAGTCTGAATGGCGAAGGAGAGGTGGGGAGAGAAGTATGTGTGTGGGGATGAGTGGGATAGGAAGAGAGAGAGAGAGAGAGAGAGAGAGAGAGAGAGAGAGAGAGAGAGAGAGAGAGAGAGAGAGAGAGAACAGAAGCAGGGTTGCTAAGTAACAATGTGAAAAGTCCCAATAAAAGCTTGGAAATTTGGCTTAAACCACTGATCGTCTGCCAGAGTTTTAGAAGACATGTCTTATGTCTATTTCCGGCTTCAGACTTTCTCCCGTTTGAAGCAACACAGTGGTTTGCCATAGAAAAAGCAAACTTAAAAAAAAAAAAAAAAAAAAAAAAAAAGCAACTTTGACCCAGCAATTTTTTTTACTCTCAGTCACAACAGGCTGAAAAGCTGAAGGAAAAAGCTCAATGAAAGGGGTTGAGTAGAAGGGCACTTCTAGCTGTTAAGGCATTTGGAATTTGGAATTGGGGAGTCATGGGAAAGCAAAGTCATTCTTGGATTTTCTCAGGGAACTCTATTCCTGAATATTAAGGGTACACTGGAACAAGGACCTGGGCTCCTGTTCTCTTTTAGCTGGGCCTGCTCAATCCTGGGAGAGGTTTTCAAGGGGGAAGCCCTCCCTCACTCACCAGCTCTCTTCCATAGTCAGAGCATTACTTTTCCCCTCTAGTCTCTTCTCCACAGCCTTCAGTTCCACAGCTGTCTGTTCTAGGAGTGCAGAAACAGTGTCCTGTAGAGAGAAGGTTCATGAGGCTCACTCATCATACCTCAAAATCAATTATAGAATGCTAAAATTTTAAAGCCAAAAGAAACCTTTTGGAGATCATCAAGAATCCCATATAAGAACCCTAGTCCAAGCATTCTTAAATGTTCATGGGCCTCTTTGGTCGTCTAGTGAAATAAGCCTATGGACTCCTTCTTGGATGATTTTTTTTTAAAATGCATAAAACACATAGAATTATAAAGGAAATTAACTTCCTCAAAATAAAGTTATCACAACATTAGAAAAAATTGGTGGATGCCAGGTTTAAGAGCTCTTCATCTAGTCCAGCTTCTCTCTTTTATTAACAGTGAGTGTAATCTAGTTAGGTTAATTCAATAACTCATGGTCCACAGGCCTTAGTGGTGGAAAGAACAGAGAGCTTGGAGGTCAATCTTATCCTATTACAGAAGACTTTGAGAGTTTAAGTGTTTTGCTGAATGCCAGGGTTCAAACTTGGTTCTCTGGCTCTAAACCCATTGCCCTTTCCACTAACTTTTACTATCATCCATATGATCACAAGTAGATTGCTTTACCTTTCTGGATCTCAATTTTGTTGACTGTAAAGAATAAGAATTATATTACTTCTTGTAGAGGGCAATCACGAGGGGAAAACACCTCATGAAGCATGAGGTGACAAAGAACTGTGAATTATTTTTATTAGGAATAGGGACCAGTGACTTGCTCCCCTCTTCTCTCCTTTCCCATTCACTTCTGACATGCTATTACATATTGCTTATCAGAAGTTACACTTAAACCCAATTCTTAAAGGCTGGATCTTGACTCATTATGTCATGCTACCTCTCACAGCTTCAAAAATACAATTATCTCAATATATGTTCAGTGTGGTTTTTTTCCCCTTTAATCCAAAAAGTTCTTCTCTCATAACTTTGAGCAAAATTAGAAAAAAAAAATTGAAATCTATTTGAAAGACTTTTCCAAGTCACATGGTTACTTATAAATATGATCCTTTAAACGATAATAAAAATAATTTTAAAAAGAAATAATGATCTTTCATAGTCTTTATGATTTATAATTATCTCAAAGTATTGTAAATAGGTTAGTTTAATGAAAAAAGTTTGGGGTCCAAATTAAAAAAAAAAAAAAAGAATTCTGCAGCAGAATTTAAAAGCAACTCATTAGTACTGTGAAATCCTCATTAACCTGATACTCTAATGCAATTTAGCAGAATACCAATTCAAAACAACATGAGCTACAGAGGCAGTTGTTCAATTACACTAATGGTGGTTAGGAAAAAGATCTGTGAAATTCAATGATATATTCTTCCCAGAGTATTTCTATTGGCTTTACAATGCAGACAGAATCATATAATGAAACATATTTTAGGTGGAGAATCCATTTCTTTGAGCTCATTAGTATAGAGGGAGACCCTAGTGAGAAACTTCCTCTACCAATACAGATTACATCTGCTCTGTATTTAGGACTCTTAGAGAATTGGCTTGTACACTGAGAGACTCAGTGACTTGCCCAGTCACACAGCCACTATATATTAAGAGGCACTTGAATCCAGGTCTTCTAGATTTCTATTCACTGTGCTACACTGTTTCTTATTCCTGTTCAGAAACAATAATCCTACTATACACCCAATATTTGATTTTTAATTGAAAAAGAATCCTTTCTCCCAACTCAAGAGGAAAATCTTTTTTTCCTCCTACGACTGAAATTCTATCTGTAGGAGATTATAGGTTTAAAAAATAAATCATATTTTTATTTTGGATCAAATAGTAAAGTTTATCTATGTCATTATGTATCTACTAATGTAATCTTTCTATCCTCCATTCACAAAATGGGAAAACTAATTCTAATGCACTTTATTTTTATTTATTTATTTTTTTTGCTGAGACAATTGGGATTAAGCAACTTGCCTAAAGTCACATAGCTAGAATGTGTTAAGTGTCTGAGAACAGACTTGAACTTAGGTCCTCCTGACTTGACTTTTCTTTTCTTTTCTTTTTTTTTCTCTTTCTTTCTTTCTTTTTTTTTTTTTTATTATTATAGCTTTTTATTTACAAGATATATGCATGGGTAATTGTACAACACTGACAATTGCCAAGCCTTTTGTTCCAATTTTTCCCTTCCTTCCCCCCACTCTCCTCCCCCAGATGGCAGATGGACCAGTACATGTTAAACATGTTAAAGTATAAATTAAATACAATATATGTATACTTGTCCAAACAGTTATTTTGCTGAACAAAAAGAATCGGATTTTGAAATAGTGTACATTTAGCCTGTGAAAAAAATCCAAAATAAAGGCAGACAAAAATAGGGGTATTGGGAATTCTATGTAGTGGTTCATAGTCATCTCCCAGAATTCTTTTGCTGAGTATAGCTCAGTTCATTAGTGCTCTATTGGAGCTGATTTGGTTCATCTCACTGTTGAAGAGGGCCACCTCCATGAGAATTGATCATCCTATAGTATTGTTATTGAATATATAATGATCTCCTAGATCCTGCTCTTCTCACTCAGCATCAGTTCATGCAAGTCTCTCCAGGCCTTTCTGAAATCATCCTGTTAGTCATTTCTTACAGAATAATAATATTCTATAATATTCATATATCACAATTTATTCAGCCATTCTCCAATTGAAGGGCATCCACTCAGTTTCCAGTTTCTGGCCACTACAAAGAGAGCTGCCACAAACATTCTTGCACATACAGGTCCCTCTCCCTTCTTTAAGATCTCTTTGGGATATAAGCCCAGTAGTAACCCTACTGGATCAAAGGGTATGCACAATTTGATAACTTTTTGAGCATAGTTCCAAATTGTTCTCCAGAGTGGCTGGATGTATTCACAATTCCACCAACAATGTTTCAGTGTCCCTGTTTTCTCACATCCCCTCCAACATCTAATGTACTTTCAAAGGATATTTTCCATTTGAGAGAGAAGGCTAAGAATTTCTTCCCTTCCTGTTTTACTACCAAAAAAATAAGCATTATTGGGATCCTTAAGGTTTTGTTGTATAAATAAATAAAATAAAATGTCTGGGCCAAATGAAAGATTAAGTGCTATATACATGTCTATCACTAAGCTATATAAATTCTCTATGTATATGTGTGTGTATATATATCTATATATTATATAACTGTGTGGTTTTACATCTAATAAATATGTGTACAAATATATATATGCATAGTGAACTTGTAGAATTATCTGTTTTAATGAGTATTTTTAAAATGATTATACTATCTAAGTGCAGGAAATAATACATGAAGGGGTAGAATCTATAGTATAGAGAACTTTCAATGTGAAAACTATCTCTAGCAATTTAGATCAATAACTCTTTGTAACCTATTATCTGAGACTACTGAGAAATTAAGTGACTTAGTAATTGTCACAAAGGCAATCCATGGCATAAATAGGTTTTGAATACATAGTCACACTGCTCTGCCACTCAGAAACATTTGAAGAGAGTTTAAAACATAGGTTGATTTTTAAACCTTTTTTTAAAAAACTGTTCTAAAAATGAATGATACATGATTTTATTTTAAAAGTGATTGTTTTAAAAATTATAAATTCTACTCTTTTCTTTGGATAAGTTTTATTACTATTTTTAAAATGTTTAAAAGCAGATTTTCTTCTGGCAAATTCAAAAAGGTTAGCCAAATTGCATTGTGGCAGATATTTGTACTCAGATGTACATATTTACATGTAAAAAATACATACATATGTGTATGTATCTATCATCTTATTACATGTCTTTATATATTATACAAAAACAGATTTCTATGTCATGAGTTTATCTTTCCCTTTCCCTCACACTTGCTCTCTTCTTTCCCTTCTTTCCAGTGGAAAAGATGACCCTGTGTTCTTATAGGTTATACTAATATAGTACAAGTTTTTGGCAGGTCCTTCCCAAGTAGAAAAGACCTTTAAAATTCATACTGTATGTCTATTGTCAAAGGATTGATCAGCCTAGCTAAATTTGGGGGAGGTTCATCATGAGGATGTTAGTATGATGAACTTTTTATCCATGGCAGTTTTCAAAAAAGTCATATTTTAAGTGATAGAGGGATTTCAATATGTGTGCGTGTGCGTATGTGTGTGTGTATGTGTGTGGGTGTGTGTGTAAGTACTCACAATAACAAAATCACAACTCCTTTAAGTATTAAAGGATATATTTATAACTATATGTACATGTGTGTCCATCTATTTGTAAAGAGACTTATGTGCATGTTACACACACATATAGCTAGCCCTTTTTAATTTTTGTTCCCTCTCACAGAATAGGAAGGAAGTCTAGCAGTCAACAAGTTCAATTCATACTCAAAGAGAAAAGCTCACTCTAATATACTAAATAAGTGGTGACTCATACTACTTGAAGACCTCCAAAGGGAATCAGTACTAATTCTGAAACAACTAATTCCATTTTGGGAAGGCTTTAATTGTTATGGAACTTTTTCTGACATTTAGTGTAACTTTTTAACTTCCACTCATTATTCCTCATTGTCTTCTGGGATTAAATAGTACAAGTTTATTACCTCTTACACATAAGAGGCCTTTAAAAACTTAAATATGGCTATCATGTCCCATTCTAAGCCTATTCTAGATTAAATATCTCCAATTCCTTCAAGTACTCCCTATATGACAGACTCATGGCCTTTTATTATCTTGGTTTACTTTCTCTTGATGCTTCCCAGTTTATCAAGGTCCTATTTAATCTGTGGTGTATTTCACATCTCCACTGTTCTCCTTCCCCTGATGACACAACTATTTTCAGTTCTGAATAGCCCATCTCTCCTGAGTATCATAGATGTTGGGTAAACACTCATTCATGCCCTCTCACTCACCGAGTTTTCAGTGCCCACCATTACAGAGCAGCTGTGTGCATCTTGCTTGTTTTGTCGGCTTTGCTTCTTCAAGTATTTGTAGCTCAACAGATTGTACCAGCGCACTGTCTTTTCTCCTGAACGGCAGACCTCAGCAAGACTGATCTGGGCTCCACCCTGTAGTAGGATAAGAAGAGAGAAGGTCTGGGACTAGTGATACATTCTCTTAGATTACTCTCAATTTACAGGAGCTATTTGGAAAGCACCAGGGACACACTAAAGGAAGAATTCACAGAGAATAAAGAAAATTAAAAATTAAGCCCTTTTAGGTCTGAAAGCATAGTCCATACCTGGTTACCCATAATAGGATCAGAGCCTAGATAATTTAACAAAACAAGATATCCTTTTTTTTTTTTTTTTTTTTTTTTACTTATTCCATTTCTAATTAACTAACATTTATTGTATACATAACACTGGATTAAGTTTTGGGGAAGATACAGTTATAATCAAGACATGGTAACTCTTCAGGGAATCAAAATAATCTTAAACTGGATGAATATTAGAACAAAAATCCCCTCTAGACCTTGCACTTTGCTTTGAGATTTTTAATCATTGTAAAGCCCACTCACCCTGCTTTCAAACTCTAACTGTTTAGAAGTTTTTCCTTACATTGACTCTAAGTTTGCCACTCTTTAACTTCCAATACTTCCCTTTAGTTCTTGCCAATGGGTCAAACAAAGAAAATTTATATCTCCTTGTCCATAACAGTTTAAAAAAAAAAAGTAGGTTATTATATCCATCCTAAGTATTGGGAGGGATAGAATAACTTACATTTTTTTTTTTCTTCTTTTGGCTAAACCCACAATCTCAATTCCTTCAACCCCAAGCTCCTATATCAGCTTTCAGGCCTCTCACCATACTAGTTGTGCTTTACTGGACAAGTTCCAATTTGTGACTAGTATCAGGGACTAAGGATATATATCAAGAGGTATTGATAGTATAGAAAAGAAAGGCAAGAAATGAAGGTTGAGGCCAGAGGGAATGGGAAACCACAAGTTGTTACTTAAGCTCAGGCATTACCAGGGTCAATATAGCTGGAAAGAATGTCTTAACCCTTTCTTTTCAGTCTAAGTAAATCTTATCCATCCTTCCAAGTCCCAATTCAAATATCTACCAGGAAGCCTTCCCTCATGACAGCTATCCTTACTAAAACTCCATCTTCTTCTGACTCCACAGCTCTTAGATTTTGAACTAGATTCTGATTTTACTGCTATATGGGACTCTTGGAGAGGAAAATAATGATGATGATGATGATAACTAACATTTATATAGTGCAGCATTCTGTAGTAGGGGCTTTCAACAAGACCTAATTATCTCAGGCAAGCCTTGCCTTAGATTATTACTAGCTGTGTGCCTCCAAGCAAGACACTTAAACCCTCAGCTTCAGTTTCCTCAACTGTAAATTGTGGGTAATAATACTATCTACCTTATGGGGTAGCTATGAGGATTAAAACAGATACATACATAAAATACTTTGCATACCATAAATGCTAGTTGTTATTACTATTATTATTATTATTACTCACCCATTGATATAAACTCCTTAATCAGGACCAAGTTTTATTCTCAATAATTTTTACTTAGTATATAATACTAAGTAGGAGATTAATAATTAATTACTTGATTAATACAGAAATAGGTTTTAAATGATTATACATGTATAACTATACAGATTGCTTTCTGTCTTGGGGAGAGGGGAGGCAAAAAAGGGAGAGAGAAAATAATTTGGAACTCAAAATCTGACAAAAATGAATGTTGAAAACTATCCTTACATGTAATTAGAAAAATAAAATTCTATTGAATTAAAAAAAATTATTGAAAATAGATGAAGAGTGCATATTTCCCAGACCCCTCCAAGGTAAAAGTACTTAATCCCTAGGGTGGCCATTAATATTTATCTTCACCCCCAGAAAGGTTTACCTAAGAACCTCCCTCATTCCTCACATTTTTTGTTCCTTTCCTCTTCAAAATCTGACACTCCATTAATTGAGTAAGCAATTCAACATTTTCAAATAAGCCAGTGAGGTGAGTTTCTCATCAGGCAGCCAAATATAGATAAGTGCCAAACTGAGATGGAGAGATTCAGCTGCCTCCATGGCAACCTACAATGGCCAGATTTCAATTAGGAAGGAGGAATAAAAGGCAACCAATTAGGAAGAGGAAACAGGACTGATTCTCTTCTAATTGAGAAATACCCCAGGGCTGGAGTATTTCACTAGGAAGCCAGAAAACCTTTCCTAGTTGCTACTGATGAGTCTGCCAAAGCCTGATCAATTTATTGCCTCATCACCATCCATTTCTATTTGTTGCAGAGACCCTAAGGAATACGTGGGGCTCAGGGACCAATTCTTTCAATTTCTTGAGATAGGGAAGCAATGCGGAAGAATCTCAGAACTGAAAGGGCCCTTACAACACAGAACACAGAACATTAAAGCTGGAAGAACACTGAGAATTTCAGAATCAAACCACAAGTTTTCCTATTCTGTGTCTCTTGCTATGGAGAAATAAGCCAAAAAAGGCTAAGGGAACACAATTAATACATATATATACACATATATATCTGCATATACACACATATGCATGTTATGTGGCATATATTATATATGTGAATTGGTTTATGTATATGGAAAAAGATGTAGCATGGTATAATGGAAAGAACCCCTCTAGCAACACTTGCGATCTTGAACAGGCCATTTAATTTCCCTGAGCCTCATTTTCCTGATTTGTAAAATGAAAGGGTTAGATTAAGAAGCCTCTGAAGTTACTTTTAGCGCTATATCTGTGATCTAACAAATAATAAGAGAAGCCTATATGTTTATAGTACTTTAAGTTTTATAGAGTACTTTCCTTGCAATAACCCTGTAGAGCAGTAAGAATTATTATTCCTATTTTGTAGATGAGGAAACTAAGGCAAAAAGAGTTTAAGTGATTTACCCACAACAAAACCTTGTTCTTTCCTTTGTTCAAGGCCAGCACATTCTACCATATTGATGAGTGAATGTCTGTAACAAGCCTCATCCCTTCCAGTAAGGATGCAGTCTTGTTCCCAGAAGTTATCACTGGGAGGTGAAGTTTGGGAGCAGTGATATCAGTCAGCTTAAACTGATGATCTGGGCCCAGCTATAATAGTTAAGAGTATAATCCCATTGCTTTCCCTCAAATATCTCTTGTTTATTCTAATTTCATGGTGAATAGGACATCCAGTGGGTTCCCAAGGTGAGTCTGGTGAAACTTTCCTACAAAGGCTCTTCAGCAGTTTTGGAAGAAATAGGTTTAAAGAAGAAGAGATTTAAGATATATAAAAGTAATAGCTCCCTGAGGATTATGAAGAGAACACCAAAGGAGTATCCTAAGATCTGCCTCCTTTGGCTACCTAAAATCAGGATACAATAGTTATCTTGAATATTTAGGGGGCAGGTCATTTGGGAAAGTAAGGATTATCCACATGGCTTTTGGAGCTTTATTAGCTCACTAAGATTGGAGAATTCTGTTCAAGATGGAGCAACAGCTATTCTGGAGAGCAGACAGAAGATTATTTCCATTCATCTCCCTCAACCTTTAGGTTTAGGAAGGCTTTATTCCTTCCCTTTATCCTTCTTTGAATTCTGGATCTTGGGAAAGAAGGGGCAGGGGAGAATTATCTAACTTATTTTTATTTCCTTTGGATATATTCTTTCCCCTTTGGAAATGTTTGTTACTGTTTCAGAGGTAAAGAATAAGCAGAATAAAGAAGAAGAGAAAGAGTAGCCTTTATAATTTCTTAGAGTAAAAAAGTAAAAAAGAATAAGAATGTACTCTGAGACCTCAGGCATCCTGAGAGAGAGGAAGCACCATTTCTCTCAGTTTCCTGAGATATAAAACAATGTTCTGAGGAATCAAAAAACAAGAGAATGAAGGAGTGGGAAAGACACTGATGTAGAATCCCTAGCCGAATATAATATTCTGCGTCTGAACAGCAGCAGTTAATCTTGTCGCTAGAGGTGACCCTATAACTTTCTTAATGCAGCCTAAAATCATGTTAGTCTGAAGCTAAAGATCAAGGTTCAGTTCAGGTACAACATTCTACCCAAGAATAAACCCTGGCTGCCCAGCTTCTAGTGACTCCTTCCCTCATCATGGCCTAAATTACTTTATATTTCTGTCTATTTTATTTTTAGGATAGGTTGTTTCTTTCTAATAGAGTAGAAGTCCCTCCAGGAAAAGATAAGGGATTAAGCATTTATTAAGCATCTACTGAATGTCAGGCACTGTTGTCAAGCTTTACAAGTATTACCTCATTTGATAATTGGATACCAAGGGGAGGGACTATTTTATTATTGACTTTATATATTCTGATATCTAGCACAAATGGCAAAAGCATAGTAGTAATTAAACAAATAGTTGTTGATTACAAAATGTTAGAAAAAAATGGATTGACACCTTTGAACATGTCTGTGGATTTATCTGATAGAAAAGATTAGAAAAGTGTTAATAGCCTGGCTAATAGTCTAAGGTTATAGTCTTAGACAAATTTCTACACTTTTTTCTCTTTCAACTCTGATAGTGATTGTTCAGATGGGAAAACTGGGGATAAATAGATGAAAAAATGGATCAGCCTCTGTTACTTTACACAATGGTACTACCCTAGAGGGAAACTGGGAATCTCCCTGTGGAGTAAAATGTAGTTTCTACTCTTTTCCTTAAAGTATGAAAGACTACTAATAGCAGTGACCTGTTAGGGAGAAATTTTGTCTACGCACCTGAAATTCTGAAGTTTGATTTGTCTTGCTTTGATGAGGCTATCCCTATTTAGAGACATTGCAATCAAGTTATATTAATATGTAATTTAAGGGATTATAGAGAGAGATCTTGCCCTCTGACTCCTTCCTCCCCCTCTTTTCACCATGCTTTCAATTCTACCATTGGTGAAGGCTTTAAGATAACCATCATCCTATGCTCCTTTTACAAAATGCAATAATTTGGAAGGGAGACTTAGTCAATGTAACCCTGTATCAAAAATGAGATCAAGAAGTCCTAGGTTTGAATCCTTGCTCAAATATTTAATAACAAAATCATATTTGTCAAGTTGTTTAATCACTATGGCACTATAAGCCTATTTTATCATCTGTAAAATGGAAATGATAATAACAGCATTTGCTTATACAGGTCTGCAGCCCTGGGATCAAATAAGATAATAACATATAATTATAATAATATATCAAAAAAGATTTTATACATATATAATATGTAAAACTTTGAAAACTTTTGAGTGCTATGTGTTGACTATTATTATTATTGTCATCTTTCAGAAAAATGAACACATTTTAGCCAAAATATATAGATGTGAAATTATCAGGTTGATATTCTAAAATGTCACTTAAAAACTCAGATAAGAATTAGTCTGTAGACAAAGTTCTGAAGACAAAAAAAAAAAAAAAAAAAAAATGAGCCTCACCAGGCACTCTTCCATGTGATTCTGATCTGGAGAACAGACATCTACTCTTAAGGTCTTCTGATGGAGAGAAGGATAGGAGATGGATACCCAGAACATTTCATTGAACACAAGATTGTCAGAAGCTTCCAGGGGCCTCGTCCGGAATAAACAAGGTGTGCTTTCAGAGCAAGGGAGGATGGCAACACGGACATTCCTAAAGGAAAATAAAGGGCTTGAGTTGACTCTCACAAAGGATTTTACTAAACAATTACTGTCACTGTACTATTAGTTTTACTTTGTTATAAGAAAACTTGCAAGAATGAGTTATTTACAGATATTTGTAACATGAAAACAAAATACATCAATGAAATAATAAAAAGTACAAAAGAGGAGAAAAAAAGTCAGTAGACTTTCTAAACTAATTAATAAGGACAGAATGGAGAAGGAAGAAGATATGACTCTTTACTCTATTTCCGTAACAGTAAAGAGCAACTAGATAGCAGAGTGGATATACAATGCCTGGCAGGGAGATAGAAGACTCATCTTCCTGAGTTCTAATCTGCCCTCAGACACTTAATAGCTGTGTGACCCTGGACAAGTCACTTAACACAGCTTTTAGTTTTCTCCTTTATAAAATGAACTGGAGAAGGAAATGGCAAACTACTCTAGTATTTTTGCCAAGAAAATTCCTAATGGGGTCATAAAGAATTGGACATTACTGAACAATAACAACAACAACTGAAAAGGTTACATAAAGTCTCCTGGAAATCCCCTCATCAGATTCAAAGGACATAATTGTCTGTTTCTTAGTGACACTTAAAGCATTCTATTTCACCTGGAAGATGGTTATCTATCTGGGAGCCAATGTGACACCACAAAGGTCCAAAGAATGGTTGATATATTTGTTGCCTGAAAACTTGAGGAGAAATGCCAAGAACAGAACAGAGGTCTGTACTCAATATTTATAGACCAGACCAAGGCCTTTGATATGGTCAGTCATGAGGACTTCTAGAAAATCATGTCAAAATTTGGATAACTGGAGAAGTTCATCTGCATTATACATCGATTTCACAATAGTCTGCTTGCTAATATAATGGATGAAGCTCTTGCACTTTCCCAGTCACCAATGGAGTGAAAAAGGCTATGAATTTCCATGCTTTTTAGCATGTTTTTAGTCATGTTGTTAAATGCTTTCAACATGGATGAACATGGCATCAAGGTCAGTTGCCACATTGACAGTATATTCTTCAATTTGAAAAGGCTGCATACTGGGCAAGCAAAAATGGAGGGAGTATTGGTGCATGACTTTTTGTTTGGAAATGATTGTGCACTCAATGCAGCCTCTGAAGCTGAGATGCAACAAAATATGGATCAATTGTCTGCTGCCTGTGCTAATTTTGGCCTAACACCAGCACCATACCATCTACCATGTGAAATCATCAATTACAGCAAATGAAAAAGTTCTGAATTCTGTGGATAAGTTCACTTTCCTTGACAGTATACTTTCCGAGGATGCATACACTGATGATGAGGCTGACATGGACATTGATAGAGCTAGCTTGGTGTTTGGAAAGCGCCAAAGGAAAGGGTTGGAGAGAAGAGATATTAAACTAAATGCTAAACTGAAAGTCTACAGAGCTGCTGTGCTGATCTCAATGATGTATGCCTGTGAAACCTAGACTAGCACCTTTGTCTTAGGAAGATTCTGAAGATGACTTGGCAGGATAAGATATCAGACACAGGTTCTTTTTCAAACTAAACTGCCAAGCATTCCAATTCTACTGCAGAGAGCACAATTCCAACAGGCTGGCCATTGTTTAAACGCCAAATATATATTTGCCAAAAAAATGATTTTATGGAGAACTCACACACGGCAAGTACTCCCAAGATGATCAGAAAAAGTGATACTAGGAGACCCTCAAAGTGTCTCTTAAGAACTGTGGAATCAATTAGATGATATAGGAGATACTGGCACAGGATTGCCCAGCATGGTGTGCCCTCATCATAGAAACTAAATGAAGTAGCTCAAAAGAAACTCGAGATGCACTAATTTAGAGAATATACCCCAAATGTTCATATGGATTATTGCCCTGACCTGGGATAGAGCACTGCAAACTTGTATTGATCTGAGAAACACAGTTGGCCACACTGTAACTTGACTACAGCATAGTGATGTCATTTTGGTCTTCAAGAATGAAGGACAACAACCAATCCCAGAAAATAGGGAGGAAAAGTTATGTATTCTCCAGTGTACAAATAAAAAGCAGAGTGAGTTCTTGGTAAAGTCCCTGTAGACTTGGATATAATCTTCCAAAAAGTAAGAAGGTTAGGAAATAGACACACTTCTCAAGGAATTCCCAGAAAATATACCCTTGGGAGGTAACATATGCAAAAAATAAGTTTATATATATAAAAAACAAGGCTAAACACATGTTTCTATGCATGGTAGTCTTCCCAAAAGGCTACTTGCTACAGGGTTTCGAGAAGAGAAGTGGAGGGACAAGGAATTCCCTCCTACAGAAAGGCCTGGGACTCCAGGACATATACAGGAGACAGTAACTTGGAATCTACGTTTTCAGAGAGACTGATTCAATGAATCTTGTTTCTTAGGGGCTTCTCATGCTATGGAGAAGATGAAATAGGCCAAGGAGAACTTGGAATAATAGTTCTGTCCTGTTTTTCAAAGAAAGTATATTATACCAAAAAAATTGAACTTATACAAAAAATAAATTAGGGGTGATTACTGAAAGAATTTTCAGCCTATGGCTAAAAGAAATATACAGCCACTTTTTCTCCTTTTCTTCCACTTGAACTTAGTCCAACTATGCCTTTTGAAATTATTCCATTTACCAAGATTTACTATATTTTAAAATTATTAAATATTAAAATACATGCGCATTTTTTCAGGATCATATTGTCGAGCAAAGCAAAGTCAGACTTTTCTGCAAATGTACATTTAATATTATTAGGGAGTCAGAATCAAATGACAATCCTGAATCACAGAAATGTGCAGTGCCATAAATATGTAAGAAGCGCTTACGACACAAATGGAGCCTTTGACATGAAGAAAATGTGTGTTTGGGAACCAAGTATTTCAATACCGATGGAGGATGACACTTGGGCCCCTCAGCTTACATACTTACACCTTCTGGTCTTGTTGCAACAACAGAGCAGCAAAGTTACTCAGCTGGATGATTAATATTGCAAATTGCTTATTCTTCTCATCATACCTGAAATGAAATGGGAAACATGTAGCACCTGTTATTACAAAATGCTTCTTTAATAGCAAGAAGATGTAGCCGCTTATGGCTTAAGAACTGATTTTGGAGAATTTTCATTGCACTTACACTTTGCTGTATTGTTTAAATTATCAGAAAGCAACACACCCGGACCACATTATCTTAGCTCCTTGCAGACATGCCTTTGCTGAGCTAAGATTTATGTTATGCTTTCAGTTTTTATAGAGGGGTTGATATATCCTTCTATAAGAAATGTCTCATTGAAGAATGTTTCTGAATCTTTTTTGCCAAACCTGTAGCTAAAGACATTTTCCATTATGGTACTCAAAGTCCATTATATGACCCCAATTAATGAATCCATTCAATCTAGTGTAGTAGAAGGAGCAATAGTCTGGGAATCAGAAAAACTCAGTTCTCCTTCTGGCACTGCAACTGACTTCCTCTGAAAATGTCATTTAAACTCTGAGACTTTGTGTTTCATTAAAGGGTTAGAGTAGATGTCCAAAGTAGGGATCAGAAAGAAGAATCTTGCTCAAAGGTATTTTTCATGCCTTCTAAACTTCTATGATTCTAGGATTCTGTGACTTCAAGGTAAGGAAGAAGTTTTTTCCTCCTCTCTCCCCAGAAGAATTGGTTTTCTTCTTCTTATCAAATAATATAATGAAGTATTTTCTTTTTTCCTTTAGTTTCCAGAAAACTCAGAGTTTAAATTTAAGTTGTAGTAGTTCTTATTTCATTTATCACAAGTTGTTTTTGTAGGCAAGTACAATGTATGTAGGTGTGTACATTTACATGTATTTATATAAAACTCCTACTTAGTGGGAGATTGAGTTGGGTCTATCTACTCTTCTCTACCACAGGAATCCTCAAAAGCAGTGAGACTAGTCTGAGAGCTCCCTCTACTGACAAGATTCCATCTGCAGCAACAGATTAGTGGATAAGCCCCATCCTAGAACCATGGGTGTGTTCCCAGGTCAAGGTGCTCATTACAAACCAATTTTCATATGGTTGAGGAGGTGTGCAAGTTGAAGGATAAGGCCAAAGACTTCAGAAAGTATGCTCAAGGAGTTATTTGCATGTGTTTAGAAGTAGCTTTGATCAAGGTAATTCTGCAAAGTTGAGATTAAGTGCCTTTGAAACAGAAGAGGCTTGAGTTCAGAGAGGTAAGAGCATCCTGGAGTCAACTATCAAGAAAAGTTCTACAATAATATAGTTATCAAAAGGATTACTACAGTCATAGGTAAGGGACCAGGCTAGGAGGAAAGCTTCAAAGATATGAGGACATATTATATTTTTACTTGTGTTATATAAAGGGAACACAACGTAACATAATGGAAAAAATAGTCTTGGAAGTTTGAAGGCTGAGTTGTAGATTTGGTGCTGGCATTTACTTTCTATGCAACCCTGGCAAATCACCCAGTCTCTGTGTGTCTATTTCCTTTTCTGTAAGAAGGAGATAATCATACCTGTCCTACCTCCCTTCTAAAGTGATTTTAAGAATCCTATGAAACAAATGTGAAAAGTACAAATGTAAGGTGTAGAGTATGAACAATTAATAGATATCTCAAAACCAGACTTCTCTATTTCTTTGCCCTTTTTCTCAGTCCTTACTTCAAAGCAATCTGAATTCTGGCAGCTCCTATGGCTTCCAACTCATCACTGTCAAACACAGTAGCTTCTGAAGTACCCAATCTGAAAGGCAACAAAAAAAAGGAAAAAAAAATTAGGATTTATGCAGCTCCCAACAGGAAATATAAGGATAGTTATGTACATTTCTAAATGAACTAGTGATAGGGAATAACTGAAAAATATTTATGGTATTTGAATATAATAGAATACCATGGTGCAGCAAGAAATGGTGAATATGAGGAATTCTGAAATACAGAGAAAGCACTGCATGAACTGATATAGAGTGATAAAAGTAGAAGTAAGCTTTTTACACAATGACCAAAACCCACAAAGGTCTGAGAGAATAGGGAATAAAACATAACACTCCGCCTCTTCAGAGAGGTGGGAGCATACATACTAAAGTGGAATATTGACCTCGTTGTCAGACCTGCTTACAATATTGATGTTCTTTGCTTTAACAAGAGGTACTGTCTTTGTTACTAGGGAGAATGATTCTAGAAGTGGTTATGATATAACAATAAAAGCATCAATAAGATGTATGTAAAATCAAATGTAATTAGTAAAAGAAAAAAAAATAACAAGACAGTGTTAATTATAACATTTAATTATAGTGACCAAGCTTGGTCCTGAAGACGGGTCCCTGAAAAAGGGAAAAAATGAATCTTTCTCCTTTCTTTATAAAGGTAAAAATATTGCACATGCTGTCAGTTTGTCAGTTACATTTGATGGGTTGGTTTGTTTTGCTGAATTACTTTGCCTTCCCCCTTCCCACTATCCTCTCTTTTATTATTTGTTGCAGGGATACCTTTCTAGATAGGGAAGTATAGACATATATGGAAATAAAAATTATGTAAAATCAAAAGATCTTAATTAAAATGTAAATAAACTAATACAACAATTTAATTTTGTGTTCACCTTCCATAATACCACCTGGAGCCCCATTTCCTACAGAAGCCAAGCATTAGGTTTTAATGAATGGTCCCAGTGCTCATCTGTGAAAAAAGTTTAGGGAATAGGGGTTTACTTCCTCAAATTTTTTCTCTAGAGCTCTAGGATGTTTAAAAACCCATACCCAAATGAATGAGTGACCTCATAAAGCGAATATTTCTCCTCATTTTCAAAGTCCTTGGCCCATTTTTTCCTACAACAAATACATAGCTCTTGAACATGGGACCTTCTGAGGTTAGAGATCTAAGAACAGGATCAGTTCAACATCTTTGTCAAATCACCACGGTTTTTAACCATTTAACCATTAATGCATGGCACTATCATATCCAGATGATTGCAAGGTTTTGGCCCCTACCCTCCTTATGCTTAATGACCCAAGGCAGAGAGACAGCAAATACACAGATTGTTACCTCTGCCCAGAAGCCTCGTACACACCACTATCTCCTGCCACCGACTCATCTGATACTGCTGCTGATACACAGGCTACTTTCAGGACTGGTCCTCTAGCCACATTAGAACCTGATTTAGGAGGAAGAGAAAAGGAATCAATCAATAAGTAGTCATTGTATGTCTAATGTGTGCCAGGCACTGTGCTGGGCGCACAAGACAAAACATTATAGTCCCTCCCCTCAAGGAGCTTAAGGTTAAGGAAATATCATATTTAGGCAACATGTATCTCTAAGAGACTTGTTCTCTCACTGAACCCCAAGAAAGTAAAATAAAAAAAAAAAATAATTCCCAAGTAGTCTGAGAGGCAGTATGGTAAAATGGAAAGATATTTGGTTTTAATGTCAAGAGAACCTGTATTTGAATCCCAGCTCTGACCCAGATGATTTTCATGATCCTACAGAGTTGATCTGACATTTCCTTATCTATAGGGTTAGGGACTGGTCCTGGTATTTCATTGATATCAGGCATTCCTGGAAGAGGAAGTTCCCTCTATCAAAGTAGGTCAAGACCTTTTGGGCAATTTAAGGGTCAGAGAAAGCTGCCTAGAGCATTGAAAGATTGTCTGATTTGCTAAAGGATATCTATTTATTATGTGACTAAAAATTTGAATCTAGTCTTCAACATTTTGAGGGAAACTCTATACATCATTCCAGTTTTTTTTAAGCTTTTTTTTTATCTAGAAATAATATTGTTACTGCCTCCCTCATGTGAGTAAAGTGCTTTATATATTTTAAAGCACTAAATAAATATGAAATATTGAGGCAAAAACATTGATATTTATCACATAATCTTGAGGCAAAGGTGGTATGGGAAGAGATTCTTGTTTTCTCTTTCCCATTTCCCTTTCTCCTTTAAAAAAAGGCAGGGTGTATTTTTCCTTTTTTGTCTTTGTATGATGGTATCTAGAATAATGCTTTGCACAAAGTAGGCTCTTAATTGAATTTCCCTAGATCACTCATTCTAAAGATCTTACTGGTTAATATAAAGAGTTAATGTCAAAGAATTACTTCTTCAAACTTCCTAACACCTTGCAGTAGAACAGCAACAATCAAATTTCTGGGGGATAGCAAAAAGTAGAAAGATGCAGGTTTAAACTTCTTAACCTGTTGTTTGGGCCTGTTCAATTCACTGATTTAACCCCTTTTTCCCTCCTTGATTCTTTGAAGTTGTCACCCACCAGGTCACTTGGGACAAGATCTCTAAGTATCTTGAACCTGGCCTAGTAATTAGAATAAATGCTAAATACCAACTGTGTCTATCTTAACAGTCTTAACACTGAACCAGGATGACAGTGTGTGTCTGGCAGTCAATTATGGTGTCTACTGTGAAGGCAGTGGGGGAAGAGAAGGGAAGGCCTTCCAAAGTTGTTGTTCATTAAAACAATGTATTTTTGTTATACAGTTATTTCAGTAGCGTCCAACTCTTTATGACTCCACAAAAATACTGGCAAAAATACTGCAGTAGTTTGGCAGTTCCTCCTCCAGCTCATTTTAAGGATGAGACAGAGTTAAGTGACCGGTCCAGAGTCACACAGCTGTAAGTATCTGAGACCAGATTTGAACTTAAGAAGAAGAGTCTTCTTGACTCCAGGCTTGGCATTCTATTCACTGTACCACCTGCCCTGAAGACAGTATATAGGTTTCCTTTATTTTTATTATGTAATGGGCAAAATATATTACCTACAAATATATATACAAATATTAAATATATAACATTTATCTTATATAAAGATATAATTACATATATTTACATATCATATATCACAGCATATGATATATAATACAATTATTATTATTATTACTATTCACTTTACTATTTTCCCACCCTATGGTAAATATAGTTATGAGGTCTAATTCTTCCACAATCAGTCATACAGGAGGGATCAAGAGCAGGCATCATAAAGCTAGCAGGTCTTCCCCTTCTCCTCTAAACCACTTAGAGAGATTACTCCGTCTGCTGACTGAACAGCGGTACTAATCACTTAACCTGCTTAGCAGTTGAGTGCCTAGCTCCTGCCACCAGCTCCAATGCCACTAACAGGGGACCTCCCCATAAGAACATTTACACAAACACAAGGAAAACTGCTCTCAGACCAATGGTTCATTAAGCCTCACGTTCTGACTGACAGTGACTCCAAGGAAGTTTGTGGATCAACATCAGAGCTGCCTTTTGTGATGCTGACTTCATTACTATGTCCTGGACATTTCTAGCTTAACTGAATAATTCTATCATAGTGGGGGTCCCTTTCGCAGACCCTTTGAGTAGTCTGGGGAAGTCCATGTACTCTTTCTCAGAATAATGCTCTTAAATGCATAAAATAAAATGGACCCGATTACAAAGTAATTCTATTAGAATAGTTTTCAAAATATGCATTTAAAAAACCCCTGAAACAACCAAGTTCACAAACCTCAGGTTAAGAATCTTTGTATTACAGAATTTATATCCACAGATTTATCTAGATCCTTCTTTAACCTCTTTATATCTACAGTTGGACTACCTCAGAGTAAAAGATTTCTTTCAGCTTACCATTGCTGTATTAAAGAAGTATTTGCTTTTTATTTATCTAAAAGATTCTCTTCTCTAAGCAGTAAGGGGTATACTCTACTCACATCTATCTAGCTACTTCAGGCACAGGGATGGTGGGCAGCAATGATATTCTTGCCTGTTGCTTTGATTGAAAGTCAGGAATTGACCCACCAGGGCTCCCTATTACTGATGTAGCTTTTTCTCATTCTTTACCCCTTTTCCTTATGCTGCCTAAGGTAGTCATCTGAAATAGATTCATTTAGGCCTTGTATTAAATGAATTTACATTTGTTCCTTGTATTTGCCTTAAGGATAAAATAAGTTCTGATTGCTTCTGACCCTATCCTATAAGCAAGTCATTCCCTATTTAGCTAGAGAATTTCTGGAGAGTTAAGTTACTTGAAGAACAGGAACCATTGTCTATTCTTTACCTAGCATCTTAAACTCCTGGTATAGGACTAGAGACACCTAGAAGGAGCTTAGTAAGTTTCTGAGGGCTGACTGACATCCTTTCTTTGTTTCTGATGTCCAAGCACTGTGCTGGGGCTAGCTAGTCTAGCTCCAAAGGCCTGAGAAACACATTCCTTGAGAATATGTGGTTCAGGCATTTTTAACCTTCAAAGGGTCTTTGGATAGATTTCACTGTGCAGGAATTTAGATAGAAAAAAAAAAACACACCTTTATTTTTATATAATTTTTTTCTTTTGTAAGCCCATTTATTTTATACATTTTAAAAGAGTATTCTGGGGCAGCTAGATGGTACAGTGGGTAGAATGCCGGCCCTGAAGTCAGGAGGACCTGAGTTCAAATCCGACCTCAGACACTTAACACTTCCTAGCTGTGTGACCCTGGGCAAGTCAATTTAACTCCAATTGCCTCAGAAAAACAAAAAACAAACAAACCAAAGAAAAAAAAAAAAAAAAGTATTCTGAGAAGGGGACCATAGTTTCATCAGACTGCCAAAAGCGATCCATGACACAAAAAAGGTTAAGAACCCCTGACCCATTTATTTCAGGGCTTAAGTAGTGACTAAGAACTGCTATGCTCAGTCAGAAGGAAGGTTTGGGGCAGCTAGACTCTTGCCTCTTTTGTCAGGGCCTTGGAGTCATGAATATGGGCCATACATGTGGGCAGCTAATAGATGCCACAGGTTTCTGAGTAACTAGGGATAAGGGGGTATAAAAGCCTTATATCTATAGAGAGATATCATCTATATCACTGGGTCCCCACAGCCCAGTTATGATGGCATGGTTGGATGCAACTCTCCTTTGCACAGCGTTCATAACAGAAGGGAAGGAGGAAAAAATGTATTCTATTTTTGTGGAGCAGGATCTAGCTTCAGTTTTCTAAATGACTAGCTGAGATGGCAGAACAGATAGTAAAGAGGTCTGAGAAGACATTTTTTGGATCAAGGCATTTTTTGAAAGCTAAATATTTCAGTTAAGTCCTGGCGTAATGCCTTTCAGAATTAGCAAGGTCTCTGTGGGGAAACCTATAGGGAAGGCTGTACCTTGACAAAGCTGCTTGTCTTCCCCTCCAGGTTCCTCTAGCCGGTAACCATTTCCACCGCCGCTTCCAAGGTTGAGCTCAGAAAAGTTTATATTTAACTCTGGATCTTCAAAGTCCAAGGAGCTCAGGAAAGCATCTCCGGCTAAGAGGGGATCGATGACCAGAGGGGAGCAGGGTGGGGATGGGGAAGAAAGGGAGGATCGAGGAGAGAGTGAAGTCATGGACTTGGGAGTGCCAGACAGAGACCGGAGTGCCTGAAGGCGGCTGGCTGCCTCAGCTTTCTGAGTCTTTACCACCTCATTCTCATGGATGGTGGTGATGTAGCCTGAGGGCCGGAAGCCAGTGGCCCCCTCCATTAGCAGGAATTCCACTTTGCTCTGGAGCTCAGAATCCAGCTGGTCCAATGGATCATAGTAGAGGTCTGTCAAGCTGGCTGAGGTGGAAGAGTCCAAGCTGGATGCTGCCAGGGAACCCCGGCTGGATGTGAGCGAGCCAGGGCTGCTGCCAGAAGACAGGGACTGCATGCTGCTGGAGAGGCTGCAAGGAGACCACGGGAAGCATGAGAGACTCTGCAGCTCTGGACCCTTCCTCCAGAGATACGGGCAGTGGGGCAGACTTAGGGTCTGGCGGTTTTTGAAGCCCGCCTTTAAACCCTAGGAGGTCAATCAGACCGCTACCAAGCACTCACCTTTTCAGTTGGACATAGAGACTTGCAACCAGCCTCGTGGTCTCTTCTAGTTCTCGTACCAGTTGATTTCTCTTACTGTTTAACTTCAGCCTGTTGGAAGGCACAAATCAGAGGGCAGTAAATTGAGGCACTAGCATATCTTTTCACTCCCCTCACAAAATAAGCCATGCAAAATAACTTCTGTTTTCAGAGTTTAGAGATTTACAGAGAGCTTTCTCAACAATAACACTGAGGTGGTGCAGTGGGTGGAGTGCTGAGCCTGGCATCAGAAAAACCTGAATTCCATCCTCAGACACTACTAGTGATATGATCTTGGGCAAGTCCCTTAACTCTGTTTGCCTCAGTTTCCTTAGCTGTAAAATGATCTGAAGAAGGAAATGGCAAACCCCTCCAAGAATCTTCCCCATGAAAACCCCAAATGGAGTCACAAAGAGTTGGACACGATTGAAATGACTGAACTACAACAAAAACCCAGACCTGATATTCCACTGATGTGGGGAACTCCCAGGGTTGCAATTGCATCTGCTCACACAAATAATAATTGGTCTGCCACATATGTAATCATAGTATTCTAATGACAGCAAGAAATTAAGAGAATTCACCGGGTTCATAGTACACGTCACTGTCTCACAAAAGGGAGAAAAAAAAGAATGTTCTCCCACTTCTGACTGATTCCTCACACTTCCATCTCTGTCTTTTAGTGTATTTACGCATTTGTGAGATTCTGAATCCAAAGAATAGCAAGTAAACAAGGAGGCTCAATCTCTCTCTATTCCTGAAGGATCATTTAGAAAATAGAAGTATTTTCCAGCTCTCTATCTAAATTCCAATGAAGACTGGGGTACTCTCCAACTCTTCGGAAACCCCACCCAATTTCCATCTGTTCCTCCAGTTTACAGATGGGCTCTCTAGAATCCCCCAGAGTCTGGAGTTTTCAACCCTTCTGCAATTATGCCAACGACTAGTTTCTGGAGGTCCGATTAGGAAGGGCCACTCAAAAATCAAGTAAAAACAGTCTCATTGTCACAAATGAAAGTGGGACTCTCCTGGGTCGGTGACAGTCTATTATTCTCCAGTGCATGCAAAGCTGCATCTGCTCTGAGGAAAAGGCTGGTAATTAAAAAATACTGAGGGAACGTGTTGCACTGCTTCTTGTCAAGAGCACAGCCTGCTACCGGCTCTGGAAGCACTGCTGTCATCTGCTGCCATCTGTGCCAGTGAGGGCTTCCCTCCACTTGCTGCCCCTTGTGGCCTGATCACCAGGCCCCTGTCAGGGATCAAGAGATAAGCTGGGGAGCCTAGGCTGCGGCTCAGCCTCTGAAAGAGAACTAGCATTAATGAACCTGTTCAGCTTCTCAGTGTCAGGGAAAACCAACAAATCCCAGCAAAACCAAGCCTCAAAGAACAAGCCCACAAAACAAAACAAAACAGAACAAAGCTTGCTATATAGAAAACCCCATAGAGAGGTGGAGGTGGCTGGAGAAACAATACAGTGGAACATTCTAATGGAGGGCAATTAAGAGAAGGCACAACCAGAGCCAGTGTGCAGGGCCAGTGGCAGGCTTCCCCTTAGCATATGAGGACCTCCAAGGACTGCTCTACTCAGTGACCTCTCTGACCATTTTCTGCTAAAGGAAGCTGACTGGAGCTCAGTGAAAATGCATGCCTGGGGCTTTGTGAATTGGCAGCATTTGAGGCAGATGGAAACTTTTATGAATGAAATTCTTTAATATCAGCAGAACAGAAGACATTGAGAGGTCCCTCAACGATCCACTAGTGCAATGTTTTAGAAAGGGGGTGATTGCTGAGGTCAACAAGGAGCTGTGTTTTCAATGTCTACTCTCTGAGACACTCCTGAGCATCCTCTCATCCACGAGAGAAAAGCCAGAGTTAATTGCATCAGATTCCAAATGAGAAATATAGGCCAAATTAGAGGCCTCAGCGGGCTGCTTATAGAATTAGAACTCTCTAGTCCCCGAAGCTTTTAGAGAGCCCCTAGAATTGACGTTCACAGGAATGCCCTTTTATGGGGGTGACTCTCACTCCCTCAGAGCTCTTATTTAAGCCACATCGTTTTTCTCCACAATCCTTCATGCACAACAGGTGGCCAGAAACACACAAAATCCCCAAATATCCATCACTGAAAGCAAGGTGAGAATCAAGGTCAGAGTGTGAGAACCTAAGTCAGGACTAGTTTATTGCTTTTCTGCAATTTAGCATTTCTAATGGGACTTTCAGCAATGAAAATGGAGCCATTCTCTTTCATTATTAAGTGAAGTAAGTGAACTGGTGTCTGGGTGAGGTCTACCAATCTGGCAGACATATAGACTTGGGGTCTTGCCCTACCAGCCTACCCTTATGTCTTTGTCTATCTGTCTTTCTGACTTTTGCTTAATCCCTGACTCAGTTTCCTCATCTATAAGATGAGCATAATGATAGCACCTACCTCCCAGAGTTGCTATGAGGATACAATGAGATAACATTTGCATTTTGCACACCTGAAAGTGCTATATATTAGGATCCTTAGGGTTTATTTTAGTTCATATCTTCCCTTGAGTGGGAAGAAAACCATTAGATGAAGGAGAAAAGGAAGGGAGAGAGAGAGAGAAAGAAAAGAAGAAGAGAAAGAAGGAAAAAGAGGAGGAAGAGAATGAGAAGAAAGAGAAAAAAGAAGAAGAGGAAGAAGAAGGAGTAGAGAAAGAAGTAAGAGTAGGGAAGAACAGAAGGAAAAAAGAAAAAAGAGAGGAAGAAAAAAAGAGGAAAAGAAAAAGAAATGGAGGGAGGAATGAAAGAGAGGGAAAGAAGAAGATGGGGAAAGAAGGAATGGAAAGAAAAAATGATGAAGGCAGGGGAGGGTTATTATAGTAATTGTTCCATCCAGGAGAATGCTTGCTTCTGTTAGCAAATATGCTGTCCAGAGAGCACCTACCTCCAGGGAACTGTCTTAAGGTTTCTCACAGCAGCATGCGGCTCCCTGCCATAAGCTGTCTGGCTTCTCTGTTGTTAATTCCCTCCTAAGGATTCTATCTTCCCAAAGCACTAAATTGCATTCTCGGCAGCTGCTTCAGAAAGGCAACTCTTACTTCTCTAGCCCAGAGCACACTGCACCAGATGGGATGAGGAAATAGAGTGGAGAGGTCAGCAAGAGACTTTGAGACCAGGACTTCTATATCCTAGACTGTAGAGCATAGGGGAATCAAAAAACTTCCCAAGTACACATTGCTGAGAAGCATAGTCCTATTATTGCTTTGAAATAGTAAACATTATGGCTTCACAAATTTGATAATCATTCATCTAGTCCAGCTCTTCCATTGAGGGAAAGTAGTTCCCTCAATAACATATCTCACAAATGGTCTTTGAGCCTCTGCTTGAAAATCTCAGGCGGGAGAACTCACTATTTTTTGAAGTAGGTCACTCTACTTTTGGACATTTCTAATTGTTAAGAACATTTTCCTGGCATCAAACCTAAATTTGCCTTTTTGCTTCTGGTTCTGCCCTCTGGACAAAACAGTGACAGAACACATGACAGTCCTAATACCTGAACTTAGATATCATGTTTTTCTCTGAATTTTCTCTTCTCCAGGCTAAACATGCTCAGTTCCCTTCAACTGATCATGGATTCAAGGACCTTCACTTATTCTGACTATTCCTTCTGGACACTTTCTTTCTGGATAATGTTTTTCTTAATCATTGGTGCCCAGAGCTCAACCCAGTATTCCAGATGAGGTCTGATGAGGGCTCTGAAGATAGGACTGTCAAGCAACCTCTTCCTGAAAGTCATGTCTCCCTTAATACAGAGATCTCATTAGTGTTTTTTGCTACCAGATCACACTGCTGACTAAGATAGAGCTTATAGTCCAGTAAAATTCAAATTCTTTTTCAGAACAATTACTTTCTAATTATACCGACTCTACTTATACTTGTGAAGTTCATTTGGTATATTATTCCCTTCATTTTACAGTAGAGACAATTGAAGCCCAGAGAAGTTAAATTAAATTATGAAACAAATGTCCAAAACAATAAGACCACAGGCAGGGGAATGTGCTAGTAAATGCTCAATAATCAGCTCTCTGAAAGGAAATAAATATATTTGAAACATACTTTAAGTTTCATTTGCATTATCAGTATTTTCTCCATCACTTTCTTAAGTCTAGACAGTCAGCAAAATAATAAATCAAGCCCTGGTTTGTAGTGCTGGCAGATTTCTGAGGTGTAAATACTTACACTGAAGATTTAGCAATTGGTCGTGAGCTGGTTCTTACACAGCCTTAACTACAGCCCTGGAGTTGAAAAGGACATCAGGGGTCATTCTGGTTCAGTTTTCACATTTTAGAAATGAGTAAACCAAGTCCAGAGGAATTAACTGATTTCTTCAAAATCACATAGCTATTACAAGGTGGGAGGATGAGAATCTTAGTTTCCTGCTTCCTACTCTGGTAATCCTTCCACTATATCACACTGTCTCAAAGCTGCCTGCAAAATGACCAGGACACATATCAGTAGGGTATGGTTTTATGAGCCTGCTAGGTGGTGCAGGCCAGGATTGGTGATGAGCTCCCTCCCCGATGAAGTTGCTTGGCTTTATCCCAAAAGTAGTTTCAGGGTTTGGTTGCAAGGGTAGAACTGGGGAAAAGGGTCAGTGGGAAGCAAGCGTTTTCCTAAGCCCAAGACAAAGAGCTCAAAATGGGGCATCAGGAATCTTTAGCACTAAGTGAGATTCCCAGTAGATTCTCTAAAGTACCTTCAACTCTTAATTACTCAGTCTTTTTGCTTCTTTTCCTTCTCATTTTGTCTGTAGATCATATTTCACCACTAATCAGCTCTCCCTTCATTTAGCAATGAACTGAGGAAATCCAACTGTCATAACTAATTTAACTTCCTATGAAGAGTTTTGATAAAAGGTTTAGTTGGGTAGGCTGAAATCAGTGGTTCAAAGGAATTTGGGCCACATAGAATGTGAACTCTTAGCAGTCAATCTATGAAAGGTTTCACAATATCTTTTCAAGGACCTCTGGATTTGGTTAGATGGTCTGAATTTGAGATCACATATGACCCTGGAAAGGTTACTTAACCCCTGCATATATATAACATGGATAATTATATTTCTGATACCTAGTTTGTAGAGCTTTTTGATGACCATTGAAAATACAAATGGGAGAATGGGAAAATGACTATCAAATGCTATATATCTAATTCACAGAACTGTTGTGAGAATAGCAGTATGTACATTTAAAAATACTATGTAAAGATACCTGTCTCTCCATTTAGTTAGTGACACATTTATACACGTCTATATTGTTCGCTATATTAGTATTTACCATTGTACCAAGCAGAATACATCATCTGCTGTTGTCAAGTTGTGGATTAGATTCATCCATCCATCCATCATCCAAAGAAATACTGAGAGTCTACTATGTACCCACTACTATATTATGTACTATAGAGAATATAGCAAATATAAAAAGATTATCTCAATTCTCAAGGAATTTATAGAGAAATTCCATCTTGTGACTCAATTATGAACTAAATAGTTTCTATTCAATTATGAGTCTAGTCTAGTATGTAAACAAAAGCCAAAGTAAATACACCCACTGGCAAAAGGAACTGAAGGCTATAACACAGAACATGGAAAAGGATTTGAGCTTTTTCCTTGTCCAGACTTTCTGGCCCTAGCTTTAAGACTACCTCTCAGTTAGAGCTTTGCTCTGAGTATCTCTGGCTGCCTGAAGGTCTTCCTCCAGCCGCTTTTTGGCCATCTCCAGCTGTTCCACCTCACTCTGGGTCCACTTCCGGGGGCTGATGAACCGCATCTCCTTCAGCAGCTCCTCCTTTTCATTGATGAGAATCAATCGATCCCTCTCAGAGTCTAATACTCCAGGCCAGGCCTCACTGTCAAGTTTTGCCAGCTGGATTTTCAGGTTAGCAATCCTAAGAAGAATCACAGAATATTAGAAGTACAGGGAGCATCTAGTCCAATGGTTCTCATTTAATGATTCATGAAAAAAATTCTTTAATGTTACCTTAAGCAATAAACATAAAAAATACTAAGTTATATGTTAAATTACCTTGGAGGTTTATAACCTTTCGTTGTTGTTGAAAGGGTTCATGGAACAAAAAACATTTGGAGATACTAGTCTAGTCCAACTCCCTCCTTATACATATTGGGAAACTAAGGCACAGAGAGAGGAACAGAATTGCCTAAGGCTAAAGAAGTAGTTAATCATAAGTCTAGGATTAGAATTCAAGTCTCCTGACTTGACTTTTTCTTTCTCCTTTTATATATGTTTTTATATAAACATATGACCTCTCTGGTAGAGAAGAAAAGAACATATTTCATATATAGTGAAGCTTTGGAATTATAGTCTGAATTCATTTTCCATTTGAGGGTACACATTGATGAAGGCCTTGAGGGGGCTGGGAAAACAGTGTGGAAATTGTGTGAACCATGCTGGTTTCATTTTGTGGCTCAATTATGGAACTAAATAGTTTCTATTCAATTATGTGTCTAGTCCAAATTTTGTAGTGATAAAAGTTTATTCAAGAATAGGAATTGAGAGAAAACCTTATTATATAGTTTGAACTTAGCTCTACATAGCTAGGAAGATGTACCACCTCTATATGCTTTTTAGACTCCAGGTCATGGTGACCAGAAACCTATTCAGACCCAAAGAATGACATAAGGAGAGTTTTCTCACAATTGTACATCTTAAAGCAACCATTATATCTTATCTGAAAACTGACCCCATACTGATCAATTAGTTATTGTTCCCATGTTCTTTTCATTGTTTACAGACACATAGGGATAATGGGGATACCTCTTTTCCTGAATTCAGGAATTGCTCCTGTTCATCCTCCTCCCAACTTGGAAAATCCTTAATCTTTCATCTAATTCGAAATCAGATTACCTAAAGTTGCTTTCTTTCCTTATTTGTTGAATTTTTTTTAAATGTATAAAAGTCTGTCTCCCTCTGTATTTGGGGTCAAGTCCTGAGCTAAGGAAGGGGCCTGGCAATTGGCATGCATTGATTTTTATCCTGGGTAATTTAATCATTGTATTAATAAAGTCGGCAGGTTATTAATAAAAGGATTGTCATTTGACTTCCCTCTTAAACCAAAGATCTCTACTGGCGGTAGGGTCATAGCTCATATGCTCTTTGAACAGTGTTCCTGAGAGGTGCCTACTCAATTCAGATTGGTTAACACAGTGGGAAGTTGGCAATCGTGGGGTTCACTCAAATCTTGGTCAAAGAGATATCAATTTCCATATAACCTGTCTTGATAATAGGGAGAATCAATATTTTCCCAGGACCTGTCTGAGCAAACACAATTAGCCCAAACTCAGTTTCTTTTACTGTTTGGTTAGATCTTGACCTAGATATCCTTTATATTATATGTGTGTGTGTGTGTGTGTGTGTGTGTGTGTGTGTGTGTGTGTGTGTGTGTATAGTATATATGTTAGCCTTTTATTTTTCAAAATACATGCAAAGATAGTTTTCAATATTCACCCTTGCAAAACCTTACATTCCAATTTTTTTTCTCTCTCTCCTCACCTCCCTTCTCCCCTAAACAGCAAGTAATCCAATATAGGTCAAATATGTGCAATTTTTTCTAAATATATTTCCACATTTATCAGGCATCAATATGTTCAGAAGATCAATGTTTGTTTCTTTAGTCATTTTATCTTTCACTCTACACATTGAACAGGAACCCATCATCTTCCCCAGCAGGCATTCAAGCAAGTACTCTGTAACTCCCTATTACACTCTGTTAGACCTACTTTTCACATGACATAAAGTTGATGCAGCACAGTGTAAATCTTAAGATGTTATGTAAACAACAGTTATTATTACTATATAAGAACTTTTAGGTTCATTGAGAACACATACCCACATTCCTATAGCAGTAACTGTGAGTATTGTAGCACAGGATACTATACTAGATTTCACAGAGATCACAGAAAATATAAAACATAACCTGAGCCCCCAGGGAGCTTATTCTTTATTTGGAAAAACCAAGTATATAAACAAGGAAAAAAGCAAAGCACAAAGCAAATCCATACTAAATACAACAAGATTATCTACTTTATACTAGAAAAGCATTCTTGAAACATCTTGCAGGAAGTGAATTGTTAGAAATATTTTCACAGACTTATCTACTGTTAGCTGAAGAACTAAGAAAACAGCTCCAAAAATGTGAAGATATGAGATAATTTTCCACTAAATCGATTCACATGCAGCTTTTCAGGCATTGTTTTATAATTGATAGAGGCAAACCAAAAACTGTTCTTTCTCGACATGAGGGTTTCCTCAGTCCTCTCTTCCCCACGGCATGACTTCAATGTATAACACAACATCACCAACAAAAAAATCTATGATTCCTTCAGTTGTACCACCCTCCCCTCCAGTCCTCTATTCCTCTCCTCCCCTCTGCTACTGAATTGTTGGCATGGATTCACGACCTTTCCATGTCTTAGCAGGTAGTTTCATGAATTGCTTTGATCAAAAGAATTCATTTCCTGATTGCCACTCTTCTGATCTAGAGCTGAGTTGCTCTAGTTTCTGAAGACTTGACTATGGGGTATGGTTTTCACTTTTTCAAGCACTTTCATTTATTTTTATCCTTTTATCCTTACTCCTTCTCTTGGATTGGGTAAGACTAGCATGGTTATACCCATTGGATAAATGATAAGACTGAAGTTCATAGAACTTACATGTCTTGACTTAGGTCACATGGCAAATTAATGGCAGACTTGAAGCTAAAATTCAGGTCTCCTGACTCCAAGACTTGGATTCTTCCTATTAAGTCATGTGGTCAAATGCTTTCAGGCAGATCCTGATTTATCCTAATGATTTTGATGTGAAGTTTAACATGACTTGCCTTCAAAGTTTCCTACTGAGAAAACCACACATTTCCTCCTGGGCTCATTTATTGTTGTTCATTTTCTTTCATGAGTTCATCATAGCAGGAATTCTTATTGTTAATGTAAATTCCACCATTGTTAGAAATTCATCTTAGTTATTTTTAGGGAAGGTGATTTGTGTTCCAGCAGTCTGATAAAACTTAGCTTTATAACTCAATGAAGAAAAAGGATCATAGGAAAAAAAGAAAGGGGAGACATGATCTGTTGAATTATTCTGTTTGTCCTTAAATATGTGTCTTTCCTAAGAGTATTGTGGTGTTGGTAGTCACTTGCTCCCTCCTGATATCATTTATATAGATTAGATTTTAGAGTGTTTCATCAAAACAAATCTTTCTAAATGCTTCTTTGGCTCCTCTTTCCCCCTCTTTACCTATACAGACTTTCTTGCCTTTTTCAATTAAAATGGTATCGGGGTAACTGGAGAGAACAATCAGCAGCCTTGATTTCAGTCTTTCAGCCTCCATCCCCCAAACTAACCATAGAGATGGAATGCCAGGAGCATGTAGGCATTTCTCACGAAGCAGGGATGTCTGGATTAATCAGCCAATAAATATTTATTAAGTACCTACTATGTGTCGGGCACTGCACTAAAAACTGGGGATACAAAGAAAGGCAAGAGAGATCGTTGCTATAGAGGAGCTCATGATCCAATGGGAGAGACTACAAATATGGACTAATAAAAGATAAAGAGGAGGTACTAGAATTAAGAGACATTGGGAAAAGCTTCCTATAGCTGGGATCGGAAGAAAGCCAGGCAAGTCATCAGGCAGAAATGATGTGGACTGCACTCAGAATCACTTTTCTAAACAAGTTCCCTAGAACGAGAGGCAGTCTGAACTCTGGGTATATACCTGATTTGAGTTGTTTGAAGCAGGGAACTAGGGATGGAAAACAGAAACGAGCAGGCATGGGATGCTTGCTCCCAGGAAGATAAGGTGGCTGTTTCTCCCATGTTAGCAGTCCCATTTAGCCCATTCCAATTTGTGCATTTAAGATTTTGTTAGGATATTACGAAACCCCTTATTCCCGAGGGGAAAAAATTACAACTCAGCAACCTTATCTAACTGAGTTTGATTCCAAGAATGAATAGCTGTTCATACTGATGAAGAACTCAGCAGGCTTCCAAAGCATGCATGTCTAGGTTGCATGTTATCAGGGACAATGGAGAATAGTTGTTAAAGCACACTAACTATATGAAATTCCTTCAGTCACTGAAGCTGTGCCCTCTAAAAGCACACTTTGCTATGGGATATGTACCAGACACCAGGGCTGAGATTTTCTACAACCCATTCCTTGCCCTAAAACACTGGCTATACCTGTTAATGGATCTCTCTTCAAACATATCTCTTTACACTGTAAGCTGAACAGCCATTACCATAGACATTATAATATCAGACACCCCCAAGCCACCAATTACCTTCTCTTAGCTTCTTCGTATCGAAGGCGTAATCTGACCTTCTCAGCCAACTGATTGTTGCCACTTGTACTGAACTGGGAGGAAAGTACAAAGTCAATACGTTACGCGGTTACAGCTGCCTGTGCAGATTTCAGCTTGGAGACATTATGTGAGGCTGGACAGTCTGACTGGGGAACAACTAATGACTCCCTTAAGTTGATAGCCTGACTTCAGGGATCCCAGGAAAGACTGGAAAGCACAGCAGTTGCCTGCTCCAGATCATGGGTTTAGCCACAGACTCAAGACAGATAGATATATATACTATAAAAGAGACACATAACTTCCCCTCCCTGCCCACTGCCTGGAAAATCAACTCTGGACATCAAACGTTCCCCCAAATCCTAGCTGCAGAAGCGTGGGGAGTAGTCGGTGAGAAGGAAGCAGGGACAGCCAAGAAACACGAAAGCCATTCTGGGAAGAATCAAAAGAAAACTTGAGAGGACTGAAGTCAGTAGTGAAACACTAGGGGAGCGGGGATGGGAAGACGGATGGGAAACTGGAAGGGGGCAAGAGGCATCTTCAGCTACCCCTCCGGCACACAGCTCATGGCCAGACTCAGGGAAATGGGGGTGGTGGCAGGAAAAGCAGCCCCATTCGCGGTGCTAATTGTAAAGTGTGGCAAGAAGCTACACAGCTCACCAGGTCACGTACGGACATGACTTCTCTTCACAAGTGTGAACGCAGCTACAGAAATCAGATAGGAATATAGTTTAACCACAGGGGCTGGGGAGGCGAGGAGGAAAACTGGCTAAAGTCAGGCTTTTCTGGCTAACCCACAAAAAATCTTCTGAAAGCTTCTGATTTCCACAAGTCAATCTTATTCCAGAAAGGCTACTCCTTTTGGAAAGAAAAGGGATTTCAGAATCACAAAATTTCAGAGGCTGTAAGAGGACCTTTGAACTCCCTTTTATGAAGCTTAACAATTCATTACTGAAACCAGTGTTTAGCTTTAGGCCAATTTAGAATGGCACTTCCATAGAAATGGAATTGCAATATTTTAGTACTAGTAGGAAGGGAGAACACACAATGCATTATGGGGTTTAGAACAGGGAAGGATCTTAAGAGATCCTCTCACTTTATTCCTCACTTTACAGATGTGGAAACTAAGGTTCAGAGAAATTAATGACTTTTCCAACATTACATAGTTAGCAGGGTTGGTCAAGGTCTCTAACTCTAAATGCAGGATTTTCTCTACCTGTCGTATCTTCCATCAGGTGAAAGAAAAAGCAGAACTCAATTTCAATACAATTCCAATGAATTGCACTAAAAATGATGGACAAAAATGAAGATAGGGTAAAGCAACAGAACTAGACAGTAGTCCAGTACTCAGGGTAAGTGAAAAGGGCTTTTACTTTATGTTTTAAATCACCAACTCAAATGGCCAGGACCATTAGCTCTTAGAGAATTGTACCTAACCTTGCACTTAATGGACTAACAATTTAAACAGCCACTCATTCAGTGCAAACAACTACTCGTGCCAGAGAGAAAACCAGAATGGCAAAACACTTGTGCCCTTTTTCCATAGCAAATTCTCTCCAACGGCTAATACTTTGTGGGTATTTCTTGTCAAATGTGGCTTAAGGGAATCAGGACAACATCCCACAACCTTCTTAGGAGTTTCTGGTCCCAGAAGACAGAAGAAAACACAATTCTGCTAAACTACTCACATTTCCAGAGACTTCAGTCTGTGAGCTCACATCCATATACTGCTTGGGCAGGGAGTAGCTGGAGCTTTCCAAGGAAGTGTTGCTGGCCCACAGATCTGAGTGGGACCCTCTGTCAGTGAGGAAGCCATCCTTCAGCATAGCCAGGCTCTAGTCAGATAAAAATCAGGATTAGTAACTGCTTCTCTCCTTTCTAAGTAAAAAATCCAATTAAGCTGGTCCTGCTGCTTTTCACACATAACGATCTATCTCCTAGCTCCATGACCTTGTACAAACTGTCGAGTCCTTCATGGCTGAAATGTGCTTCCTCTTTACTTTGAACTCTTAGAAACCTTCACTTTCTTTAAAAGTCATTTCAAATGAAACTCCTATGAGAGACCTTTCTTAATTTCCCCGTCTATTAGTACATTTTCTTAGTATATCTTGAATTTAAATTGTGTTATACCTACCTAATATATATATACCTATCCTATTGTCTTTTATTATAAAATAGATACATATATTTATATATTTTCATGTACTTATATATCCACATATTTCTTTCCCCCAAAGAATGTAAGCTTCTTGAGAGCAGGGATTATTTCATTTCTGTCTTTATATCCTTAGGACAGTGGGCCCTTAAAACATGTTTTATTGATAAAAAATGAAAAAGGAAGCAGATTCAAAGAAACCTAGGAAGATTTATTATGAACAGATAGTAAACATGAATTGATAACAGAGTGAAAGAAGCAGAATTAGGAAAAATAATTCATACAATGACTATAATAATGTAAAGTAAAACATCTTTGAAGGACTTAAAAAAATCTTATCAAACATAATGCTCAATCATGACCAAGAAGACTGCTCATAAAGCATTATTCTCATATTTTGGCATAGAGATGTTGGGACTTTCACAGGTGAAAAATGAGACATGCATTTTCAGACATGACCAAGGTGTGAATTTCTTTTGCTTAACCAAACTTAGTTGTCTCAAGGGAGGACTTTCATTTTAATGGTGGGAGGGGAGGGGGGGAAAGGGGCCAAAAAGAGAAGAAAATAATAATAAGAATGCCCCTTAAAACCCCACTAAAAATACAAAGAAGAGAGCAGAAGAAAGTTTGGAAAGGAATTTTTCAATACAAGCAGGACAATGCTTATAATCATATTAAGTTTAATAAATGCTTTAAGAAGCTAGGTAGTACAGAATAGAGATTTGTAGTTTTAGATATAAACCTCTTTTTCTAATTTCTATATATGAAAATGCTAATGTTTATTGATTTTTCCCAAATTCAAATTTTTAAAAAAGGAAAAAAAATTGCTTATTTCCTCGACTGAATTGAATTCCATAAGATTTTAATAAGTGCCTACTCTATTCCAGGCACCATGCTAGGCCCTAAGGATCTAAAAAAAAAGGAAGAATAGCTCTTGTCAAATCTATGTGAGATTTTTATAAATACAGAAGTCCACATCAATGTATATTATTATTATTGTTGATTTTATTCAATAGTTTTTATATCTGTCTTAAAACTGAGTTCCCCTTCAAGGGATGGGGATTGTTTTTCATAGGACCAAATGTTTCAGAAATGCTCTTTCATGATTAGTAGATAAATTCGTATTTTTAACTATTTGCACTCTCATGTGGTCAGGCAATCCCAAATAGCTGGTCTTATGTATCAGCCTGGCTCCATGCATTAGTTCCAAAAGAAAGGAGGGCAATCTCCCTCGTATTGTTTTTCCCTTACCCCTATTCCCACCCTACCCTCACCCCAATACCTTAATGAGGTCCTGCTTTTCCTTTTCCCCACAGGTAATGGCCTTTTTGATCGCTTTCATTTCTCTCAAAACAGCCTGTGCTTCATCCAATTTGTAGCCACCTTGAGCATCAGACATTTTCATGTCAATTCTAGGAGAAAGTTAAAATAAAGCAATGCAGATGTGATTGTGACTTATGGGGACTTTGAGTAAGCCTATAGAGAAGTGGGATAGGTAGTCACCTTCAGGGTGGATTTGGAGGATGGTGACATCTTTGGGTTTAGACATGGATATCAAAGTTTTTTTCAATACTGGGTTAGAAAATGAGATAGTCATATGTGTTCAAATTGCTTGAATTTATATAATTAACTGCATTTAGCTTCAATTACAATTACTAATTGATTCAAGTCTTCTATCAAGGCACCTGGCAACAGAAGGTCATATAACCAAAATACATAACAGCCGATAGGTGATTAAGTCCCATTGGTCTAAGAGTTGAGTTATTAGCTAAGTAATTGGATCATTTTTTTTTTTTTTGGAGGAGACAATGCCTAAAAATCCCAGATAGATTACATATCTTAGATTATATATTCTAGGATCAGTACTGAACTATATATTAAAATAATAATAGTATATAATGTTAAGGTTTGCAAAGTACTTTTCAGAAATTATCTCTTTTTATCCTCATAATAACAGTGGGAAGAGGTGCTAATATTATCCCAATTTTCTGAGGAACATATTAATCTCTAAAATAGGGATAAAGGTACAGATGAGGTAGACACAGATTAAATGACTTGCTCAGGATTGCACAACTAGTAAGTATCTGAGGCCCAGTATGAACTCAGGTCTTCCTGAGTTCTCTCTATCCACTGAGCCACCTGGCTAGCTTTTCTAACAGGTTACTTGGCTATAAAAGAGTTATAAAGATTCATAAAGTTATAAAAGAGTTGGCTATAAAAGTAACACCAGTCCCAATTGGTTGGTCAGACTCTAAGTGACTAGGGTAAGAGTAAGGGCATTTTGATGAAGAGAATCTGGGTTAAATTTTTGGTTCTTCTACAGACTGTGTCACAGAGTAAATGATTTTATTTCTCTTCAGTTTCCTTATTTGGAAAATGAAGGAAGTAGACTAATTGATCTCTACAGGCTTTATTAGCTCTAAGTCCTTTGGTCATTTAGCGATCTATGCTTTTGTTGAGGAAGGGAGCTAGAAAAGTGTGAGGGCCAAGATGCACTAGTGTCCTGGAGGGCAGAACTAGGTAGGGTGAAGCCGGTCAGGGTAGAGGGTACAATAGAGAAAGGAGAACAGAAAGAACAAATTTTATCAACGTCACATATTTGCCCAGGGCCCACCCTGAGGTCCTCCCTCCATAAAATCAAAGTAAGTCACATATTCTGAGTGAACACCACAATCCTATTATTTCAGGATGATAAAAAGCTAATGCACTCTTTTCTGATTCCATGTGCAGGCCAAGCTGTCCTTGTCTAAAAATAACTTGAGAAGGGAATCACTTGAAGGAACATGATTTTCAACAAGGTTTCATCATCTGTAAGCCTTTGAACAGAAGACCAAGAAAGAGGGAGTTCAGCCTAAACACAGCCCCCTTCGGTTATTTCAGGCTCCACAGGGAGAGCCCAGCCCCTAGAAAACAAAGCTTCCATTTATCAGTCCCCACTAAAAATAGAATGTCTATTCCCTCCAAGCACTTGGGTCCTGGCAGGCCTGCCAGAATGTCTCCTCTTGCTCTCTGGTTTAATCAGAAAAATTAGTCTAATCAGGGCCTTTCCCATCGGAATCCTGCCTAAGATGCTCAGCGGAAGAAAGGCTCCCCCAGGGTAAGTGCACTTGCAGAAGGGGACACCCTCTCTGATTGGAACCAGGCGCCCAATGGCGGAGGGGGAGACACCAGCCGACAGAGCACGTCCAGGGGGCTGGAGGCCGTAGGGTGGGGACTGTGCCCAGCAACCTTCTGCCAAGGCAGCTTGAATAGCTTTGAATCCCCAGTCGGGATGGGACAAAAGAAGCTTGTCTTCTCTGCTGCCTGCTCCTTAAGCAGCCTCTACCTGACTTCTCTCTGAGGCCTTAGCAACCCAGTCTGTGGAATTTGGCTCCAAAGAACAGACTCCGAAAGGGAACACTCTGGGAATGCAAGGGGGAAAAAAGAACAAAGGATCACCATTATAAGTGTCGGTGAATGAATCTTTTTTTTTTTTTTAGGAAAGTGGTGGTAGATTTTTTTTAAAGGATTTTCAAGTAGCACAGCTGTCCTTTCTCATGAACCTTCAGAGGTCCAAAGAACCATAAAGGGTCAAGGAGAAAAATGGACAAATGGGGTGAGGGTCCTGGCAATAAATAATGCTTTCTTCTCCTATCCAGACAGCTCTTACCTGGTTAGCAATAAGAAAAGGGAAAAGGGAGAGGGAAATGTGCTACCCTTTCACCCAAACTGATGAAGTTACAACTGTTCCTAATCACAAGGAACAAGAAGAGTTTGATCCATGGAAATTTCCAGATAATACCCCAAACATATTTTTAATCATTAGTTTCCATCTCCTTTCAAGTTTGTATTTCAACCTGGACAGGCTTAGAGAAGAAACATGTAAGCTGGAACTGATGACAAACAACAGAATGAATGGATTTGCATTCTTCCTTCCTTCTCTGCTTGAGAAGCACAGGCGTCTGGGTAACCCTGGGACTGCACACCAGCCCTTAGGTAACTAAATCTAGTCAGGGGACTCTCTCCTTCCTCAAACTATATTGGATTTTCTTATCTGGGGAAATGTAGTATAAGTGCTAGAAGGCAAAAGCTGCTATTCATTTTACCTCTATCTTCCCAATCCTTAATGCAGCATCTTACACACAGTAGGTGTTTAATAGTCAGCTTGTTATGCTGGCAGGAACTGTCACTCTTGAATATTGTCTTAAGAAGCCAAATGACAATAGCCCTACAGTAGTACATCATTCATCATTCACATTCCTACCTATCCATCCATGAAGTCTAACTTCTGGCTGAGTACTGGTTGGTGTTAGTCAGAGCTGCCAATCAAGGCTTATCTCGGTGCCTGAGGGGGAGGAGAGAGAGCTGTCTTTGGAGTTTGGGTGTCAGCTTGTGAAAAACCTAGCCCTTTTTTTTTTCTTCTCAGGGCTGCCACAATGGAGCAGAGTGGTAAAACAGGTTTTTGGGTAGCTGGGAGAAGAATAGGGAACCTTCTAGCCTAAGCAGCAGCTCATGGAAGGATGGGCTGGGGGAGGGGAACTTTGAATTGTGAATGAGTAACCCTTGAACTATTTACACAGGAGCTACTTCAGTAACTGAAGAGCGGAAGATTTGAGGCTCAAAAATATCAATCGATTAATAAGCATTGTGTTCTGTCTGGTACAGTGGAATCAACTTTAGGTTCAAAGAATTGGGGTTAAAATCCGTTCTGCTGATTATTACCTATGTGAATTCAGACAAGACATCAACTGCTTGGTGCCTGAGGCTCTTCTTCTGAAGTAGCTTCTGGCTCTATATCTATGATCCTAAGATTCTGCCCTTAAGAAGCTTCTAGTCTAAGGAGATGGACAAGATAGACCCTCAGCACATAACAGCAGAAGATGACATACCATTACAGAGGTATCATGGTATAAAAGAGAAGAGACAAGCTCCAGTTCCACCTCAGGTATTTATTCGCAAATCAATGTATGTCTCTCAGCCTCAGTTTCCTCATGTAAATGGGGAAAATAAATCATGTAATAATATAAAACAGTGATAATAATAGTCCCCTCCTTACAGGGTTATTAGGAAATTCTGAGAGGGCAACATGTGCAAAGTGCTCCTAAGACTTTAAAGGCTTTGTGGCCAATTATTATTATTGTTTTTAGAGTGGGGTGGTCCGGACCCTCGGTTCAATCACTCTGGATTGCCCCTGGTAAGAAGGGTCCCTATGACTGGGCAAACTTATATTGCAGCATGACTTCCAGTTTTAGGGAGCTGCCTAGGGCCCTGAGCAGCGAAGGGACTTTCACAGTATGTATGGGAGGTGGGAAGCAAACCCAGAGTAGTGGCCTTAAGCTACTGGCCCATTCTAACTTTGAGGCCAGCCCTCTATACACTATATTATACTGCCTCTTGAGGTTGACAATAATGATGAGTAAACTGGGGCACTCCATCAACCAATGGCACCTTACACCAAAGAGTAGACACAGGATTGTCTATGTCAAGCACCATGAGCTGTGTACGAGCAATGGCTACCAAAATCTAAGTTGAAATAGCTAGGTTGGTTAAGAGAATTATGACTTTGTTCACTTGTAAAGGGCCACCTCACACATATAGTTCATGACCCATCTTTCACGTGGTTCTGGAGGTTTGATTGTTTTTTTTTCCTTAGGGGTACAAGGAAAAAGGAGGTGGTACCAGACAGAAGGGGAGAAAAGTAGCTCTGAAAGCAGAAGTATCTGAAGATATGGAATCAATCTTAAAATTTCTTTAAAACCAGGAGCCTACAGTTCTTCAAAATGGTTTAAGAGAAGGGCATTTATAATTAATCCACAATTATCAATTAATTAACTAGCCAACTTCATTAAGTACCCACTTTGTGCCAGGCACTGTACTAGATGCAATGTGAAATACAGTTGAGATAAGACAGGTACAAACAGTACCTACGGCCATCCATTGCACAACTTTAGCACTGAACAAATATTTGGTGAGTGAATGAATGAATGGATATAAAGAGATAGCTAACAATACTTACGGCTAAGTGTCAAAGGAGTTGTACACACAATAATGCTATTGGAGTTCAGGGAATGGAGAAATCACTGCACATGATTAAGAGTGACACTGATGATAATGGCCACTCTACTGTCTATAATTAATACCTGACTCACCTGGAAACACTGTTTTGGTCTCAGACAATGATAACTGAGGCTCTTGGGGACTTTAATAAGAGCATGATGAAAAACAGAACCTGAGCAAAAGTATCTGAGCTCAAAGGAATGCTCTCTGGGGAGGTATAAATAAGAACAACTAGATGGTAAGGAAGAAACTTAGAGGAAAATAGAGGAAAATTTATAGAGAAAAGAGAACACACCTAAGATTTTTAAATTCTAAGAAAATTTCAGATTTCTAAGAATTAGTTTAAAGTTTCTGGGAATCATAGCTGAAACTATTGACTTCCCAAGCACCGGTATAAAATGAAATAATCAGCACAAGGGATTCGTGAATCGCGACGGAGCCGGATTAGACAAATTCTCAAGTACCTATTGAATCTAACATTCCGGGATTCTAGACAGAAACAAAAATAAAAATAATACCTAGCCTAAAGAATTATAACCCAAGACTTGCTTTACAAAAAACCTGAAATATTGGATTCTTCTTTAGGATATACCCCTGATTCTCCTCTTGAACTTGCCTTTACAATGCCCCAGAAGCCCTCTGACCCTAGAAAATATTCTAGCCCTGTACTTCACACATTAAATATATCCTCTGCCCTTTGGCATCTTGCTCTATTGACTCATTTCTCCGAGAACCTCCATTTTAAGGAGACTGCCCAAAATGTTTTCGATTCTCTTCATCTACTATTCCTGCTCTCCTCCCGGACTTTCTCTGCAGTGCCTCATCACTTAGCTAGTCTAGTCTCTGTCTTACAGACACTAAGTTCTAACTCAAAGCTTTTCCAGCTAGACCAGACAGAGATTTAAATCATAGCATTTGAAAATCTGCTGTTAACCTCCACACTAAGATTCAGCAACGGAAAAGGACGTCTGAGAGCATAGAGGGGTTAGGTCTTCAGAGAGATATTTCAGAGCTAATGAGCGTTTCAGTCTTTTCAAATCATACCAAATAGCTGGATATCTATCTTTATGACTGACCCTGCCTGAGAAACTACTGTGGTCTATTTGGGGCTTCCTTCTGACCTACCAGGAGCTTTCAAAGCCTACATAAATCATACTATTTACCTCTTGAGATGTATCTATGTTTTTTTTTTTCCTTCTTTCAAATCAACTATTTTCTTTAAGATAGGAAATGGCAACCTGAATCTTACCATCTTTGTGTGGTAGGACCAAGGGCCTTCCCAACCTGAGGCCAGACTATGTTTGACAGGGGCCAAGTTTGCAGGAAACTATGAGAAAGTACTCCTCACATACTGTCCCTGCAGAAATAGGGCTTTAAATTTCCCACAGAAATGGCACCACTGCCAGTATTATTACACTGCAAAGGCTGCTGCTACTACTGTTACTACTACGATCACTACTTACTACCATTACAATTATTATTGATAGAGCCCTACTATTGTCACCACCACCACCACCACTACTACTATGAAGGAGGAAGAGGAGATGATGAAGAAGAAGAAGCATGGGATGGAGTTTAAGAATTTGCTTTGGAGCCAAGAAAACCTGGCTTCAAATCCTGCCTTTAATTAGCTATGGGACTATGGAACTACGGAAATAATCTCCACGCTCTGGGGAACTTTTTAGGACTAAAAGTTACAGAGGAGCTGCATATCTGCATTGGCAGAAAGAGTTTCCACATGGAGAATTTTCTTGCACTTATGAAATAAACATACAAAAATATTCATGTTTATATACAGTGCTTTAAAGTCTGCTTGGTGTTTAATGTACATTATTTTATTTGATTAAAGTGTTTGAAGTTAAAAAGAAATCATGACTTACTAAGTGGAATCTGCAGATGATGTTTTTAAAAGCTTCTTTGGAAATTCATGGTTTTATGTTATACAGTTTACAATTTACTTTGAATACCAAGGTTGTTGCCTTTTAAAATTGTGAGTATCATCATATAGATATATTTAATGTGCAGACTCTTCATCAATGAATTGGGTGATAGCTCAGCTCTTTCGTTAGGGTCTAGATTTATAGCTAGAAGAAAATTTAAATCTAGACAGGGTTCAGCAAACTTCAGTACCCATTTTTGTATGGTCAGTGAGCTAAGAATTTTTTTTTAATTTAAAAATAAGCTGCATGTATTCTTAGATCACTGGCCATACTAAAACAGGAACTGTAGTTTGCTGAACCCTGTCTAGATTTAAAGTTTCTTCTAGCTATAAATCTAGACCCTAATGAAAGAGCTGAGCTAGAACCCAATTTGGGTTTTATCATACACACTTGGTTCTGATTTTAAAGGAGAATCTTATTAGCAAAAGTAGCATTAGGACAGGATGGAATATGAGTAAAGAACAGAGAATAAAGGAGGAAAAGGGGGCTGGAAGGAAAGAAGCCTACAAAAAGTGGGACCGATGTACTTACTTCTTCAGAGTTTGAAAGCCGTGTTCCTTGAACTGCAGCTCTTGCTGGAGGTGAACCATCTCCCTCTTCAGCTTATTGACCTATAGTGAGAAACAAAGGTTCATACTGAGTTACAAATGTGAGGGAAATGAGGATTCCCATTCCCCTGCTCCCTTGATGAATAGGAACAGATCCACATTAGGGGCCTTATCCCTCCCCATGCCCAGGGAACAGTCTGAAGGTGTCTTACTTCAGGTCAAGCCAGATCCTAAATACAATACTGTTCCCTGAACTCTGGTTGCTGTTATTTGGAACTTACCCCATGGATCTTCCTGCACTACCTCGCTACCCTTTCTGACTTTTTGGATTCAGTGGCACAGTACTGCTAAACATTTGCCTCCTGGTTTTTATAAGGTCACAGTTACAGAGTCCAAATCAATCCACAGGTATATGGAGTAGGCTCTTTTTACCTAACACAACCCCTTCTACTTTGACATATTTTTGGGGGAGACTGTGGTCTTACTGCTCCTAGGTGACTGAGACCTTTGCAGACTCAATGAACATTTGATAGAAGACATCTTACCCGGGATTTAGCAGTAGCAATCTCAGCTTTCAGAATCTCAGGGTCATACTTAGAACTGGATGATGAGCCAGAGACCACTAGAATGAGGGAAAAGAAAAGCCTTTTAGTTCAAGAAGAAAGTATGGGCAGAGTGATTTTCAAATCTTTTCAAAAAAAATTTTTTTTATAAAAGTAAATGTTTTACAAAAAGTATATTTCTTCTTTTGAAGATTAAAAAAATTGAGTGTTGAAAACTATTTTTACACGTATTTGGAAAATACTGTTGAAAATTTAAAAAAATGTTTTATTGATTTTTTTTTTTTTAACTGAGCAGCCAATCTCCATTGGCTTTTTCTTTATCCCAGTAACAAAGAAGTGGAATTAAACTAAACAGATCAATGCATTGATCCCGTCTGATAATGTATGCTTCATTTTGCTCCTATAGTCTACCACCTCTCTGCTTAGGGGAAGGTAGCAGGCTTTTTTGGAGTCCTGTGAAATGAGTTTTTCCAATCATCTATTGGATTTGGAACCCAACAACATAAAAAGAGATGCTCCTCAACATTTCACAGATGCAAAGCCTCTATCATGCCTTACTTATGACTTAGTTTCCTTGGTAACTAGTCAAGCTCAATGGCTCAATCATGACTTTCTGGTGTCTTTAATAAAAAATGTGTTATTTAAATATTTCAAGTGAATGTATCTTGTCTCTCCAACTGGACTATCATTTTCTTGGCGGCAAAGACTGTTTTGAACTTCTTTTGTATCTCCCATAGTGACTAGTACAGTTCTAAGCATATGATGGATAAATATGTGGCAACCAAATGAATTGACAGATCAGTTGTGTGTAATCAGCTTAGGTTATATATTTCTGGTAGTTTTGGGTTCAGGTGACTTATTTCAGATTGACCTTGACAGCCACAGCCAACCTCACTACTATACTCTGACTATACATATAAGATTACAGACCACAAATTTAGAGTTGGAAAGACTTTGGAGGCCATTAAGTCCAACCTTCTCATTTTATAAATGAGGAAACTGAGACACAGAGAAATAAAGTGACCTGCCCAGGGTCATATAAATGCAAAGCCTCTAATCCTACTTGGTCATGGGGTATTATCCAGGTGATAAGTTGCTGTAATCTCTTCGCGAATATTTTATTTAAGATTTTTGCATCAATATTCATTAGGGAAATTGGTCTATGCTTTTCTTTCTCTGTTTTGACCCTATCTGGTTTAGGCATCAGTACCTTATCTATGTCATAAAAAGAATTTGGTAGGCTCCTTCTTTCCCTATTTTTCCAAATAGTTTGCATGGCATTGGAATTAATTGTTCTTTAAATATTTGGTAGAATTCACTTGTAAATCCATTTGGCCTTGGAGACTTCTTCTTAAGATTCGATTAATAGCTTATTCAATTTCTTTTTTTTCTTTTTTTTGAGGCTGAGGTTAAATGACTTGCCCAGGGTCACACAGCTAGTGTTAAGTGTCTGAGATTGGATTCGAACTCGGGGCCTCCTGAATTCAGGGCTGGTGCTCTATCCACTGTGCCACCTAGCTGCCCCTCCATTTCTTTTTCTAAAATGGGACTACTAAAGTAATTTATTTCCTCCTCTAGTAATTTGAGCAATCTATATTTTTGTAAGTATTCATTCATTTCACTTAGATTATCAGATTTATTGGCATATAGTTGGGCAAAATAGCTCATAATTATTACTCTAATTTTCTCTTCATTGGTGAAAAGTTCACCCTTTTTATTTTTCTTACTAACAATTTTAATTTCTTTCCTTTTTCTAATCAAATTAAATAAAAGTTTATTTATTTTCTTGTTTTTTTTTTTTCATAAAACCAACTTTTAATTTTTGTCTATTTGTTCAAATATTTTCTTACTTTCAATTTTATTCATCTACCTTTTTATTTCAGAATTTCAAATATGGTATTTAATTGAGTTTTTAAAATTTTTTTTCTAGCTTTTTTAGTTGCATGCCCAATTCATTGGTCTTCTTTTCTCCATTTTATGCAAGTAAGCATCTAGAGATATAAAATTTCCCCTAAGAACTGCTTTGGCTGCATCCCATAAATCTTGGTATGTTGTCTCATAATTATCAATTGTGTCTATGATTTGTTGTTTTACCCATTCTTCAGGAGTAAATTATTTAGTGTCCAATTAATTTATGGTCTATTTTTCCCTGATCCTTTATTTTTTTTTTTTAATTTTTTTTATTATATATATATATATATATTTTATAATATTATCCCTTGTATTCATTTTTCCAAATTACCCCCCCTCCCTTATTCCCTCCCCCCGACGACAGGCAATACCATACATTTTACATGTGTTACAATATAGTCTAAGTACAATACATGTGTTGAATATCATTTTCTTGTTGCAATAAACATTAGAATCCGAAGGTACTGCAACCTGGGCAGACAGATATTATGCTAACAATTTACATTCCCCTCCCAGTGTTTCTTCTCTGGGTGTATCTACCTCTGTCCATCATTGATCAACTGGAAGTGAGTTGGATCCCTGATCCTTTATTACATGTAATTTTTATTGCATCATGATCTGAAAAAGATGAATTTACTATTTCTGCTTTTCTGCATTTGATTATGAGGTGTTTATGCCCTAATACCTGGCCAATTTTTGTGTAAGTTCCACATACCTCCGAGAAAAAAAGTATATTCCTTTTTGTCCCCATTCTATTTTTAGGGAAAAAAATTTGAAACATAAAGATTGACAACAGTGAATGCTGAAAACTATCTTTGCATGTATGTTGAAAAATAGATTATTATTTATTATTAAATATTAAAATATTAAATATCATTATAAAAAAGAAAAGAAAAGGAAAAGAAAGGATGTCTTGCCTGGATTTAAATAAAATCAAATACCTTGATTTAACTAAAAACATGGATCCTCCACTAACTATGTAATCTTGGGTAAGGCGCTTCCCCTTTCTGGGTATTGGTTTCCTTCTCTGTAAAATGAAGAGGATGAGACAATTCCTAAAATCTTTCATGTGATTTATCACCAGATTTTGGGAGACAATATTTTTCCATTAAAAAACTGGTATTTTCAGAACCCCATCCTTGGTCACAGAACCGGGGTACCAGGCAGGTTGTCTTCATGTAAGGGGGCAAGGTGTATAGGCAACCCTGACAAGCAGAGTCTTTCTCCTCTGGACTGAGCCACAGGTGTGGTCCAGGCCCCAGGCAGGCCAAGAACAGTTTGTAAAGCCCTTGCAAGCCACAACGGGTCATCTGAGTTAGAGAAGAGGTATGTGGCTTTACCGGTTGGACCAGAGCAGTCTACCTGGATGGCAAACAATACTTGTAAAACATTAGAAAAATAGACCTCAACCTCCTGAAAGGTCATCCTGGTGTGTCCTTTTAACTGGGCTGACTTAGTCTTTGAGTGTGCTTGTATTAGAATTTCTTCTTCCCTGCCTTTCCCCCTCCACTTTCTAGACCCAAAAGAGATGGAAATTCATACTGCCGCTATCTGGAGAGTGCTAAGCCTAGAGAGACTTTTTATAGGAACCTGGCACTTCGATGTACAGTTTCTCACCTTTAAACTGCTTAGGTCTACAAGTAAAGGCTGATCAAAGTTGCTGAAAATTCTCCAGAAAGATAATAGATTTTAAAATGAAAAATGGAAAATCTAATCTAATAATCTCATTTTACAGATAAGGAAACTGAGGCACAGAAAGGTGAACTGATGACTAAGGTTACAGCTAATAATTGGTAGAGGCAAAATTTAAACCAATTTCCTCTGAATGAAGTCACATAGAGGACAATTTGTGTTAAAATTTTGATGGAAAACATAAATTGAAGATCACTGTTGATATTTTTCTTTTTTTTTGTTTGTTTGTACATGTGTGTGTATGAGAGAGGGAGAGAGTGCATTATTTGTCAATAGAAACATTCTATATTTGTTAGTTCTGTTGCCATGTCTATTATTTAATCTCCGAGGTAGCTGGGCATCGTGGGGTTATTCTTGCTAACACCAAAAAGGCCTCTCTGCCCCTCTTGACTTGGGACACAGTGAGGGGAGGAGCTGGGTATGAAGCATACAAGGAGGTAAGTTTCAACTTCCTTCTTGCAGTAGCCTGAGCACCTGCTGTAGAAGACAAAGACCAGGGAGTTGTTAATAAGGGGAGATGGAAGCCCAAACAAGGGCTGACTTCACAGTAAGGTGCTTAACTCCAAAACAGATCAGTTGCTTTCTGAACATTACAATGGCCTGCATGTCACACAATTTAGGCAACTCAGGACTTTAGAGTCCAGTGGAGCTTTTCATGTTGCACTTTGAAAATGGAGGCCCTGCTAAAGTTTAAATGAAATGAAGGGAAGGAAGGGAAATGGAATGAGTGAGAAAATTACTCCTCCCCCCCTTTTCTTTTTAAAGCCACACATTGGAATAAAAGTCAGTGCAAGTGACAGAACTCTGAGGACCTTGTTTTTAGCCTGAATTTAATGTGTCTCAGGACTAGGTATTTTCTCAAACACCAACAAAATTTTTTCTAGATCAATTAAAAAACCTTAGTACTTTGTTTTATTATTTCCCCTCCTTATCTTTTACTCATTTTCTAAGTGAAAAATATCTGCTCTGAAAAATGTCCTAAAAACCTCTTAAGATTGTCCATGATTCTCTTTTCTATTCCACACCTGACCCTTCCCCTCTTCAAACTTTGGTTTAAAAGCTATTGCTTCCAGGAAATCCTTCCTGATTAACTTCACTCAACTTTGGTTGTTCTTCTGTTTCGGTTGAATGAACAGGTGGCTTCTGAGCAATACAGATTTAAATAATACCAATTTAAAATTCATAAACAGATCATCTGATTTTTTTCTTTGTCACTGTTGCATCTATGAAGGACTGTTTCCTATCAGTGTTATATTCTCCCTACAGTAGCTGTGCATAGTGGGTGCCCCCTTATTATAGTTATTAGGGTCCTCTTTAGTTTCCAATTCCTGATAAGAAAGAGAAAAAACCTGTTATCTTGAAGAATAATGAAAGACCTCCCTTACATTTATATATGCTTTTACACTTGTCCAAACAATTTCATATCTATTGATTACCTCCTTCTTTGGATCCTCATAACTTTATTAAGTATTGGTTTTCTCCTCCTCCTCATCCTCTTTTTTTGTTTGTACCTTTAATTCCAGTGGCGTGTAAGGTACACCTTCTGAGGCACATACACAACTTGTCTATAACTTGCAAGCTTAGAGGATTAACTGGCTTTGGCACAAAGAAGTTAGGTGATTTGCCCATAATCATGCAGTCAATAGATGTCCAAGGCAAGACCCAAATCTAGGCTTTTTTTTACTCCAAGACTGGTACTCTATCCACTTTTCTAGCCCACCTCACATCTTTATTTTATAGTTAAGGTCCACAGATAATAGATGGCAAAACTGAGATAAATCAAGTCTTCTGACCTAGTTCCTTGCTGCTATCTTTGATATCAAAGACTGTTTCTCTTTCACTCTGCGCTCCCTCCCCTGTGGCTCCCCCTCTTTACCTGGAGGCTGTAACACTTAGGAAGGCATCCTACTCTGGGGTGCCTTCCTCTGCTGTCCCCACTCCTAAAGTCCGGGGGGGAAGGAGGGGGTCCTGGAAGGGATACTCACAGCTGATCTGAGAGCCCAGCTTGTGCTCCCAGACATCATGGAGCTGGCGGTACTCCTGCTGGGCCAGCACCAGGCGCTGCTGCTTCACCTGGTAGATTTCCTTCTGTGCACTGAGAGCCTCCTGGGCGACCACCAGGTAATCCTTCAGCATGTGCTCCTGCTCCCGCCGCCATTGCACCCGGGGATCCTCGATCTGGGTAGTTTCTGAAACAGATCCAACAGACCTTGCGTGGGGACCTAACCTTCCTCCTGCTGGCCACAGAACAGAAGGTTACCTCCCCCCATCCCTGTCTGCCGCAGGGGGCTGGCATGGGTGTGGAGTATGGGATTGGTATGATAAAGGGATTTCAAAGCACTGACCACAGGTTCTCAATCAAAGAAACTAGTCCATCTATCCCAGAAAGCCCTTTCTTGATGAAGAGGACCAGGCAGGGACCCCTGGGAAAAAGGAAAAATATTTTTCCTGTCAGATCAAAGCATCCAAGATGCTGAGAGGAAATTCATAGCCCCTCCAAGGGCAGCAGGACATGAGTCTAGGAGACTGGAAGAGAATGTTCTCTGTTTATACTTTGCCAGGGAGAATAATGCTCTGTTGGTAGAGCTGTGAATTGGTCCAACCATTATGGAAAACAGCTTGGAATGATGCTCAGGATGTGTTAAAAATGCTCATATCCTTGACTCGGAGACCCCACTGTGAGGAACCCAAAGGGGTAAAAGCCAGAGGAAAAGTCCCCATAAACACCAAAAATAATCACAGCAGCACTTTCTGTGGTAGCTAAGAACTGGAAACAAAGTCAGTGTCTATCAATCTGGGAATGACTAAAAAAATTGTGGAATGTTACTGTGCTGTTAGAAACAATGAACATGAATATAGAGAAGAATATAGAATATAGAGAGAATGGGGAGACTTCTATGAACTAGTCTAGTGTAAGTAGCAGAACCAGGAAAACAAAATACACAGGACTACAACAGGGTAAATAGAAACAATGACAATGAACTGCCTCCCACAGAACCACCACCAAAAAACCCCAAACACCACTTAGTCCTGGAGAAGAGATGAGAAAAACGTACCTAACTCCCCTTTTGGCAGAGGTGATGACCTATAGATGTGGCTTATTGCATCATAACTACCAGATGGAACTGGTATGTTCTTTTTAATTCTTTCTAAGCATGACTTGCTGCAAAATCCTTATGCATGGGGCCATATTTTACACCTCTCTGTAGCTTTTACAGTGTCCAGCCCACTCAACAAATATTTGTGGATTGACTGATGGATGGATCCTGGAGGGAAAATGCCATACCAGCTTCCCAACAAAGTCCCTGGGCAATGCTTCTTGAATCACAGCCAGAGTTTGACCAAGGAAAGAGTGTCAGGGGAAAGCTCCAAGCCTGGGCTTGGAATCTGGGCATGGGCCCAAGGACATCCTGGATGCTGTGAGGGCCTAGGACGGTATGCAATTTACAAAGACAATGGCCCCAGCAGGCACAGCAAAGGGCAGGGCAAAGCAAAAAATGAGCTAGTCAAAGCGTTGAACAAAAATGGAGAAAATTTCACTTCTGCATTCTACTTGTGGGTGATAAACAAGTCTGTTTTTATCTAAGTCTTTCATTCCTTTCTTTCTGTTACTCACATTTAGAAATGTATACGAATCTACTTTGCTTTCTGTGAGCAGATTTGCTCAAAAGACTTGGTGGGGGGATTAAAAGCAATTTCGTTAGTTAAGCTTTTAGAATTTCTGTGGGTTCTAATTATCTCTGTAGTTGTATCAATCATTGACGATTGTGCAGACTATTACCAACCCATGACTCATGACCAAGAAATGGCAAGAAATAAGTCATCTTAGTTACTTATGATTGGGAGAGGAGGTGGGTTGGTCATGCATGAGGGAAGAGAACTGGATGTACTCCTGACAACTGTAAGGATCCCAACAACGTAGTGTCAAAGCCTCTGTGGAGAACTTACAGAAAGACATGAACGAGAATTGCTCAGGATGAGAAAAAGGCAGCATTGTGCCAGGAAAAAATGCCGAACCCAGAGACGTGGGAACTAAGTTAAAATACTAGTTCTTCCACTTATGACCTATGTTACCTTGAGCAATCACAATCTCTCAGCTTCCGTTCCTTCTCTCTGAAATAGGGAAAGGGCCATGGATGCCCTCCAAGATCCTTTTCAGCTATAGATTTGTTTTTGGTGGTGGTGGTGCTTTGTTCTCCAGGAGAACCATATTATAAGGAAGCTCATGTCTTTGTAAGTGAATTGGATTTAAATGAGAGAGAACTATGCTATTCTTGAGTAGAAGCGCTAGTCATTCTGGGACAGAATGGCCACTGTCATATCACTAACTGCTGCCAGTTTGCAAAGACTTTCTGTATCCCATTCCCCCCTACCCACATAACACAATATTTTTGGGTTCAACACTCTTCCCTTCTTGGGACCCCTAGCAACAAGCTTAGGCTAGTCCTTCCATATTCTGACACTCTCAGGATCCCTTTCTGTCGCTCTGATGGAATGATGGTAATATACTCTCAGCATTTAGAGATAGGAAAAAATTCCTGTATACTCCTATTTAACTCAGGATCACATCTAATCATCAAAGCACTAATCTTATTTCCCAAATACACTCAATTGAGAACCTATTTATTTTTCATTGTCCAATAAGCAATTACAATCATTACTGCAATGTAATTAATACCATTAGCAGCTTCTAAGAAAGTCTGAACTTTAAGGCCATCTATATTTCTGCTACTCATAGAACTATTACTTAGCTTTAGGCCCCCAACACTTCAGCTTTCTGCTTCTCTGCTCTTATCCCCCATTACAGATTATAGATTCTGGGTCTGAAAGGAAACTTGAAAGTCATCAAATCTAATACACTCATTTTACAGAAATCTGAGGCCAGAGAGATTAAGTGATTTTCATAAGGCCATTCAGTAAATAAAGGTCTAAACCAGACTCTAATTTGGGCACTCCATATACTGCACTATGGTGCTTCTTTCTTAGACAAATAGAAATGAACAGAGAGAAACTTGCAGGAAGAACAAGCAGGTTGTTTTTCTAGTCCTGGTAGGATTGACAAAACCAGTCAGTATCAGAGGAGGGAGATAGATATTTGTCTTGTGGGGTCCAGGGCAAACAGGATTCTTAGAAATCAGCACAAAAGTTATTTCCTCTCACATACCAAATTGAGGATCAGCAGTTAGCTCAATAGACAGAGGATAACCTTGAACCTGGATCTAGATACTTCAGCTCACTTCAGCAAGTTTTTTTTACTAAATACCTGCTATGTGTAAGGTACTAAGGATATAAAAACAGAAAAAAATTAAATAGTTCCTGCCCTCAAGAAATCTACATTTTACTAGGAAAAACAACCTATGTGTAGGTTAAATAGAAAATACACATCAAAATGGATACAAAGAAATTTTAGTGGAAAAAAATTACAAAAGGTACTAAAACTGGATGAAACAGGAAAGTGTTCTAATTCTGAGCCTTAAAGGGAGCAGCAGATTATAAGAGCCATAGGGGAAGAGAGAGTGCATTTAACTCACAGAAAGGCAAAGAGGCAAGTAATAGAAAGTCATGTATGGGGGGCAACAAGCAAGTAAATTTAGGTGTAGAATATGTGAAGTGGAGAGATATAGATGTGGATAGATCAGTTGGAGTCAAAGAGTAAAGAGTATTAAATGCCAAACAGGAATTTGCATTTCATTGTAAGAGAAACAGGGAACCACTGAGTTGCTTGAGCAGGGTAATGACATGATCAAACATATGCTTTAGGGATACCAATCTAGCAGCTGGGTGGAGAATAGATTTTAGTCTAAGTATAAAGCAATTGCAATAAGTCTAGACAGGAGGCAACAAGGGCCTACACTAAGTTCGTAGCTATGGGAGTAGAGTAAAAGAAACAGATGAAAGAGATGTTGAACTGCGAGGTGATTCAGGTCAGTTCCAATGGTCTCGTGATGGGGAGAGCCATCTGCACCCAGAGAGAGAACTGTGGGGAGTGAGTGTGGATCACAACATAATATTTTCACTTTTCTGTTGCAGTTTGTTTGCTTTTTTTTCTTTATCTTTTTTTCCCTTTTTAATCTGATTTTTCTTGTGCAGCATGATAATTGTAGAAATATGTATAGTAGAATTGTACATGTTTAACATTTATTGGATTATTAGCCATATGGGGAGGGGGAAAGAGTGGAGGAAGAAAAAAAATTTGGAACACAAAGTTTTTCAAGGGTAAATGTTGAAAATTATCTATACATATATTCTGAAAATAAAAAGTTTTAATTTAAAAAAAAAAAGTTATGTTGAGGAGGTAGAATTTGCAAGAATATAGGAGTCCCATTTGTCCCAACTGCCTTCTTTCTTCTAGTGTCAGATGTGATCCCACTGCCAAAGACCCACAAATCTATTTGACACAAGCCTGAACACTGCATTTAGTGAATGGGAAATATCAAGTTGAATGGCAAGGTTGGGTTGTTAAACAGATATACAATTAAAGTTTCAGAGGACTTTATTTCTTAATGGATTAACATCAGGGACCTCAAATCAACCTTGTGGACGTTTTGCTCAGAGTTCTGGGGATGAATCGATTCAAGGATTATAGGCACTTACTGGTGTTGTGATCTATGTAGTAGCCGCCAACTTGAGGGTCATAGGCCTCTTCCCAGCCCAGTGGCAGCTCATCACTGATGCAGTCAGCAAAGGTGAGAGGTTTAGTGTACCTGGGAAGGGAGAAGACAGACAGATCCCATCAGCTTATGACCTTCTGGACACAGAACATTGCAACAGAAAGTGCTCTAGATTGGCACTTAGAACACCTGCATTCCCATCTTGTTCCTTCCCACTTACATAGCACACAGAGTGCTTATGAAATGATTACTGAATGATAAAACAAAGTCCATATGATAAAAGGCTTTAGGAGATAATTGGAGGCAGTGTAGTACAGTGGAAAGGTCACTGGCTACACAGTCCAGGAACCTGCCTTTGATGCTTACAAGCCATCTGGACTTAGATGGACCACTTCAACTTTGGGGACCTTTCCTCAGCTGTAAAATAAGAGGTGTTAGAAAGTTTAAAAGTTTAGATAAGAGAAGGGAATCAGCATTTATATAGCATCTACAGTGCTCTACACTGTGCTAAGCACTTTTCACAAATGCCATTTCATTTAATACTCACATGAATTCCTGCTAAGGTAGATGCTATTATTATCCCCATTTTACAGTCGAGAAAACTGAGGCAAACATAGTTAAAGTGACTTGCCTAGGCTCATATGACTAGGAAGTGACTGATAAATTATAGTTCTGATCCCTCTTCCTAATTCTCCCTAGTCAATAGTCATCTTTCCCTCCTTAAATGAACTTTTATTTAATTTTGATTAACATGTTGCATGCATCCCCTGAGTAGAATGCAACCTCTTTGAGATTTTCATTTTTGTAGCTCTAGATATGATTAGTTTAGTCTCTGCCCCCATACAGATTCCAGTCTAGTAGGAGAATAAGACACAGACACAGATAACTATGATGCAGAATACTACATGATTAAGTGAATTGGAAAAGTAAAAAAGTACTTTGTGAGATTCCCTGGGAAAGTACTGACCAAAGGGAATCAGGAAGGCTTTATGAAGAAAGTGGGATTTGAGTTCATTTTAAAGTATGGATGATGATGATGATAACAATTGATATCACTGAATGTAATACTTTATGATTATAATGTGCTTTATATAGGTTAAATCCATTATTCCTCAAAACTTTCATATTTCTCTTATGGAAACCACTATCTTCCCAGTTCTCCAGGTTTCCAGGTTTGCAAACTGAAGTATTTTCCACACTTCTATCTTGTCCTAAATACTGAAGCAATTGCAAGTCCCATCAATTCTATGTTTACAAAATTTTCACACCTACCCCCTCCTCTTCTAATTACACAGCCAGCATAGACCCTCATCACCTCTTATCAGACTATTTCAGTTACTTCCTAATGGTTTCCTTGAGTCTACCCTCTTACCCGTCCTTCATACAGCTTCATGTCAACTCTCCTACTCAAGACTTTTCATAGTTTTCTTAAAATGGAAATTTTATTTTATAATAAATCTTCTCTTATGGTTTGCTGTGCATATGGCAATGTTCTTTTTTTTTTGTATTTAAGTTTAAAATGAATTTTTAAAATTTACAAAGAAAATTATGACTCTTTAGTGCACATGAATACAAAATATGCAAATTTCTCAGGTTGGTATTTAAAGCCTCTAAGATATCATCTGGTTCTAGCTTACCTTTTTTCATATTATTCCCCTTCACATGTTCTAACTTTTTTCACATTCTTCTCCTTCACATGTTCTAGCTTATTTCATATTCTTCTCCTTCACATGTTCTAGCTTTTTTCATATTCTTCTCCTTCACATGTTCTAGCTTTTTTCACATTCTTCTCCTTCACATGTTCTAGCTTTTTTCATATTCTTCTCCTTCACATATTCTAGCTTTTAGACAGATGAGTCCCCTTGCTGTTCCACGAAGCTATAATCTGTCTCCCATCTTTGTACCTGTGTAATAGTCTATCACCTCATCCAGAGTACATTCTCTCTTTACCTCTTTTTTTTTTCTATTATCAAATTTTATGGAATAAAACATTTTCATAAGATAGTATAATAAAAAAGATGACGCACATGAAACTGCAAATATACTATGCATAACTTGCTATTTCAAATATACAACAAAATTATCATGTAACTTTCTTTTTCTTCCTTTCTTCTCCTCCTGTCCTAAATATGGCTATAAATACAATACACACACATACATATTTACACACACATACACAATTAATTCTATATTTATCAATTCTCTGCTGTTCAGTGCTCTGAGGGTAAACTCAGGTACTGCTTCTTGTAGGAAGCTTTACTGATTCCCCTATTTATCAGTGAGTTTTCCTTCCTTAAATGATTTATTTACTTTCCATTTACAAACTGCATTTCCCAGTTAAATGTCAATTCTTTGATTGCAGGGATAGTTTTTCATTTTTGTGTACTCTAGAATCTAGTACCTTCTACAACTCACAGAGGCAGCTTGGTGGGAATGTTGGGCCTGAAGTCAGGAAGATCTCTTGTTGGATGCTTTCTAGCTGTGGGACCCTGGACAAATCGTGGAACTTTTGTTTGCCTTAGTTTCCTCAACTGTAAAATGAGGATAATAATAGCACCTATTTCCCAATGTTGTTCTGAGGATCAAATGAGATAATATTTGTAAAAGGCCTGGCACATAGTAGATGCTTAATGTTTGTTCACCCTCCACAGAAGGAACCCCTCATATGTTGGCTGCATAAAAATTTAATAAACACAGAAGTGGAAGGAAAACATTTAAATCACAGGGAATAGAATGTGAAAAGGACAGTGCTTGAAGAGAACATGTCATGTTTAGGAGACAGAATAGATTAGTGTGTCACAGAACCATGTGGAGGGAAAATAATATGCAATGTGATTGGAAATTATTGTGAAGGGACTTGAATGCCAGACAAAGAAGTTCAACTTTACTCAGGAAGCAATAGGAAGAGAAAGCAGTTTTAAATAGGGGGAATGATATGATCAGAAAGATGATTTTAGTTTAGATATGAATGGTGGATTGGAGAGGGGAGAGAGCAAAACCAGGAAGACATTTTTAGGAGGGATCACTTAGGACCAAGGATTGCAAATTCAGAGCTAGAAGATCCTCTGATTTACCTAGTTAACCCCTTCATTTTCCAGATGAGAAAACAAGGGCCCAGAGAGATTAAATGATTTTCCCAAGATCATCCAAGTAGGAAGTAAGATAGTATTTGAAGTCAGAACCATTGATTCCAAATCCAGCGCTCTTTCTACCATCCCACTATAATCAGGCAGACTCACGTGGCTATAAAAGGGGGAAAACGGCATAATCAGTTGAGAGGAATAGGGACTAAACCAGAGATTTCACTAAAGAAAACTCCCACCTGAGGAAACTTCTCCCAAGAGGACTAACACTTAATTAGCAACTTCCATTCTTAGAGATTGCCTATGGCTTTAAGATGTTATTGACTTGTCCAGGATCACACAGCCAGGATTCATCAGCATTTTAAGGCAAGCCCTTTATTCACTAAACTGTACTGCTCCTCTGAATTGTTAATAATAAATGAAAAAAGGATGTACCAAGGCATCAGAGACTGGGGAGAAAAGCCAGGATTACAGAGATAGGATGGATTTCAGAAATTCTCTGAAGAAGCACTTAGAGCCTCTTAGTGGCTCCCAACATACAACACTTTGTTGTTCTTCCATGGAAGATTGAAGGGGATTTATTACCCTTTTGCTAAGGGATAAACTGAGGCACGAAGAAAGGTAAGAAAGAGGCAAAAATACCTGAAATAAGACCCAGATTTCCTGTTTCCTGGTCTTTTTCAAGAGCTTCTCTTTAGACCAGGAGATCTTAACATGGGAGTCTGTGAATTTGTTTTGTTTTGTTTTGGGAAAAACAAACAAACAAGCAAACAAATAAATAAACAAACAAACAAAAAACACCTTTCTTAATAGTATTTCAATTTAATATATTTCCTTTATAATTTGGTATATTTTGCTTTATGCATTTAAAACATTATTCCATAGTCTTCACCAGGTTTATAAACCCTTTTGGCAGTCTGGTATTACCCTTTTCTAATGAATAGTTTTTAAAAATAATTGAAATACTAGACTTTAATTAAATATTAATGAAAATCAAGATGTAATTTTTTTCCACCCAACCTCCTGAAATTTATTCATGGGCCTTTTAAGGATCCATAGACCCAGGTTAAAACTCACTGCTCCAAACCATCATGAGAAATGACAATAATAACTGACATTTACATAACATGCCAGTGTTCTCAAAACACTTTACATATTATTTCATTTGCTCTTCACAACCACCCCATTTGATAAATTCTATAGTTATTATACAGAAATATAGAAGTGGAATCTGAGAAGTAAAGTGACCTTCCCAGGATCATATAGGTACTGTGTGACTAAGATGGGATTCAAACCAATTTTTTCCTGATATCAAGTCTATCCACTCCATCTAAGATATTAAATACATGACACAGGAGCTAAGTATGACATCCCTACTCTACATTATTTTGTTTCTCGGTGTTTGATATACAGTAGGAATTTAATAAATGCTTTAAAAATTTCTATATATTTTCTTTTTAATTTATGGAATAAAAACAAGCATTGTAACAGTATCATAAAATAAGATGATTACACAGAAACTGCAAATTTATTTTGCATGTCTTGTTATATCTTTTAAATATATAATAAAATTATTATATAAATTTCCTTTTTTCTCCCTTTTCTCTCCTCCCCACCCTAGAGATGGCTTCCTAGAATCCATTTGAAACAACATATTAAACAGAGGGGGAGGGATTAAAAAATCAAGCTAAAACTCTATTCTGAAAAATACCTTCAGCCTATGTATTACATAATGTTGCAAGAACTCAAGGGTTCCCTAAGGAGGGGAACCAGGAATTGGCACACTGCACCTAGTATACTCATTATTAGGAAACCCCCAATATTCAAGACACAGCTCATTTCATAATCCCTAACATACTCTTCCAAAGAAGTATTCCCTAAAAAGGAGAAAAAAAAAAAAAAAAAAAAAAAAACCACCTCATGATATTTGGACTGATTTAACCCACCACATTATCTGACCACCTTTGTGAAATTAAGTATCACCCTGGAGAAAAGGAGGAAAATGAGAGAGAAAAAGATTGGGAAATTCTTGCAAAGCCGACTGGATCAGTTGTAACCAAGGGACTGTTATGCAGGATGGGCAAGATTCCAGGGTAGCTCCTCCAAGGAGGTTTCAGAGCTGCTCTGATGGCTTGCCTTCCCTGTTCGACCCCCCGCCCTCCAGAAACAAACGGCTACTTTACATCAATTCCTTCCCTTCCCTAGACTTGTCCAAGTGTGACTCTCACTCTCTCTCTCTCCCACTGCAGGGAGTGAGGAACGAGATTCAGAGCCAAGGCTACGGCTCCACCTTTTTATTCAATGATCCTGTAAAAAGGCATTTAAAGAAAAAGCCATACATACCACACTGAGTTACTGTATCTACTGACAATTCATAATGTGGTGTGGGAAAGTATAATGCTCTGGCCATCAGACTGAGACACACACACTCTCTCTCTCTCTCTCTCTCTCTCTCTCTCTCTCTCTCTCTCTCTCTCTCTCTCTCTCTAGCTTTGATTACACCTGTGCTCTTCAAAACTGGGACTTTCAGCCTGGCAACTATGAATCTTATTATACACAGTTTGCAACACAAAAAACCAAGATGAGATTGCAAACCCTAATATCTTGACTGCATTTACATATAATCATGTAAAATCATTCGCTGAGTTCTTACTGGCTATATGGCACCAATGCTCCAAAAATTCAATGTATTAGAAACAATTTTCACCTGCAAAAATCATTCATCAATGGATGTCTAAGTCCTAAGTCCAACAGAAGATTGGGCACAGAAAAAAAAAAAAAAAAAACAAACAACAAAACAAAACAAACAAACAAAAAAAAAACAAGCAATAAGAAAATAGGTGGCAAGACAGTCTTGAAGTGGGCATGTGCCCATAAATGAGGGGCTGGGGAAATTCACACTTGTCTGTAAGGGGATGGAAGCTTAGTCCCTCGAAATTTATTGGAAAAAATTTGGTCTATCTGGGGAGTTGTTTAATAGATTTTGGGGTGGTAGGCAATGATGAGACCACCTGTGCTTCCCTGCCTGGTGCCTATGAAAGAGGAAGAGATTGTCCCTAAAGTGACATCAATAAAGCAATGTCAAGGGTAAAGGTAAGAACTCTCCAAGGTAACTCTGCCAAGGATAACCAAAGGAAGAATAATTTAGGAATTGAGGGGAGGTACATCTAAGAGAAAGACTAAGCCAGAAAAAACCATGATGGTCTGTTGCTTTGGATATATTCCCTGAAGTTAGATAGATTTGCTCTCACTTAATTCAGTGACTGACAAGGCCCATGACATGGGCCTCATGTTCAAGCTTTTATTACAGGGGTGACACTAGGTGCTTTTTTTTTTTCATTTCAAAGAATGAAGGGAAAAAAGAAAATGTGATAAGTGCCTACTAGAGCCAAGTATGTTCCAAATATTATCTCATTTGATCCTAAATTTACCTGGGAGGAAGATGCCATTTAGATTAAATATAAATACAAGGACACTGGTCTCTTGGCTCTGGTTATTCGCCCCTCCTCAACATGAAGGAAACAAAAAAGCTGTCCATACAATGAAGTACCAAGGCATGGAATGTTTTTTCTTCCTCATGGAAAGACACAAAAGATGATAGAACTATTCTTCAATATAAATCAGACTGGGCTCTATATAGTGCCAAACTCCTACTAATAGTCAGCTGAAAAGTTAAAGTATCTGAAGGAACTATTCTGATAATCCAAAACTCAGGAAGAGATTTTTTTTAAAAAAATAAAAGTACAAATCCCACAAATTCTGAGAAGTTGATTCAAACTTGCTCTTATCCCAGTTGAAAGCATAAACATAATTACATTTATTATCACACTGGAGAAGAGGCATCATATTGTAGTGGGAAAAGAATAAGTATTTATATAATGTCTATTATGTGCCAGGCACTGTCCTAGGTGTTTTTAAAATATTATCTCCTTTGATCCTTGAAATAACCCTTTGAAATGGGTGTTGTGTATTTGATATTGAAACAACTGAGACAAACAGAGTTTAAGTGACCGTCTCAAAGTTACACAGTTAGTGTCTGGGGCTTCATTTGAACTCAGGTCTTAGCATATCTGGGGATCTGTGCCATCTAGCTACTTCTGGATAGGATGATGGGAATCAGGAAGACTGGAGTCCAAATTCTTAACTTGGAAATTACTAGCTGTATGACCAGGCAAGTCACTTAACCTTTCTGTATCTGTTTCCCCATCTGAAAAATGAGGAAGGGTGGACTTCAAGGTCTTGAAGCTTTCTTCTAGCTCAGTAAATCTAAGATCCTGGGACTTTCTCCCCTCATCATCTGTATGCAATGAAACATCACATAAGTGGGATGAATCGGGGCATAGCATCTAAGAAGACTAAGGGTTAGAAATTCCTTTAAATGGGGCAGCTGGGTGGCCCAGTGGATAGAGCTCCAGCCCTGAAGTCAGGAGGACCAAAGTTCAAATCTGGTCTCAGACACTTAACACTTCCTAACAGTGTGACCCTGGGCAAGTCACTTAGCCCCAATTGCCTCAGGGAAAAAAAAAATCCTTAAATCTCAACTCAGGTGTTACCTTCTATTACAAATCTTTCTTTCATCCTCTTGTTAAAGGTCTCTCCTTCCTCAAACTTTGTGTCCTTCTATAGAACATAAGCACCTTCAGGAAAGGCATAGTTTTTCATTTTGTCTCCACATTTCCAAGAATCTAGCTTAATAGTAGGTCTTCAGAAATGGTTTGTTGAATGAATGAATGAATGACAGCATTTTTTGGAAGACACAGACAAGAATTATAAAGAAGATACCAAATCTTCAAACTAAGAGCCCATGTGTGATATGGATGACGACACAAGGAACTTGAGGCACCCTCTACCATTAAGTTGAAGATAAACCCAGAGGAAGATAAAAAGCTCTTTTATGAGGAAAGATTAAAGGAGTAAATTGTACTGCTTATAAGAAGTCCTGACAATAAGAATCTCAAATGGCACAAATGCCAAGAGGAATATGAATTATTCAGTGTGGCAAACATATTATTAGTAAAACTAGGATGGAAAGCAAAATCTGAAGCTGAACAATGATTTTTAGAAAATACTTCCTGCTAGAGAGAGCAGCTCTCCTCCCCCAAAAGACCTGTCTGACCCTCCTACCTCTCCCCTTAGGAAATTCTCAGTGCTTCTGCAGCTTAAGATCTTTCTTCTTGGGCAAAACCCGCCAAGACTTTGCCTGCATTATCCCTATGGCCAGAGTTCAGTGATTCACCAAAATTCAACATGGGTCTCAGAACCCATGTTCTGACCTGTAGAAAAAGCCCAATCACAAAATGGAATTAACCAAATGCCAAAACTATGAGAAGTGAGAGTAGGAGAGAAAGCCAAGTAAAATCCGGTTCTGCCTCTTAATTACAAATCTCATATTGAATACAAACATTCCTAAATGTTTCATAATGCTCCTAGAAAAACATCCCAGGACAAGTAACCTTGAGGACCTAGAGATCATTGGATGTTGCATATATAGGCCTTTAGAAAGGAGATATACGCCACCCTTGGTGAAGCCTTCAGCCCCTCAGATGGGGCAGGGGGTGGGGAGGGAGAGGGGGAGAGATGGACTCTATTCTAGGGGATATACCACCAACCCTTTTATTTTCCAACTCTCCTCTGAGAAGGGTACTCCCAGCTGGACACTGAGAACATTAATGTTGATAATAATATGGTTGGTAGTCGACAGTCAAATATTTTAGAGAGGTTCAAGGTTTTTTCCACAGTTTAACAATAAAACCCATAGCACCGTTGCAATGTGCATTTCACAGTTTCTTTCAAAGCATTTGGGATTCTTTTTCAGAGCCCTGTAGGTCCACTCAATTAGAGCTATCATTTCTGGATTCTACTCCTGGTACAGATGAGCTGGCTAAAGACTCAGAAGCACTTATAAACTCCCTCACCAGCAGAACCCCTGTTCCCAAGCCTGATTACCTGCAGGATCTGGAGAGCCCCCCCATTCACCCATCTCACCTTCCTCCCCCCCCTTCTCCTCCCATGCCATGTGGCAGCTCAGCCCAGGGCAGCGGAAGGGGACTGGGAGAGGTATAAAGTCTCATCACCTACTCACCTGACCCTCTTCTCACATTCTCAGCCCATCCAAGCTTCTGGGTTAATGATGCCTCATAAGCTCAGGCACAAACAAGCAAGTCTTCCCTCACTGCCCAAGGGCAATTCACATACATATTTCCCATAACTTGGATTTCACAACCTCCTCAGTTATCCTCCTTCACCTGCAGGCTGTTGGAAGCCATAAAACATGGTTACTAAGTCGACATGGCTCACTTTGAAAATGAAGGCTAGGTGGGCAGGCAAAAATGCCTGGCTCCGGAACCCACTCACTCTGCTATTTTCCCTCTTTGCTGTCTATTTTTAAAAGAGCACTGACTTTGGAGTAAGAGGTCCTGGTTTTAAATCTCATTCACTGCCCATGTGACTTTCAGCAAGTCAGATTAAATTCCCTGGAACTCAGTTTCCTTATCTACAAAAAGAGGAAGGTTAGATTAGAGGGACTTTGATTTCCCTTCCTTTCAGTCTATGTCTCTGGGATCATCTTCACATCCTAACTTCAGTCAATCGGGCAACAGAATTTAAGTGAACTTCTACTCCATGTCCTAAGCTAAGCTCTTGGGAAGGATATATGGTCAAAGGTTGCCTGCCCTCCAGGACATTATTGTCTAGGTGAAGAAATAGGACATAGTTAAATAAAACAGTGAGTGAGGAAGCTTTTCTACTAGCTTTGGTAGTTTATATGGGGCTTTTTCACTGTTTGAACCAGATTATTCCCATTCCTGAAATTATTTCCAGGGAAAAGATAAAGAGATGGAGTTGGAAGGAAAATTCCAAAGCTTCCCCAGCTCCCTTACAAATCAATTATCTTCTTCCATTCATTCTACTCATACCCAAGTCCCAGTCCAGAAGATTACTGTCTAGGTGGGGATACAGGACATAATTAAATGAAACATTAGTGAGCAAGCTTTTCTACCAGCTTTGGTAGTTTTGTGTGAGGTTTTTTCACTATTCGAACCGGATTATTCCCATTCCTGAAATTATTTCTAGGGGAAAGATAAAGAGATGAAGTTGGAAGGAAAATTCCAAAGCTTCCCCAGCTCCCTTACAAATCAATTATCTTCTTCCATTCATTTTGCTCATACCCAAGTCCCAGCCATGTTACCTTCCCTTCTCTCCTTCCAAATTCCCTAAGACAGCATTCATTCTTCAGAACCTCTCCAATTTCCCTAAGTTTGTGAAGGTCACCTATGTCACCCTTTTCATTTTTAAGCCTAAGGATCCTGGACCAGAGATTAGTACAATATTTGTTTCAGCTTACTCTGATGTGCCTCTTTGTCTAGAATCCCTACGAAGGATGACCAACTCCAATTGCCTAATGGTAGCATGATCTGAGAAGGAATACAAAGGATTCACCAGACTTCCATGCAAGTCCATGACACAGAAAAGTTAAGAACCCATAGATGAGATTGTCTCTCAGATGCAGTGCTGTGCTAACATTCCCATGATTCTTTCCATTGAGAAAGTATCAAAGCAGGACTGTCCTAATCCAGTCTTAGTGACTCTTAGTACTCTGATTTCTTTTCTCTGAAGGCTGTGAGTTAGCATTAATTCCTAGTAGTAGGGCTTTCCCTCTGTTAATTATTTCCTATTTATCCTGTGTATAGGATATATAGTACATATTTGTATGTTTCTAATAGGGATGTGTGAAAGCGAATTCATTCATTCACCTATGCCCTCAGTTCCTATCGTTGGCACAAGGCATTATATTGCATCCTAGAGAAATACAAAACGAAGAAGAAACATAAGTCCTACTCCCTTCGAAGAACTTCTATTTCAGTAACTTCAGTAAAGACACGTACATGAATAATTATACTTCACAGTGGAATTATGGGAAGGTTTTCATTTCTTCATATATTCATGAAGTTACATCTAAGCTTAGTTGGGTAATGTTAGGATCACTACTAGATTTATTGCAATGTTTTGCTCATCACTAGTGACCGTGGGCAAGACATTTAATAGAATGGATTGATTGCTAACTCCCAACTGCCAAGGACGGCAATTACAATGGGCTTTCATGCATTGAACAGAGAGATTTCTGGGAAAAGGACCATTTTGAAATCAAAACAAAACACTTTGCCAGTTCACAAAATGCTACCTTGCCCATGTCTACTGGACCCAGCTGAGAGCTGCACTCCCTATATCTGAGAGGAAGAGGGAATTAGCTTGGGGAAGTGGAGGGGGGACAACTTCCCATTTTCATTCAGTTTTACTCCTCCACACTCAGTTTCACTGAGCTTCCTGAGGGCAAGGGCTGATCCTTTTTTTCTTGTGCTCCCACAGCTACCTTAGCCACTCTGCACAAGATAGGTGTCAAACAGTGGTGGAAGGAATTAAAGGAATGAAGACCAGAGTTTTTATTCTAGACCTGGTGTTAACTGGGTGACTGCAAGTTACATCACCTACACAATTCTCAGCTTGCTCATCTGTAAAATGCAAAGGCTGGAAATAAGAACAATGGGAAGACGTTGCATAAAAGCAAATTTAGACTGATATAAGGAGAAAGTCCCAAATTAGAGCTGGCTAAAAGTAGCATGGGCTGCCTTGGAAGGTGGTTGGTGGCTTCCCTCTCACAGCAGATCTTTAAGCAGAGACTACAAAACTCACCTATTGATGTTATAGATGTGGTTTTTGATCATTCACGAGTGGGACAAAATGGTCTCTGAGAACTCTTCTAAATTCTGAGATTCTGTGAGTCTGTGAGTAGATGACCTGTACTGTGCTTTTCAGTTCCAACACTCTGGGATTCTCTGATCTCTAAGGTCACTTCCCACTCTAACATTTCATGATTTCATTTCTGTTAAGCATGAATTGAAAATGATGTATCAGGAGGCACAGAAACAGAAATTAGGCAGCTAATTCTCCCTGAAGCCTGAGATCTTGCCTAGGGAGACAAAACTGTCTGCCACATTACCCTTGTATAACAGCAAGGCAGGTGGTATCAAGTCTAGAACACCAAATCCCTTTTCTCCGGGGGAACTCTCTGAGGTTGTGCGGCTGTCCCTCAGACGCCTTTCTCTAACTCTTCTTTCCCAGACATTTCATCTGGCCCTGTTAGTCAGCACCTTGTTGTCTGGATATCTGAAAAGTCTTGTAAGCGATCCCAAATTGCATCATAGCTAGTTGGCCTCCCTCAGTACCAAAGCTTGCGAACCCTGTCTGTCTAATGGTATGTCTGTCTAAAAAGCTCATAATAACCCACAGTGTCAACAAGGTGTTCTGCAGTGAGATTTAAAAGGAGTTTCCATATCTTTAAATAGTGGGCTTTCTTTCATTACTTTTCTTTCTTTCTTTCTTCTTTATATAAAGAAAATGGAATATTATTCCCCTAAGGAAGCACTACCTGACAAGTCAACTTTAAGCATTAAAGTTCTTCAAGCTGAAGGCATCTGAATTAAAGTCAACGGGGAAACAAATAGGCAATTAAAATGACTATTTTGGGAAGCTCAGCATTGAGGCAGTCACAATATGAATTATTCATTCATACTGCTAGGGTTACTTTTGTGTATTTTTTTTCCCTCTGTCAGTCTCTACTCCTTTTCTTTTGTTCATTCAGCCTCGGAAGCTGCAGCATAACTCAGCCTCCAGCTATGCTCATTGGGAAGAAAGCTGCTTCTCTGCCTCCCTCGCTCCTTTTCAGGGAGCCAGGTTGTTTCTCCAGATGGGCACCGTACATAAATAAATTTACACATTTGGCAAGGACTTTTAGCTTCCATACCAACAAGGAAAAGTTTGAATTTCTAATGGATTCAAAGTCCTTCTTGTGTGTGCATGTGCGTGTGTGAAAATGAATGTATGTGTGCATGCATATGTCCCCATGTGTGGGAGCTAGACAGTGAGGAGGAGGGAGAAGAATATCCTTTTCTCATACATCACAAGCTTCCCAGCTGCTTTACAGGATGGCTTGCTCAGAGATTAGCCACGTGACTGGCATACTGTGGGAGCTCAGTGGAGCTGAAGGGTTTGGGGGTTGCCATCAAACCCATTTATATTCTGGGAGATGGATAAGGAGCAGAAGGAACTGCAGTGGCTGGAGTCTCTGAACTGGACTTCTGCGGTCCTGGAGCCATTGTCTAGATAAACCATCCTGGACCTTGGTCAGTTTACTCAAGATTTCCTCTTCCTGCTCCTTGATAAGGCTAGGTTTGGGCACTCCATGACATAACCAGCCATGTGACAATGGGGTCAGTTACAGATTCTCTGGGCTATAGTTTCCTCCTCTATAAAATGAAAGGTTTAGACAAACTGACCTTTAAGTTCTCTTCTATTATAGAAATTCTATGATTTTTTTAGTAATATCGGATTTTGAGGAGGGAAAAAGTCATCTGTTCTAATCTTCGTAATGGGAAGTACTGTCAACATCTGGGTCTTACTTTCCTCAACTGCAAAAGGAAGAAAAGGGAAAAGAAAAAAGAGGAGATTATATTAGAGATGATCTAAGAGTCCAGAAATGACAATATTCTTTGGCTACTTACTTCTTGGTCAGAAAGCTAATAGAGAAAATTGAAAATATACATTAGTGCCTATCAAGGTGGTATCAGAATTATTTTAAACATTAAAATTAATTTTAAATCATGATATCAAACGAAACAATGATCTAATGAAATAATCTCTTTAGAGGAGTCTGGAAAAGGAATGAATACTACTGGGGAAAGAGGGGTTTTTAGGAGAGTGATTAATAATTTTGCCTTTTTTGAAAAATTTTTTTCAATTAGAAATTATATTTTCTCTCTCTCCCTTCACTTTTACGTGGGAGGAGAAAGGGAAAAAGAAACTTTCAAAACAAATATAAAAGTCTAGCCAAACATATTCACATTAGCCATTTTTAGAAATGTATATGTTGAGGCAGCTAGGTGGCGCAGTGGATAGAGCACCAGCCCTGAATTCAGGAGGACCCGAGTTCAAATCTGGTCTCAGACACTTAACACTTCCTAGCTGTGTGACCCTGGACAAGTCACTTAATCCCAGCCTCAGGGAAAAAAAAAAGAAAGAAAGAAAAGTGTACGTAGCACTGCATATCTAGCTTATCATTTTTCCCTCAGGAGGTGGACAGCATTCTAAAAGATTGGTTCTCTGTAATTATAGAATTCTTAAGTCTTTCAAAATTGTTCATTATCGCAGTGTTCTTATCATAATATAAATTGTTCATCTCTTTCTGTTCACTTAGCTTTGAATCAGTAAAAAGTGAGGTTCAAGTGATGTTCATTGTCCCGCTCCTTTATTTTTATAGACTTCTACTTGCATAACCCAATTATGCAAGATAAGTCTCTCCTCCATTTCACCCCTTTTTTTCAACTGAAGTATTCTTTTTACCTTTTTTTTTTTTCAAGATGATCAAACATAACAAAAATTATTCCCAAGCCTTGAATTTTATTGATTCCTTCACTGACTCTTATTGATACCATGGTTCACAGTAAATCTTTGTATCATTCACCTCCCCAAGTAATCTATAAAGATAAAAAGTCTTTTTCAATTGCTTTTTATATTTCTCTTTTCTCATGTATTTAATTCTCAAAGTTTCTACTAAGATTTAAACTTTTAATCAGGAATGATTGAAAATTTTCTATTTCATTAATAATCTATACGCCTCCCCCTGAAGAATTATACTTATTTTTGCTGGATAAATTGGTTGAAATTCTATATCTTTTATATTTTGTATTTCATTCTCTCCATTTCTTTGAGATGATGGCTGCTTATCTTGTATGATACTATCTGCAGTTGTTTTATACTTTTCTGGCAGTTTGTAGCCTTTTTCTTTTGACTTGGAAACTGGAATTTAGTTATGAAGTTCTCAAGTCCTTTCATTTTGTGGTTTCTTTCAAGGGATAATAAACGGATTCTTTTTATTCTCCTTGTTCTATTGTTCTAAGAGGAATGGCCAGTTTTCTTTCATGAGTTCTTGAAATAGGAGATGTAGGCTTTTTGTTGTTGTTCTGGCTTTTGTGTAGCTCACTATTTCTTTACAAACACCTTTTGTTGTTGTTATTGAGGCAATTGGGGTTAAGTGACTTGCCCAGGGTCACAAAGTTAGGATCTCATTTGAACTGAGGGCCTCTTGACTTCAGGGCTAATGCTCTATCTACTGTGCCACCTAGCTGCCCCTGTAGCTCACTATTTCTTAAATTTTCTCTCCTTGAGTTGTTTTCCAGGTTTTTTAATATAAAAATAATTTTTACTTTCTTCTATTTTTAAAGGACTTTGTTTTAATATTTCTTGTTTTGTGGCATCATTAATTTGTTTGGTTCATTATACTTTTCAGAGAGGCTGTTATTTGGGTAAGGTTTTGTATCTTTTGTAACAAGCTGTTAATTCTCTTTTTGCCTCTCCTTTATAGGTCTCATTTCTTTCCTCTATCAGCCTCCTTTCATTTGATACCATTTAAAAACTCATTTTTTGTATGGGATTGCCTGTCATGGGGGGGGGGGGGAATGGAGGGAAGGGGGGGATAATTTGGAAAAATGAATACAAGGGATAATATTATTTAAAAAATTACTCATGCATATATACTGTGAAAAAAATTCTATATAAAATAAAATAAAAAAAATAAAAAAAATAATGTATCATTTCTTTTTAGGAACTGTAATTAATCAAAAAATCTTTATTTTTCTTTGAGGCTTTACTTGTGGATATTTTGGAATTATTCTCTTATTCTCACTTTGTGTCTTTGGCATTCGAGACCTTATAATACACCTTAGTGGTTGAAGGCTTCATTATTATTTATTCATTCTTCTTCCAATATGTTCTGGGTAAACTAAAGTTTTGGTTTAACTGAGTCTTTTTTGGGTCTGAATATGTGATACTTATTCCTCCAGAAAATACTCTGTGCTGCTTTCTTGGATTAAAATTGGGTGCAAGATCTTTTCTTTATGATCCCATGTTGGGGGCTCTGGGCACTGTCCATGGAATTTCTACTCTCAGACTTGAACTGTTGGCCTGGGATGGAGCTGAGTCCCAGATCAGCTTTGGGTGTTTCTGCCCCATGGACCTAGTTTAGCATTATAGGAGGAGATGATACTAGGCTGAGCCCAAGCTATCTGTCTGATCTGGTTTGGACCTAGTGTTGACTCTGTGATCAGTTTTGGGTATCTCAGTGACTGCTAGCTTATCTCAGAGCTCTTGTAGCTGAGTCCTGAATCCTGATCCTGTCCTGGTCACTTGCCTATAGGTCTAATTTGTGACCTTTGGCTGGAAAATGATCCATTTTAGTTTCTCAGTTTCCCATTCATTATTTTGTCCATTCTTTTTAAATCACTATTAGAACAGTAGGGAGAACAGGGTTGTACAGCTTACTCTCACTCTGCCACACTGGTTGGAATCTTGATAGCTTGATATTCCCCCAACTGCCTTTGAGGAATACTTTATTATGGGTCTAATTAATTGTCTGGGTTTTAAAAATTCAAATAGGAGGACATTCCCCCCCCAACCTCAAAACTCTACTGTTTTTCCTCTCAAGATGTTGTTCAGTTATTTCAGGCATGTCCAACTCTCCATGACCCCGGGTAGGGTTTTCTTGGCAAAGACACTGGAGTGCTTTGCCCTTTCCTTCTCCAAGACAGCCATCTTTAAATCAAGCTTAAGTCCTTGAGATCTTACAGAATATAAAAGATGTAATAATAGATATGAAAAGTAATTCATTAGATTATCTGATCCACCTGAGATCCAAATCTTCCAGAGCAGCAGTAGGAATGTTGTCACTTTATTTCCCCTTCTTCATCTATAAAATGAAGTTGTTAGACAAGACACTCTGAGTTTTCTTTTAGTTCTAGATCTACATTTATATAACCTAGTAAAGGGATGTTTAGTTGGACTCTGAATGCTTATATATATATAGGTCTCACTCCTTGAACAGCTGGGGAATCATGGAGCAGAGAGAGCACCAGTGAGATAACCCAGTACGCACATACATGCCTCAGCTGTTTGGGAGTAGACTAAAGAGCATATTCTCTCCCTCAATTAATGCACTCTTCCTTTGCCCCTGAGGGAAGGGGCATGACTGGCCCCAAAAGATGCTGCTTCAGAATTCATGTGGGAGGCACTGGGAGATTTTAAAATTATTCCTTGACATTTTCCCACAGGCGCCTGGGCACAAAGAACATTTTAAAAATAATAATAACAAACCACCATCAATCACTCCAAATTGTAACCAAGGACAGCGTGTTTCACTCAGGAATGCGGGTAGATGATAACCAGGGGGCAGGATAGAATATTTTGTATGTCAAATAGAAAGTTGATACATATCAGGCTTCTCTCCCAACTCTTGGGCTACAAAATATGTCAGCTAATGGCTTTACTGAGGAAATGGAGGGAATTGAGGAGATGAGGAAAACAAGTGGTTAGTTGTAGGAACTGAGTGAATCACACTAACTCCATCTTATGATTCAATTCTAGAGCTAGTTCATTTCCCCTTCTATTTAATTATGGATCTAGTCGAATTTCTGTCTTGTTATTCAATTGTAAGAATTGGGAGAAAACCTTATTGTATTGTTTGAACCTAACTCTGCATGGCTAGGAAGCTGGACTATCTCTGCCTAACACTTAGAAACCCTTAACTAAGTACCTAGGTAGGAAATGCTGACCAGAAACTGTCAGATTCAAAAAGTGATGCAAGGAGAGTTTTCTCACAATTGTACATCTCAAGCAACTCATATCTCTTCTTTGAAAACTGACCCCATAATGATTAATCAATTATTTTCACATTTCTTTAATTCTTTACAGATACTTGGGGGAGATGCTTCTTTTTCTGAAATCAGGAAATTGTACCTGCTTACTCTCCCCCTCTCAACTTGGAAAGTCCCTAACCTTTCTTCCAATTAGAAACCAGATTACCTACTGTTATATTGTTTCCTCTTAATTAATTGGTTTTATTTGATTAATTGCTAATGCATAAAATATATAATGTATAATATATAAAAGTCCTTGTTCCCTGTCTTCAGGCTAAGCTGAGGAGGTCTGGTCATGAGCAATTGGTATACATTGATTAATAATCAATATGCTCAGAAGACTGAACCTTTGTTTTCTCAGTGCTTTCATCTTTTACTCACCACATTACCTTATTCCTTTCCCTACAAGTATCCCTCTAGTTCTCTCTCTAGCACTCTTCCTCATCCCCATCGCTTTGTTTTAGAAATACAATGACAAACCCTTTATTAATTTGTTTGCTATCTGCCAAGAACTGTGTTAAACACTAGAGATACAAATAGAAAATCAAGACATTTCTAGATCTCAAGGAGATTACATTCAAATCAGAAGAAAAGTCACAGAGGAGAGTTCAGCTGCAAGGTAGATGAAATGGATCATGAAACCCTAAAGATTCACCTGTCGGACAAGTGACAAGGCTCAATCTAGAGGATGTAAAGTCCTGTTATTTAGGTTTCAGTGCTGCCAGAGAGGCTGGAAGAGAGCAGAAGAGCCTAGCTCTAGGGCAATGTGCAAATTAGAGGCTTCAGATACAATTACAACTCACACTCCTCCACTGGATTTTTCAGAGCTGCTCCTGCTGAGCCCTCAAACTCTCAGATCTTGGTCCCTCATTCTGCCACCATGATGCATTGGGTTTCCCATCAGTATTCCTATACTCCTCAAGAAACGGATGTTAAGACAACTATAGCAACAAATAATTCATATACATACACAGAGTAAAATAAATGTACATATATATACACATATTTATACATAAACATATACACATACGTGTGAAAGGGGGATATGTATATGTGTGTGTACATACTCAGGGGCTTAATCCATGTGATAGATTTTACAGATCATCTAGTCTCACCTACTTTCTACCATTTTACAAAGAAGGAAACAAGCTTAGAGCATCAAAGTAATTTTTCAAAGTTTGCACAGCTCAGATGTAGTGAGCTTATATCTAGGACTTGACCTTTCTCCTACTCTTCCTGCTTTCTCATTTCCATTTCCTTACTTGTTAACACTTTCAGCAAATTAGGGCACAAAAGCAAAGGAAAAGGTGGCAGGACTATTTAGTACATTTTCTTCTTTCTGGACAGTTTTGGACAAATGTTTAGTAGAGAAGTTATCAAGCAAAGGGAACGTTGTAGATACTGATAGCCTTCCTTTATCTCTGTAGCATCCTTTGCTCCCACTGTCACATAAAATCCGGAGAAGGGAGGAGCTGCTGTACATTCCAAATGAAATCCCAGAACTGGTCTCAGATCAAAAGAGACAGTTGGTCCAGAAACCATCCAAAGCCCCTTGTCTCTAAGGGCTGCTTTTGATCATGCCCCAGATGCTGTAATGAACCTGGTCTTCCATTACTATTCAGAAAAGGAGTGTTCTTCATGTGCCTCTAAGCAGTATGATTTTCCACTACTATAAAAAAAAAAAGGAGTGCTCTTAGTTCTTATATGCTATGAATAAATTTTCCTGTGAGGAGATTTCAAGATAGATAGAAAAGATCCATTTCTAGTGCCTTTTCAATGATAGAGACTCCTTCACCTGTAATCACCATTACCTATAATTCCAGGGAAGACCAATAAATTGAGCTCTCCTGGCATTCATTTTTGAAGGTACCTTAATCCATTTGATTTCCAAAGGAAATTCTTTCAGTTCTTATTTCCTATATATAGGAATCATACAAACTTAGAATCTCCAAGTTGTAATAGAAGTAAATTAGACATCATCAACTCCAGTACTTTACCAGATATGACTCCCTTCTATATTATCTTGAAGCCTTTGCATGAATATCTCTAGAGAGGGAAGTCCCTAGGGAGTTCCAGGGAGGCCAGTATACTCCTTTTTTTTTTTTTTTTTTAAATTCTTATTGTTATAATGTTACTAATCATCATGTTGGCTTAAATATGACTCCTTAATTTCTGCCTATTTGTCCTGGTTCTACTTCAAGTAAAATATATCTAATCCTTCTGAAGGAAATATCTAAAACCAACTATTTTATCTTAATCTAACGAATAGATCTTCCTATGGATATCTTTAATTGGGATTGTCTGTATTCTAATTGTCACTTTTTTTCTGCACATGGCCCAGTTTTTCAATGTTTCTCCCAGATAGTGACACCTGGAACTGAATATAATATGTGCTTTCCACTGACCACCCCACATGATTTTCTGTATCACCCACACTGGCTGCTCAGGCTCTGTACAAGTAATCTAAAGACTAGACATTCACTGGGTTAGTTCTCTCCATGTAGAGTTACCTTTCCCATTCTTCTCTGACATCATGTTAATGTCCACAGAGTTTTACACAAAATGGTTTGATTTGGGACTGTCAAGAACAAAACAACTGCAATGATGGAGAGTGCTTGTTAAAGAATAATGATTAATAGTAAGGACAAATGGGGTACATTGAATAGAACACTTAAAAGTAAAGTGGTATGATGGAAAGACAGTAAACTTGGGGCTACAGGCCATCATTCTCCTCATTTGTACTATAAAGGGATTAGATTAAATGGACTTTCAGGTCTCTTCCAGGTTTTCTGAGACTCTCATTTATAACACTGACAATTTCCAAAATTAAAAATTTCCCCACTTCAAATAGTGGGGAATATGGGTTTATCCTAGACCATTCTTCTGCAGAATGGAAAAAATCTTTAGATTCAAGAATTATTTCCACTTGGAACCAGCTTCCAGTTATAATAGCTGCCTAATATGAATGAAATACAGCAACTTGTCATTCACTAATGCTCTGACATTCTAATGACACTAATGCCTAACACTAATGCCTGACACTGATACATTACTAGGACAAAGACAATAAATGGCACAAATGTCTCCAATGGTGGGGGAAGAGGAAGAACAAATTGTCTTAAATGAATTGGGAGCAATGACAATTATCATTTGTTCTTAGCATCACATATTTCAAGCTATCACTATTCAACCCTCTTCCTGCCCGCCCTCCCCCTCAATTCATTTTATAGGTGGGGAAGTTGAAGTCTAGAGAGAGGAAGTAATTTGCTCAGTGTCTCATCAGCAGTTTATTTGCTGCTGAACTGAGATTTGAACTCAGATTCTCAAGATTCCAGATTTCCTGCTTTTTCTACTGTACTAGCCCTCTTTTTTAAAAATTGTGCTATAAAAACCAAAGACCAATAAAGTTTCTTGATATGTAAAACAGAGAAGCAGACTGGGATAGTGGATAGAGAACTGATCTAGGGGAAAAAATTTGAAACACAAAGTACTGCAAAAGAGAATGTTGAAAACTGTCTTTGTACATATTTGGAAAAATAAAATACTATTTAAAAAGAGAGAAAGAGAGAGAGAGCTGATCTAGGAATTAGAAGTACCTGGATTCAAGTCCTGCCTCTGACAAATTTTAATTGTGTGATCCTGAACACCTTTAACCTCTCAGAAATTCAGGCAAACTCCCTAGACTCAGTTTTAGAGCAGAAGTCCATCCTCATTGGTAGATATAGCATCATCATCAGGAAAGCTTCTTATGCATGAGATCACAGGGCCATTAGTAAAATGTGGGAGCTGATCTAGAACAGGGTTTTTAAAATTTTTTTTCCACTTGTAAACCCTTTTTTCCCTGAGAAATTTTTACAGTCTTGGGTATATATATATATATATATATATAAATAGTATTGCAAACAAAATGCTTACTGATAATAAGCGATAATTTCACTTAAGTAATGACTTAAGTTTAACAAGCTGTAGTCTAGAAGATAACTTTTAATGTATAGTTTTCTAAATCAATGATTCCATGAACTTAAAAATACCAAACTCTCCTCTATTTTTTCTCTCCTGGTCAGATAGCCTTTCTTTGTTTCAGAATACCTGGGTAAAAAAAAAATAAAGGCAGCTTAAATGGCAGTGGTATGGATAGACTGTGAGAGGGACAGTACAGAAGAAACACATGGCTTTTATATGAATTATTCATGACTAATTAGCCTACTCTGACTATTCCCATGGGGAAGCAGAATTATGGAGTTTCTGAATCCTTCTGATTCTGCCATGGCTTATTCTCTTGTTCCTTCATCCCTTGAAATAAAAATTAGTGTTGGAAGAGACCTTAGAAATCAATGTCTCAGCTGGGGCAGGAATCCCTTTTTTCAGGACCCCTGACAAATGTTCATCGGGACCCTGCTTGAACCCTACTGTGATGGAGACCTCCTTAGGGTAGTCTGTTTCATTTTAAATCAGTTCTATATATTCAATGATTACCAGCCCTATTTGCAGTAGAACAGCACCCCTATTTTTTAGAGACCGGATCCCACTTTCAGAAGTCTCCAAGATCCCCAAGGTCCTTGAATATCTTCCTCACAGGTTAATGAGTCCTTTGAGATTTCCCTGTTACGACAAGCTCAGTGACACTACTATTCTTAGAAATAATTTGGAAAACTCCCCACCATGGTAACAGGGACTACAGACTTCAGCTTCACTCTATGGAGAACTCCATCCTCCATAGGGAAAAGGGAGTCACTCTTGACAGGAGTTGCTAGGAGCATAGCCAAAGCTAGAGTTTAAACTACTTACTATCTAATTCTCTATGTAAGCATCTGATGAGTGCATCTGAGTGTCCATTCCCTATAGTAATGTGAATTCTCTCTTCCCTCTCACATTAGCCCATGTTATGATCTACATTCTGATTATCCCTAGAGTATTGTTTTAGAATATAGGCAAAAGCATTGGAAAACAAGGGGTTTGGATTGGTATAACCTAAAGGGGCTCTTTACCTCCAAATAGTACAGTGAAAGACCCCTTGACTTAGACCATGGGATCTAAGTACAAATTCAACTCTCCACTTACTAGCTTCTGTGATTTCAGGTGTGTCACTCAATTATGACCTCATTTTCCACCTCTGTAAAATGATTAGTTTGGATTAAGTGACCTCTCAGGTCCTTTCCATTTCTGAGTCTGTGATGCTATGACTCCTTTGCCAGGATGGGAGGTTGCTCATACACACAGAGCCCAAATGCATTGAGCCTATTTTAGGATACAAATCAGTCCTTAAATTCATGAAGAGATGGCTTCTTTTTGTTGCTGTTCAGTTTGTTTTTCTTTTTAAAACAGTATTTTATTTTTCCAAATATATGTAAAGATAGTTTTCAACATTCATTTTTGTCAGATTTTGTGCTCCAAATTTTTCTCCTTTCCTCCCTTCCCTTTCCTCTTAAAGAGATTAAATATATACATTTCTTTTAAATATATTTTCATGCTTCATGTTGTGCAAGAAAAATCAGACCAAAAGGGGAAAAAACTACAAGAAAAAACCAAACAAAAATGGTGAAAACACTGTGCTTTGATCTACATTCTGTCCCTGGATGTGAATGGCATTTTCCATTCCAAGTCTATTGGAATTGCCTTTCATCACCACAAGATGCCAAGTGAGAAGAGCCACGTCCATCACAGTGATCATCCCATAATCTTGTTGTTGCCATGTGCAATAATCTCCTGGTTCTACTCACTTCACTTAGCATCAGTTCATCTAAGTCTTTCCAAGCTGTCCTGAAATCAGTCTACTCATCATTTCTTACAGAACAATAATATTCCTATTGTTCAGTTGTATCCAACTATTCAAGACTCATTTGGGACTTCCTTGACAAAGACACTGGAGCAGTTTGTCATTTCCTTCTCAAGCTCCTTTTACAGATGAGGAAACTGAGGCAAAAAAAAAAAAAAAAAAAGACTTAAATGACTTGCCCAGAGTCATATAGCTAAATATCTGAGACTGGATTTGAACTCTATTATTCCTGACTCTAGGTTAAGCATTCTATCCACTGAGACACCCAAATGCCCAAAGATGGTATCTGGAGAGACACACCGCCATATATCTTAGGGTTTTGCACAATAATTTTCCAGAGTTTGAGAAGGGAGGCGATATCACATTTTTTAGATGTAAAGGCAGTCCTTAATTGTCCACTTCTATGGAAAAGATTATTTGAGGATTCAGATTACCTACAAGAAATGTAGGTAATCTGAATCTTCAGATAATCTAAAAGTAATTTCACTTTGGGAGGACTCCTTATAGCACTGCCTAAATAATATTATTTTATTTTCTACAGATTTCTTCTTACTTGGATTTTGCTTTATCTACTATTCAAGCTAAGTATTTTGTTTCCTGAACACCAGATAAGATGTTAGGGGGAACATAGGTTGAGAGGTATACCTGAAAGTGTGCTGAGTGATGGAAAGAAGTTCTGAATTAATTCACATATAATACTACACTCAACCTGCTACAATACCATCAGGGCCAAAGCTGGGGCACTTATCTTTCATTCCTTACCTTTCCATCTCTTACCCCCAACTGCTAGTGCCTTTTTTCCTTCTATATTATCTTATTTCTAACTTGTGTGTGTGCATTTATTAACTTTATATTTCTGACATATATATATATATATACATATATATATATATTTTATACATATTTAGTGTCTGCCTACATTAGAATGTAAGATACTTGCAATAGGAATTATTTCAATCTTTGTACTTTTATTCCTATTCACCCATACCTAACACAGTAGGTACTTAATCTATTGAGTGAATTGATTGTTGATTCGGTGGGACACTGGGGAGCAGAATTCCCATCCCTGAATGCCTAGGTCAGAGACACTGAATGCAACTCCTGAGAAACATAAGCATTCATTCAAAGCATTTACTAATTGCCTACCATGTACCAGGCACTAGGCTAAGCTCTGGGGATATATATATTTTTTAAATGAAACAGTCTCTTCAAATGTTGGTGCTACTGTATAGCAGTAAAGAGAAGTTGAACCCAATTTGAGTTAGTCCCAGAGGAATGGGACCTCATCTCTTTTCTCCTGGTAAAAAGTTGACAAGGCATTTGTAAAAAGAGACAAGACATTTTGTCTGTCCACTAACCAAGCATGCTGTCTGAATACAATAGGCAAAAACTTTTCCCAGTGGTATGGGAGACAAACAAAAGCAAGGGCATCACCCCATACCTGGATAATAGCCTAGGAGGGAGTTCTTATTTTTCTCTTTGTCATGAATCCCTTAGGTGGTCTGGTAAAGCCAGACTCTCTTTTGCAGGACAATGGTTGGTCACCTACATCTATAACAGAATGCTAAATTTTAGTTAAAAGTTAGTGAAAATAAAGATGTCTTTTCTTCCCCTTTATGTTTATCAGCCCTTTAAAATTTATCCATGTAATCTATCCATGGACCGTGTCTGTGGACCTCAGGTTAAGAACTCCCAGTCCAGAAAGAGGAGCACACACTCTAGGAAAGCTAAATTTTCACTGAGTTCACAACAATACTCTGCAAATAGAGCAATTAAAATCTGAAAAACAGGGGTCCTCTGCTTCCCAGAGTCCTTTAACATTAAAAGAAAATCAGCCACAGAATTGTCAATTTGGAAGAGACTTTGGCTACCCGTGTCTAACCCATATGCCAAAGGAAACTGCATTATGTGTTCTGAGTGGTTTTTAGGAACAATTCTGACTAGAGACAAGAGAATAGAGTAAATGGCTTCCCCAGATTCTTTCTAAGATTATCTCAGGAGCCAGATTTTGGCAGTACTCTTTTATGGTTCCATCCAGTGCTCATACATTCTTTATTTTTATTTCTCAAGCAGACCCTGACAAGATATTTGTTCTCAGATCCCCTTTTACTCCTGGACTAAGCATCTGTGTTTCCTCCTTGGAAAAGTACATGTTTGTGATGGCATTTACTAGTGCTTTTTCTCTTGAGTCCCTCAGGTGAGAAGTGAATGAGGTCTTCATAAAGTAGGGATAAAGGGAAGTCTGTGCTCAAGGTTGTGCAGTGTCCCAGAACTTCTCAGAAGGCGTGTTTCATTGAAATGAACAATGACAATGTGACCCTCTCTGTCAGCACTGCCAACTCTTTCCATCCGGTCTGTGGATTAGAGGAACCTTAGTCAGCTGCCCAGTTAGAAGGAATAAATCCTGCAAACATCCTGGGGGAAGTGCACCTTACTGGCAGAAGAGCAGAATCTCAAATAGCGATGGTATTAACTTAGGTATCCCCATGTCTCACTTCTTCTCTCTCTCTGTCTCTCACACACAGAGGAGCTAAGAAAGCATCACTGGAATTTTTTTTTAATGGAATAATTTAGTTTGTGCTAAAAAATTTAATGGATCCTCTTGAGGATTTTTTTATTGACTTCTTGAGTAAGGAATTCAAAGGAATCATGTGAACAACAACTAATTATTACAATTTACATGAATATGTTGCTTATGATCTTAAAGTACTTGGATATACATGCTTTCTATACATTAAGATGGAATCACTCTGAAAATGGATTCCAACACAGATTCTAACTCCAGCCTCTTCTTCAGACCTCTTCAATTTGATAAAGTGTTTATTGTGTGTTTATGTGACCTACTCCATAGCAGGTGCTGGGTGCAGATCTCCAGGGACACTCAACTGGGATAAGTGATGCTGAAATAGGAAGAATATACATGTGTATAGCCCTTGACAACTTAGAAAAAGTGCTTTCTCATTGGATCTCAGACATTTTGTTATGCAGATGGAGCAGTCATTATTTTTATGTGTACTGGGACCTGGCTCTCTGGGAGTTCTATTTCCAGAGTACATACCATGTGCCTGCTTGTTGCCTGCCTGCCTACGTGGAAGAAAACAATGTCTAATGGAAAGGCCCTGATCCTTGGTTTGGAGCATGCAATGGCATTCTACACTTGGGCGAAGGCTACATAGCAAAGATGGCCTGTGGATAGCTGCTGAGCTAGAACTGGGGTGCATTCAACAGTCACTAGGCGGATAAATCAAGTCTCTTGTTCTTTCTCTTTCCTTCCTGGCCAAGGTTCAAGAGAGACAGACAAGCTAAAAGCTTCAGGATGGGGAAAGGCCTCAGGCCATCCCCTTTAAAATGAGCCAACATGGGATCCATGAATATATGCTTCTGTTCTTTGCTTTTTTTCTGTCTATTCTTTACTATACTTAATTGTCATACAGGAGATAGCTAAGACCTTGTGAGCTTCCAAATGTCAAGACAGAAAATGTCACGAAGTTCTTCATAAGGATCCATGTTGGCATTTGCCTGAAGTCCCACAGTGAAGAAGTCTTAAGCTATCCATTTGACTTAGAAAGTCAAGAGTGAGCAATGGTGACTCCTCCATTGGCTATGCTATATTTGAAAATTAACTTGGTGTAGACAAATGTTCTCTAGAAACTGTTTTAAGTTTGAGCACACTTTGCTCAAGAACAGAAGGGATATAATGAGCCCCTGGGAGGTGTTGGGGAATAGAGAACATGTCACTAATTTTGCTTTTTCTATATCTTTGTAGTAAATATTTCTAAGTGCAAATTATTTCACTCAATGAAATTGGGGTGCTAATTCTTAAAAGTAAACTAGGGAGAACAACTAGTTAGAGGGCTTGAGCTGACAGCATTTTAGAAGCATAAAATTCTAAATGCTGAGAAGGTTATATAGCTAGACTTTATTCTAGGAAAGTAGTGAGTCCAGAGTCTGCCACATATAGATAAAGAAAGAGTGGCTCATAGGGATGAAGTGATGTGCCCAGGAGCCCATACAGTGGCAGACTTGTAACACAAACCCAGAGTGTGATGTAATAGAAAGATGCTGGATCCAGATCTAGAGAACAAGGTTCAATCTTGGTTCTGCTACTTTCTACCTAGGTGACACTAAGCTAGTAATTGCAAACCAATGACTTCTAAAGTGCAAGAAAACTCAACTATGATTCCTGGTCCTTCAACTCCAAGTCCAGTTCATTTTCTACTCTCCTATTACTCTACACTTTTTATTCCTACTGAATCACAGGCACCTACTAGAAATCGTAGCACATCCAAAGGAAATTCTTAGTAGCAAGGTATGCTGTGAAGGACTCAAGTTGAACCTGAGGAAAACTATCTTTTCTTCCCAGTTCTGCCTCCCTCTGTGGGACCTTAAACTAGTCAATTCATGAACTTCACAGGATGAGAGACACCAGTTTTCTCATCTATAAAATAAAAGGCCTTGAATTATATAACTCTAAGGTCTCTCTATCTTTCTAAGATTCCATGATTTTGGAATCGATAGAGAATTTCACACCAATTATTTCTGAACACAAAAGATAAGGGGGGAAAAATAACTAGGCAGAAGTGCTAAGAAATCCAGAAAGAATCTCAGGGCTAGGATGGTGTAATTCTGCATACTTTCTCCAGGAAGACATGTGAGAATCCTAGAAGATGAAGGAGAGACTTAAGTCAACCTTTAAGGCAGAAATGAAAGTGTGCTCAGTTTGCTCCCAATGGAAATTGCTGCCTGGACTCGTCCTGTTAGTAAACGTGTTACATTTTGAGTGTATTTAACTCAAGGGTTGGAAAGGACCCCTGAAGGGAATTGCCTTTATCTGGTGTCCTACCCTTGAGGATGGGGATATAACAAGCAAAACTTCCTGGCCATGTACACTCTCCACTAGTGACTGAAAGCTGCCATTGCAATTAGTGAAAGGAAAGTCCTAAATTCCAGTCTGGAGGGGGATACTTCTCATGAAATGAACATTCCAACTTTGCTCCAGCCATTATTAAGTAGCCATAGAGGACAGAAGATTAAACTTGGAGGGAGAAATATAGGGTCAAATCCTGCCACTGAGTTCTGCCTCTAACACACATGGATGTTCATATAAATTGGAATACATCTATTTCTACTTTCCCAACAATCCTGTGAGATAGGCACTTCAAATATTATTCTTTCCACTTTGCAAATAAGGAACATTTTACCTATTTTCTAGGTAATCACACAAGATTAGGATAACTAGAAGAACGCCCTCACAGCATATTGGTTGGGTAGGTAGGGAAGGAGAAACAAGCATTTATTAAGTATCCACTATATGCAAGGTGGGCTTTAAAAAAATATATTTTCATTTGATTTTTATAACAACCTTATGAGGTTGGCTGTTATTACTACAATGTTACAATTGGCGAAACTGAGGCAGACAAGGGTTAAGTGACTTGCCCAGGGTCATACAGCTCTTAAGTGTCTGAAGCTGGATTTGAACTTAGGTCTTCCTTCTTGCAGCCCAGCACTCTAATGACTGCATCACCTACCTATACCTAGAAGAGTAAGTCCTCCCAAATCTGTAGAAAATATATGGAAAGACATTGACAAATATAACACAGTGGATCATATAGGATCATAATTCTAGATCTGAAAGGTTCCTTAGAGGCTATTTTAATCAGAAAACGAAGGACCCCAAGATTATTGAATGGCTTGCCCAACATCACTTGCTGCATAATTTAATATTGATATTACTTCATTATCTAGCAAGATATAGCAAGATGTAGTTTACTTGTCTAATATCACAAATGAAGAAAGTGTCAAAGAAGGGATTTAAAGCCAGGTCCTCTGTTCCATAGCCAGTGCTTTTCTCCCTGGGTACTCAATTTAATTTCAGTTCAACAAATTAAGCACATATTATGTACTAGCCACTCATAGGCATTAGAGATATAAGCAAAAAAGAAAAAGTCAGGAGAAGACAAACTTTCAAAATAATATAATTTCAAGAGGAAGTAACTCTAATAACTGACTAGAAGGGTTGGGGTTAGGGTAAAGAAAGACCTCCCACAGAAGGAGATAATTCATGAATGCACTTGAAAGAAGCCAAGAATTCTCTGAGTTGGAGATGAAGAGGCAGTTGATTCCAGACATGGAGAAAGCCAGAGGTAGGAGACAAAATGCCACATTACCTAGTGGACCAGCTTGACTGGAATGACTGGAGAAGTATGGGGGAAAAAAGTGTGAAATAACACGTACATAAATGGGAAGCAGATTGTAGAGGACTTAAAAGATAAGTTGAGAATTTTCTATTTTATCCAAGAAGCAGTGGGGAGCCGCTGAAGAGATCTGAGTTGCAGAGTGACATGGCTGGATCTGTATTTTAGGAATGTTGATTTAATAACTATGTGGGAGGATGGACCACAGAGGGAAGAGAATAACAGCAAGAAGACCAATTAGGAGGTTATTGCAATAATCCAGGGGAGAGATTAAGAAGAAAGAAATCAAAGATTCACCCAGTTTAACAGAGACAACAATTTAGGCACCACAAAATGAAGCGCCCTGTCATGTAGACAGCAAGTTTTACTGGAACAGTTTAAACCCACGTCTGCTGTGACTCCCAGTTTGTTCTCTTTTTCCCATGATTTCACACTGCCCTTAGCAGAAGTTAAACCCAAGAAAGTAGGTACCATTTTGGAATATGCAATGGGCATATCACCGATGTGACAGCAGAGAAATATTTTATTTGGTGCTTTGATGTCAGAGAACAAGTTTCTTTTTAGATTTGGGAGAGTTGGAAAGAATTAGGGTCTAGTCCTCCTCTGACACTGACCTATGTAATATGGATAAATCACACAACTGCTTAGTGTCTGGTTTCCTCACCTGTAAATGGGGAGAATTATATCTGGAGCTACTATCTGATGGTGGTTGTGAAGTTCAAATGGGCTAATTTGCTAAAATGAATGGCAAGTATTTTAGAATATATGCTCCTTGACTTTTGATAGTAGGGGCTGATTTTTGTTTTGTCTTTACATTCTGGCACCTAGCACAGGGCTCTGAACATATTAGGTGCTTAATTAAATGCTTGTTGAATTGAAATAAACAACTACTCCGCCAAACCCATTTCCTGACACTTACCTACTAAATCGAATGGAACTATCTAAGGACACCTGCAAGCTCACTTGGAAAACCAAAGCCTAGCCATCCATTAACAAATAAAGCATTTTTGCCATTTTATGGAAGACATTTTCTCCTACCAGAGCTCCTCACCTGGCCCCAAGAGGTCACTAGCTTTTACTATTTAACTAGCATTAACTTGACCTACAGGTTTCTCCACCCTAGTATTATGGCTGAGTTCTTCTGTTTGCCGAGTGGATTTGGCTGAAATCAAAGTTGGCAGATCAAATCACCTAATGTCAGAACTAAAAGAGTTCTGGGAGAGGAGAAAGATAGCCAGACCAATCTTAATTGGACAGGGAGGGAAATCAAGGAAGCAACTGACCCAGTTCATACTTTAAGTGAGAATCAAGGTTCTAGTTCCTAGGTCTCTTGTTCCCAATCTTAGCCTGTGTTCCCACCATTATATTCCCCTGAGTCTCAAACAAAAGTTTCTGGCCTCTATTCATATTTATTGTGTGAGTTTTATAGTAAGTAGTGTTGGGATCCTATTCTTATATTCCTCATTTATATCCCGTTGATGGCCCACTGTCCTTCCTTGAACATAAAGATTGTCTTCTCTTTGTTCTGCAATTACTCTTTATAGAGTGACTGAGAATACCTAGCAATTTCTAAAAATTGCCCCTGATCTTCCCACTGACTTCAAATGGCATCCTGTGCTTTTTTAATGTCAGCCAGCAGCCTGGGCCCAAAAGCAATGTAACAACAAGATTCTCTGTCCAGTCAAAGCGCATTGGAGCCATTCCTCACCCTAACAAAGATTCTGTTATCATATGGAGCTTCATGGATCTATCTGCATGGTAGATTTTTTTAAATCATGACAAAAAATACCAGTAGAACTGTTTTAAACTCCATCTCCACAGTAGTATAATGAAGGGATTTCTGGTATTTTTCTAGGGTTGGAAGTCCCATTTATGTCAGCTCTATGCCTAGAATCTTAGAATCATACAATAGTAGAACAGAAGGGGGCTTAGAATTAAGGAAAAAAAATAAGCCTGTATTAAATACCTATTATATGCTGGGCACTATGCTAAGGACTTTACAAATATTATTTCTTTGATCTTCAAAGTAACCCTGGAAGATTGGTGCTATTATTGTTCTCATTTTACAGTTCAGGAAACTGAGACAGAGAGAGGTTAAATGGCTTGCTCAGGGGTAGAAAGTGTCTAAGGCCAGATGTGAAACCAGCTCTTTGTGTTATTAGGCTCAGTGTACCCTCTGACTAGTAACATTTAATCCAATCTTTACATCTTACAGGTGAGGAAATTACGGGCTGGTCCTCAGTGCTACCTTTATTGAGAGGTAAACCCCAGTTCTTAGAATTTCATTAAAATAAAAGCAGTCATAATGCTTGACACTGGTGTCATGCTTTGTTGATTTTCAGAGTGCTTCTATATCCATGATTTCATTTATCACCCTCAAAACCCTGTGAAGTTAACAGCTTAGGTATTCTTTGAATAGATGAGGAAACTGAAGAACAGAGTGAAGACTCATTTAAATAAACTTTTTTTTTTTTTAAAGCACCTACTAATGTATGAAGCACTATGCTAGGTACTGGGGAGACAGTCATTAAAAAAAAAAAAAAAAAAAAAAAAAAAAAAAAGCAGTTCCTGCCCTCAAAATGTTTATTTTTTTACTGGGACATATGACATAAATATAAATGAATATGAGGAAGGAGATTATGAGTAGAGGGAGCAGGAAAATGTTTCATGGAAAATAGTAGTTTAATTGAGCCTTAAAGAAAGCTCAGGATTCTAAGAGGTGGAAGTGAGGAGGAGCATCTTCCAGGCAGATTTGCTTGGGAAACAACTACTAGACCCATTAGGCTGAAACAAACACTGGTAAGGAGAGCAGTCCAATAATACGTGCAGGTGGAGAGGCTGAAGCCAGACAGGGAATGCTAAGCTCAGGAGTCTGTCTTTTCTCTTCGAGGCAATAGTGAGCCACCATAGACTGCTGAGCGGGTCAACAACGTGCTTAGACCTCGTGATTTTGGGAGACGATGCTGGCATTTATGTGAAATATCAGCTGGAGAGAAACTAAAACCTCTGCAAACACTGAATTAGGATGGTAACATTGGGAATAAAGAAAAGAGAGACGTAGATGAGATGTGGGAGATGTTGGGGACCAGGCTGCTGAGTGGACATGGCTGGAGGGGAGGGAGGAGGGATCACCAGTGGTCAGGGACAATTAAGGACAATAAAGTCATGACTTAGTGACCAAACTGGGGCTGGGGAGAACCTGGGCTTTCTAGTTTGCTCTCCCCCAAAAGTGTACTGTCTCCCTCCAGGTGGGGACTGACTGATGGAAGCTGGGCAGGACAGCAAACATTTTTTAGGCGGATTTATTTTCTTAAGCTGTCTCCAAAACTGCCTTAATATAGCCAAGCATCCCTGTTTCTCTTCACTGAAACAATTCATGCCCTTTAAGCAAAACCCGTGGTAATTAATACATTTCAGCTGTGCTGTCATGAGTACTGCAGTGGGGAAATAAAAATCAGAGGTGCTGTGGTTTTATTGCTAGAAATTTATGGGCCTTGCAATCCATCTTTCCCACCCCCCTCCCTTCTCCGGCTAGCATCTTCTTTGCAGGGCTGGGATGGTTTCTAACACAGCAGCCTTCCCTCATGCCTAATTGAGCCAAGATGGAAACTCACATGAATTATTAAGAAATGCCAGCAGTGGGAGATTGGAGGGCGAGGGGTGAGGAGAGGCTCTAGATCACTAAGGATTGGGCAGAAATGTCACAGGAAGTCTAAGTTGAGTGTCAAGGGGTCATAATTCACAACAAGTAAGGCTCCTTAGCAAAACTCATTAATTTGTTGCTCCCTAGAGAAGGAATCGGAATCACAATGGCAAAATAGCTCAGCTCAGCTCAGTTCATTTCAACATCCTCAAAAATGAAGATTCCACAAAGCAGAAGGGAGGAATAAACAATAGATTCAGAGGGCTTTTAGTGAGGATTCATACGTAAGCCCACTTCCCTTCTATGATTCATTACTAACATGCAGATGTGCAGACCTCTGACAGGTAGAGTACTCAGGGTTGCTAAGGATCCTGGCTTCCCTTTTGGATGGAGCATGGAGCAGGGTGTCTAGATTTATAGAAACCTAGTCTCTCTATGTGCCCTTGTAAACAGGAGCAAATAACCCAGAGTCTGAAATAAAAGCTTTCTGGCTTCTAGCTGTGTGAACAAATACTCTGGAGACATTTTCTGGCTGACTGGATCTGCCTTGAAGACTTGGGGTGCTCAGGAGAAATTAAACATATATAGAAACCATTTCAATAGTCTGTTTTCCAGCTTTCTGACCAATCTCACAGATCATTGATACATTAATTCTTCAGCCACCCCCTTACTTTAAAACTTTCCATGGATTGTTATCATTTATAATATTAAGTTCAAACTACTTAGCTTGGCATTCAGGGCTCTTCACAGGCTTGCCTCAACTTGCCTTTCCATACCATCTTCCACTAAAGTAGATAGTTCTTATTAGCAACTGACTCTGAGCATCTTCTGTATGTAAAAGGCCTTCCTCATCCTGCTTACCTGAAATCATGAATCTTATAAGGCTTAATTAAGTTCCATTTTCTCTTATAAGACTCCCCAAACTACCCCAGTTATTTAGTCTGGCTCTGAACTTTTCTAGTATTGTGACCATAATATCTATATCTCTATATATCTATATCTATATCTATCTATCTATACACACATACATATAAAATGTACAAATTATACGTATATAATATATATGCATATATTTCTATTTTATTCAGATTTGTGATTGTATTATTCCTCCTGGTGAGGAAACCTCTATCAAAAGAGATCAGCCTTATTCTGCAACTTAAGTCTCAGAAAATTTCCTGAGGTGAATTATATCATATCAGTGTTATAATATGAGTGAAATATGTCTGAGGAAGGACTTGAATTTGAGTCTTCTTGACCCAAAAAGCTAATTCACTATCCACGCCAGCAAACTTTCAGTGTTTCTTGGTCTCAAGTCCTCTCTCTCCTCTATTTCAATGATCTATGTCTTTCTCCTATTATATGTTTTATGAAGCCAGTCCTATTTATTTTTATTACTCAGAGCATCTGGCATAGTATTTTACATGTGCTAAGCAATTAATAAATGGCTGATTGATAGATTATTGTTCCAAAATAATAGCCTCAATGTTGCTCTTTTGAATACGCTTTGAGGGGTCAGCAGTATTAATTCTCACATTCCCCTAATGTGCCAGAGAGCTGCATGCCCTGCTCAGTGCCATATTCAATAAAATAAAACCATAGACGTTAACACTATGTCTAATTCCACCCCCAGCCCCCATCTTCCAGTTCCCTGGCAAGCCCAGTACATCTCCACCCCCTCAGCTGAGACTTCCCCAAGCAGAGCATGCTGGAAGCCAAAGGCAGTGTCTAATGAAACACTTGGAGATGCTTCCTGGGGAATAGGATGCTGCTTCATCTGTTTCACATGTCTCTGTAGTATGACATGGGGCTGCCACCCAAGCCTCAAATGCACTGAAGCATTCTGGCATTGAATATGGAGTTGAGTGACTCTAAATTAGCTGGGCAAGTATAATTAGCTAACAATGCCTACTACGTACACACAGGGGAAAATGAGAAATGCAAAGCCTGTAAGCAAGAGATAATAAAGGCTTAGCTCCCCCTGACTATCGGATGAATGGTCAGATTCTCTTTACAGCTCAGTTAAGCAGGCAGTGGGGGGACTTGGCGGCTCAGACACCTGGCAGGAGTATATCTGATGAGGACGGAGTTCTTGCTTCTCCCTAAAGCCATTTCCTGTTGGCAAATGATGTATACATCCCTTTCACACACAAAAAAGGCCATTTTTTTCTCCCCATTTGAAAGGCCAGTTACCTGTGGGGAAGGGGTAAAGACGCCATCACTGATTTAGATCAAAACGTTACAAGGCATTTGATGTCTGAGTTTCAGAGGAGAGATGAGATCCAAAATGATGATATTTCAATTGTCCAGTATCCAAGCAGGGAGTTGGGATGGTAAATTTGTCAGCTATCAATGATCACAGGGACTTCTGTATGTAAAATTTTGTACTAAGGATAAAGAAGGTAAAGTGGAAAGAATACTAACCTTGGACTTTAAAGCCATCTAAATTCAGTTCTTGGCTCTGACAAATACTATGTGTGTAACATTGGGCTTAAACTCTCTAAGCTTCAATTTTGTTTTTGTTTTTAAATAAAACAAGGATAATATTTATATTATTTACCTCAGAGAGCTGTGGCAAAAAAAAAAAAAAAAAAAAAAAAAAATTGTAAGCAGTGCAGTAGATACCTGAGTGCCTACTAACTTAAGAAGACACTCACTGGGATTTACCCTTAATTAATAAACTCATAGATATGATTCTCACTAAAAATGATATTTGAATGTGGTTATTTTTCTTTAAAAGCCTGGTCACCTTCTTTGAACTTGTAATCTATTTAGGCTTCCTCCTTTCTTTTGGACTGACTAACTGGGAAAAGAAATAAATATGCAAAGACAGGATAATATTACAACTTTTTTCAGTAGAAAGATCCAATCTGGAGAGGGTTGGACTGACCATGAAATCATTCAAGAAAGAAAAAGGGCACTCTCCTGAAAGCCGAACCAGTCATATTCTTCGGAAGCCCAGCCTCAGACAAGGGCTCTTCCAGCTCTTTCTTGTCCATGTACTGGAATAAGAAGGGGAAAAGCAGAAACTCTTCTTTAGATCTTGGACACAGGGCCTATGAATCCCTGGGAGGAGAGGAGAAGAGGAAGGGGGAAAAGGAGAAATGGGAGAAGACAGGGAGGGGAGAAAGAGTGGAAAGGAAAGGGGATACAAAGAGACAGAGAGAGACGGAGACAGAGATGGAAAGAGAGAGAGGGAGAGAGAGCTGGAGGAGAAAAGAAAAGAAAATAAGAGAGAGGGGGAAGGGAGAAGAGAGAGGAAGAGAAACATTTCCATACACAAAGTAGAACATTAAAAGAGGATAACATATGAAACTGAATCTCTGTTATATGCAGCTTGCTTTTTTAAAGGGTATAATAAATTCAACATGTTACTTTCAAAACTGTACTACTTGTCTAAGTTTCCTTGGAACTCTTCTGTTCCCTTCTGTGCATTTTTAAACATACTTCACTGGCACTTTTTTATTAATTTTTGTTTCTTTTCTTTCTTTCTTTTTTGCAATGCTATCTCTTGCCTCCAATTCTCCACCAAACAAAAGGGAAAAATACAATCTTTGTAACAAAATAACATTGCCAAGAAAGGAAAATCCACATATTTTCCATGTCCCAAAACATATGTCTCCTGTACCCTAGGTCTGTCAACCCTCTGTAGGAATTAGGATAGCATTGATCCTCTGGAGTCGTCATTGATTGTTCATTGCATCCTCAAGTCTTTCCAAGTTACTTTTCTTTACACTTTACACTTACTGTATATATTATTTCTATTTTTTTCACTCCCTGTCAGTTTACATAAATCTTCCCAGATTTCTCAGAAACTGTCTTTTTCATTAGTCATGACAATGCAATAATGTCATATTACATTCAAATATCATAACTTGTTCAGACATTCTCAATTAGATCCTAAAATTCTATGGGGAACATAGGCTGATTTCAATAAGAATGAGAAGCCTTCAACAATAAGCTATAAAGAAGAGGAAAATGTGAAATTATCTAAAAAAGACCCTGTGTCCTTGAATGAATGAATACTCATTGACCAAAATAAATTTTTTTAAAAACATCCACAAAATTTGGACAAGTCATAGAAGGTAAATACAAAGTGATGTATGCTATAGTCTTTTAAGAATATTCCCAAGTAAAAGACATTCAGTGCTCTTGGATAGGCCGAGCGAATATAATAAAGATGACAATACTCCCCAAACTAATCTATTTATTTAGTGCTATACCAATCAGACTCCCAAGAAACTATTTCAATGACCTAGAAAAAATAACAACAAAATTCATATGGAAGAATAAAAGGTCGAGAATTGCAAGGGAACTAATGAAAAAAAACTCAGAGGAATGTGGTCTAAGTGTACCTGATCTAAAGCTATATTATATAGCAGCAGTCACCAAAACCATTTGGTATTGGCTAAGAAATAGAACTGGTAGATCAGTGGAACAGATTAGATACAAAGGACAAAAAAGGGTACATCTATAGCAATCTAGTCTTTGACAAACCCAAAGATACCAACATTAGGGATAAAAATTCATTATTTGGAAAAAACTGTTGGGAAAACTGGAAATTAGTATGGCAGAAATTAGATATGGATCCACACTTAACACCATATACCAAGATAAGATCAAAATGGGTCCATGATTTAAGCATAAAGAGGGAGATAATAGATTAGAGGAACAGAGGATAGTTTACCTCTCAGACTTGTGGAGGAGGAAGGAATTTATGACCAGAGGAGAACTAGAGATTATTATTGATCACAAAATAGGAGATTTTGATTACATCAAACTAAAAAGTTTCTGTACAAACAAAACTAATGCAAACAAGATTAGAAGGGAAGTAACAAATTGGGAAAATATTTTTAAAAGCAAAGGTTCTGACAAAGGTCTCATTTCCAAAATATATAGAGAACTGACCCTAATTTATAAGAAATCAAACCATTCTCCAATTGATAAATGGTCAAAGGATATGAACAGACAATTCTCAGATGAAGAAATTGAAACTATATCCATTCATATGAAAGAGTGTTCCAAATCACTACTGATCAGAGAAATGCAAATTAAGATAACTCTGAGATACCACTACACACCTGTCAGATTGGCTAAGATGACAGGAACAAATAATGATGAATGTTGGAGGGGATGTGGGAAAACTGGGACACTGATACATAGTTGGCGGAGTTGTGAAAGAATCCAACCATTCTGGAGAGCAATTTGGAACTATGCCCAAAAAGTTATCAGACTGTGCATACCCTTTGATCCAGCATTGCTGCTATTGGGATTATATCCCAAGGAAATACTAAAGAAGGTATGTGCCAAATGTATGTGCCAAAATGTTTGTGGCAGCCCGTTTTGTAGTGGCTAGAAACTGGAAGATGAATGGATGTCCACCAGTTAGAGAATGGTTGGGTAAATTATGGTATATGAAGGTTATGGAATATTATTGCTCTGTAAGAAATGACCAGCAGGAGGAATACAGAGAGGCTTGGAGAGACTTACATCAACTGATGCTGAGTGAAATGAACAAAACCAGAAGATCGCTGTACACTTCAACAACAATACTGTATGAGGATGTATTCTGATGGAAGTGGAAATCTTCAACATAAAGAAGAGCCAACTCACTTCCAGTTGATCAATGATGGAGAGAGGTAGCTACACCCAGAGAAGAAACACTGGGAAGTGAATGTAAATTGTTAGCACTAATATCTGTCTGCCCAGGTTACATGTACCTTCGGAATCTAATGCTTATTGTGCAACAAGAAAATGGTATTTACACACATGTATTGTATCTAGGTTATATTGTAACACATGTAAAATATATGGGATTGCCTGTCATCGGGGGGAGGGAGTTAGAGGGAGGGGGGGGATAATTTGGAAAAATGAATACAAGGGATAATATTATAAAAAAAAAATATATTAAAAAAAAAAAGAATATTCCCAAGTAAAAGCTTGAGAATAAGTTGTGACTGGAGAGGAAAACCTAGAAATTTTTTTCTTTATAATTCATTAAAGAAAACAGGAGTATCAGGAGAGCTGTTTTGGGTGGACAGATGGTAATAATAAAAGATGAAGATGACAGAATTGCTCAACTCCTATTCTGCTTCTGTTTTCTTGGTCTACAATAAATTTTAGATTAGCCAATTTTTAGATTAAAAAGAATGGAACAAAAATGGCAAATGGGAAAATGAAACCCCATAGAAGAACAAGACAGTAGGGAAACACTCAGTTGTCCTAGATGAGTCCGTATCTCCAAGCCCAGATAAATTATATTCAAACTTACTGAAATAATTGGCAGATGTAATTGCTGAACCATTGACATGATCTTTGAAAGATTAGTGAGTAATAAATTCCCTGATTTTAACAAAAAGGGTGAAAACAGAGTCAATAAATTATAAATCAGTGAGTTTGTCTTTGATTTTTGGCAAAATTCTAGAAAGTACTTTTAAAGGAACGGTTGGTGAATAGTTGGGAAAAAGAAAAAACTGAAATTCCAAAATATCAGTACAGCTTCATCAAAAATATAACATTTCAGACTAACTTCATTTCCCTTTTACAGGATTACCAGACTAACAAATTGGTTAAATATATTCATGTAGCTTACTGAGATTTCAGCATAATATTTGACAAAATTTCACATGCCATTCATAGTGGCAAAATGGAGCCATGTATATGAGTTGATGGTTTGATTAGATATGTTTGAAGTTGTATAGTGGACAAGTCTATAATTCAATGTTAGGAAGGAGATTTCTAATGAAGTGTTCCAGGGATCTGTATTTAGCCCATTTTTACCAATGACTTGGATAAAAGCTCTAAGGGAATTGAGGGGATTAAGACAGCAAGTGGTTAATTTTGGAATTAAGTGAACCTCACTGACTCCATCATGTGATTCAATTCTAAAGCTAACCCAGTTCCCTTCCTATTCAATCATGGGTCTAGTCCCACTTGTATCTTGTGAGAAAAGTTTATTCAATTTTTGCATTGTTTGAACCCTGAGAGGCTGGGAAGCTGGGCCACCTCTACCTATTGCTAAGGGCCTATGTTATGCCAAATAGAATCTCAGTCAGATCCAAAGACTAAGGTAAAAAGTTTTCTCACAATTGTACATCTCAAGCAACTCATGTGTCCTTATCTGAAAACCGACACCATACCAATCAACCATTTGTTGTTTCCATGTTCCTTTCATTGTTCACAGACACTCAGCAGGGAATGGGATACCTCTTTTTCTGAATTTAGGGAACTGCACCTGTTCATTTTCCCACTCCAACTGGGAAAATCCCTAATCTTTTCTCCAATTAGAAAATAGATTATCTTTTTGGCCTCAAATGGCCTTATTTGATGATTTGTTTTTAATGTATAAAAGTCTTCGTCTTGTATTTGGGATCCAGACCTAATTTCAGAAAGTTTAGTTCCAGTTTATTGGGCAATTGGTATGCACTGCTTAATCAATATGTTGGGAAAATCTAACCTTTGTTTTTCTCAGTCATTTCAGCTTTCAGTCACTACACTAAAAGGATCCAAAATTTATGTGGACAGGGTAAGTTGAAACTAACAAGATGAAATTTCATAGAGATAAATACACATCCTTATTCCTAGTTTTAAAAAAAAAAATTACTCACTACCTATCATGTGTCAGGTACTGTTAGGTGTGGGGGACACAACAACAATAAATTGTTCCTGTCCCCAGGAGCCTATGTTCTACCAAGTGACTGGAAAAAAAGGTGAGAAGTTCTTAGTGAACTGTAAGCTTAACACGCAAATTTAATATGATAGCACTGATATGATTGTCACTTGGAAAATCTAGCACAATCTTAGGCTAATTTAAGAAAGATTGTGACATTGTTGGTGGAATTGTGAATTGACCCAACCATTGTGATGAGCAATATGAAACTATGCCCAAAGGGCTATCAAACTGTTCATACCCTTTAATTCAGCAGTGCTACTACTGGGCTTGTATCCCAAAGAGATTTTAAAGGATTGAAAGGGACCTGTATGTGCAAGAATGTCTGAGGCATCCCTCTTTGTAGTGGCCAGAAACTGGAAACTGAGTGGCTGCCCATCAATTGGAGAATGGCTGAGTAACTTATGGTATATAGGTGTTATGGAATATTGTTGTTCCATAAGAAACAACCAGCAGGATGATTTCAAAGAGACTTGGAGAGATTTACATGAACTGATGTTGAATTAAAGCAGGAGATCATTATACACTTCAACAATAATACTGTATGATGATCAATAATGATGGGTGTGTTTTTTCTCAACAATAAAATGATTCAGGCCAGTTCCAATGGGCTTATAATGGAGAAAGCCAATTGCACCCAGAGAGAGGACTGTGGGAACTGAGTATGGATCACAACATAGCATTTTCACTTGTTTGTCGTTTGCTTGCATTTTGTTTTCTTTCTAATTTTTTTCCCTTTTTGATCTGATTTTTCTTATGCAGCACCATAATTGTGGAAATGTGTATAGAAGAATTGCACATGTTTAAAATATGTTGAATTACTTACCATCTGGGGGGATGAGAGGGGGAAAGGAGGGAGAAAAAATTTGTAACACAAGGTTTTCAAGGATGAATGCTGAAAATTATCTATGCATATGTTTTGAAAATAAAAAAATAGGAAGGAAGGAAGGAAGGAAGGAAGGAAGGAAGGAAGGAAGGAAGGAAGGAAGGAAGGAAGGAAGGAAGGAAGGAAGGAAGGAAGGAAGGAAGGAAGGAAGGAAGGAAGGAAGGAAGGAAGGAAGGAAGGAAGGAAGGAAGGAAGAGGAAAAAGGAAAGAGAAAGAAGGTATTGTGCCCAAATCTCAGGTGGTGATATCTCTGGTGTACTTTGTTTTGGTCAGAAAACATTAGGAGGACTGTGTTCAATTCTGGACACTATTTATTTTAAGAGTTTCAAGACCATATTACATGAGAATTAATTGAAGATGGAATAAATAATAGGTTGCAGTCAAGAGAACTAGGTTTCAGTTTTTGACTCTAACATTTAGTTTCTAGCTTAGTTTAGCTATTTGATTTTCTTTAGGTTACTAAGTGTTTGATTTTGGGCAATTAACCATTCTGGGGTTCAGTTTCTCATTTACAAAAAGGGGGTAATAGCAATACTTGTACTTCCTAACTCACAGGATAATTTTGAGAAAACCACTGTAAACTGCACGGCTCTATATGAACATAAAATAATGATTTTGTTATTGTTCAGTTGTGTTCCATTCTTTGTGATCCAATTGGGGGTTTTCCTGAGAAAGATACTGGAGTCTGCCATTTCTTTCTCCAGTTCATTTTACAGATGAAGAAACTGAGCCAAACAGGATTAAGTGACTTACCCAAGGTCACACAGTTACTATGTATCTGAAGACAGATTTGAACTCTGGAAGAGTCATCTTCTTGACTCCAGGCCAGACACTCTATCCACTTTGCCACCAAGCTGCCCAACAACCTTAGGAAGTAGGTGTTATTATCAGTCCCGTTTACAGATGAGGAACTTGAGTCACATAGAAATTAATGATTCTCCCAGATTAAGAGATTTAGTACATAGCTATTTAAGTATTTAAGACAGGATTTCAATTCAATTCTTCCTTATTCCAAGTCCAGTGACTTATGTACTTGTTCCACTTAGCTACTATTAATTTTGAGGACATGCTGTATAATAATAATAATTAAAAAATAGCATTTATATATATATATATATATATATATATCATAACATTTTTGGTGTGTTCCTTATGTGTATTACATATATGTAACATGTTATACACAGTATATAACAAAATATGAGATGCATTACACAACCTCCATTATAACACATAATACATAACAGAATAGAATAGAATAATAATGAATATCAAGATTAGAACTGAAGGAGAAGAAAGTATAAAGGGAGGATGAGGAGTCTTTCTTTTGCTTTAGAGTTGCTGTCCTCATGGACAGTTTGAGTGCTGTATAATAAAAGCTTCCCCCCCCCCATATTTCCATATTAGTCATGTTGTGAAAAAAGAATCAGAGCAAAAGGGAAAAACCAAAAGAAAAATGACAAAAGAGGTAAAAATAATATGTTTTAATCTGCATTCAGACCCCATTTCTTTTTCTGGATGTGGACAGCATTTTCCATCATGAGTCTTTTAGAACTGTCTTAGATCATTTTATTGCTGAGAAGAGCAAACTTTATCAAAGTTGATCACCACACAATGTTGCTATTACCATGTACAATGTTCCTTTGGTTCTCTTCATTTCACTCAGTATCAGTTCATGTAAGTCCTTCCAGGTTTTTCTGAAATCCATCTGCTCATCATTTCTTATGGAATAATAATATTCTATTACATTCATATACCTCGATTTGCTCAACTATCCCCCAATTTATGGGAATACTCTCAATTTCTAATTGTTTGCAACCACAAATAGAACTGCTATAAATATATATATTTTTGGTGAATATGGGTTCTTTTTCATTTTTTATGATTTCTTTGGGATACAGACACAGACACTTTGACAGCCCTTTGAGCACAGTTCTAAATTCCTCTCCAGAATGGTTAGATCAGTTCACAATTCCAACAATAATGCATTAATGTTCCAACTTCCCGACATCCTCTCCAATATTTATCATTTTTGTTTTCTATCATATTAGTTAATCTGATTGGTGTGAAATAGCACTTCAGACTTGAATAATTAAAAAAAACATAAGAGAAAGTCCTCCAGGACATAGAATGCACCCTCTATGGAGTAATCATAGTAGGACACAGACAAAATTTACAAAGCATGAGGTTTAGATGAGTTCTAAGATGTAGTACTAGAGCTAATATTGATGCTAGTGGAATAACATATCTATTGAGTTCTTAAAAGTACACAGGCTACTCAGAATCTTTTTATTAAACCAACTGGGAATCACATCCTGGAATGAATGCCCAGATGCCAGTTGGGGAAATGATTGGTTGATATAAGGAATGGACAGTAAAAGAAATAGTGAAAAAAATTAATTGTTCTCTGGACTAGAAAAAAGTATCAGAACTATAAGATACATACAAACAGAAATAAAACTACTTTTAACACTGCTTCAATCCATATGATCTAGATTTAGAGCTGGAAGATTAATTTCAAATCATTGTGAGGCAGTTAGGTGCTAAGAGTGGATAAAGTGTTGAGTCTGGAGTCAAGAAGATCTAAGAGGCAGTTAGATGACATGATGGACAAAATACTGGCCTTAAAGTCAGGAAGACCTGAGTTCAACTTACTAGCTCTGTAGTAGCTCTGAGGCAAGTCACTCAAGCCCAATTGCCTCAGCAAAACCAACCCCCCCTTCCCCCCAAAAAAAGTTCAAAAACTGCCTCAGACTCCTAATAGCTGTGTGACTTTGGACAGGGTACAGATTCTGTCTGTCTCAAGTTTCCTCAATGGCAAAATGGGGATAATGTAGCATCTATCTCCCAGAATTGTTGTGAGGATCAAATAGGATGAAATCTATAAAGAGCTTAGCACAATGGCTGGTGTTTAATAGTTATTTAACAAATGCTTGTCCCTTTCTCCTTTTCTTCCATTTAATCTATATTTAAGTACAGTAAAGGTCAGCATGGCATCTGATTTAGGTTAGTTCCTTAAAGGCAGGGAATGTTTTTACCTTTCTTTGTATCCCTAGGGTAACCATATTGCTTGGCACAAAGAAGGCACTCAATGCTTGGCTTGATTTGATATACTTGTTTGGATACCATGGCAAATCATTTAACTTTTCCTAATTTCAGTTGCCTTATTTCTAAAATAGTAATAACAACAACTTTCATTAATAACATGCTTGCATTACCTAGCTCACAGAGTTATTGTGAAGAAGGTACTTTGTAAAATGTGAAGTGCTATGTGAATTATTTTTCCCCACTTAATTTTCAGCCCCTTGAAGAGTAGGTACTGTGTCATTTTTCATTTCAGCATCCTGGGCTTCTAGCAGAGTACCCTACATAAAATGAATGTTAATAAGCCACAAAGTTCTAAAGGTCTAATAAGCTATTATAATTAAGCCATTAGGCATTTTGCAAATGTTTGTTGAACTTAAGGACACAGAAAAATTCAGTGGGTTAAAATCTAGTACAAAATCAAATAGGTTGGAGGCCTCCAGGTCAAAGCAAAACTTTAAAAATGGGATCTTTCCCCCTAACTACTTCAGAAAATTTCTTGCTAGCCTATGGGGGAAAAAAAAAAAAAAAAAAAAAAAAGATTTCCTTTTTCAAGTTCCTGAGGGTTTCTGATGGGACCCTGCTGTAGCAGATCCTTGGGACTATCAGTAATGACCCTCAGGAGGGGCTTAGTTCTATCATCACTACTTATATATGTATGCGCTTTTACAGGTTATTATTGTAGGAATAGCAATAATATTAACTATTTGTATTTGTGTAGCACTGTGGGGTCTAAAGATCTTTACATATATTATTTCATTCTGCCAACAGAACAAATGTTGGCCAGAGCAAACATCTTCATTCCCATTTTCCAGTTGAGAAAAACACACTTTACAGAATTAGGATTTGAATACAACATCTACAGACTCCAAATCTGGCTTCTGTTTTGGTTTTTTCATTATCTGGAGATGAGAGAGAAACGTGCAGTTTCTCCTTCAGAAAGAATGTTTTGCATGATTGCACCGTTTTATCTTGATTTTTAAAAAGGCAAGTATTTCAAGGTCATGTTCACTTCCCTCCAGTCTCCTCCAGGACTGAAGTGAAATTCCAAGAATGCAGCCTTAGGGCCCTGTTTACATTCCCACCCTCCTGGTATCCTGGATACCGGAGTAACCTGTCACATTCCATCCCACCAATAAAGCTCTTTCTGCTTATGGACCTCAGACTCTCAGAGTGAGGTCCTGCCTCCCTCAATAAGCACTTTCCTGTACTCTGGAGGGAAACTGACAGTCACCTGTTCTGTGGGAGGGCCAATAGCTATTGCTTCATCCCAGAAAAGGGAGTTACAGTGACAGAGACCCTTCCTTCCTCTCCCTAATCATCCTCTATACCCCTTCCTCCCCACTTTGCCAGATAAGAACAGATCTGTCTTTAAAGCCCCATAGACAGACAGAGGAGGCAGTAAATTGGCATCTTCTTCAGCACATATCTGGGTAACAAAGTATCCAGGTTGCTTTAGGATCTACCCTTTTATCTGGGACACCTCCTTCTGGCAACAAGCCTGGGGAGGAGAAAGCCAAACTCTCTCCTAGATGTCTTTGGGGCTTCTAGAGTGGTCACACCAGTTCATTGCGAGTGCCACCAAATGCTCCCTGAGGCTATTCTCTTACCATTGCAACACAGCTCCTGTGTGTCCTTTGCTCCTAAACTTCCACCCACTCCATCTTTATATGTAGAATCCAAGACTGCTCGCTCTCCTCTCCTAGCCCTTGCTTATCTCAATAGAATCGGGTCACAGATTTAAAACAAGGGTCTCCATTTCTAATCTATAAATTATGGATTTTGTATTAAATGATTTCTAAGTTCTTTTCTAGCACTAAAAATTATATGATCTAGGGCTAAAAGCTGGAAAGATCACTTCACTTTATAGATGAGGAAATTGAGACTGGAGAGATGAGGTAACTTGCCCAGAATCACACAAGTGATGTAATAGAAAAGACAGGATTTGAATCCATGTCCTCAGATTCTAAATTGAGAATTCTTTCTGGGGGGCAGCTAGGTGGCGCAGTGGTTAGAGCAACAGCCCTGAACTAAGGAGAATCTGACTTCAAATCTGAACTCAGATACTTCCTGGCTGTGTGACCCTGGGCAAGTCACTTAACCCCAATTGCCTTAGCCAAAAAAAAAAAAAAGTTGAGAATTCTTTCTCTGAATTATCAGTAGTTACATTTAATTTGCTTTTCCCTTTTCTCTCTTTACTTTATTTTTTGTCTCTACTCTATTTTTTTCCCTCCATATTTTTCTCTGCACTTGTTTCCCTGACAATGAAATAAAAAAGACCAAAAATAAAAAAATAAAATAAAAAGGAAATGCTGGTGTTTATAAGCATAGTTTTATCAGTGACGGTATCGGAAACTAGCAGCTCTGAAAAAAAGGCCCAATATACTGACTAACTCCAGGTTAATTAACACTTCTTGTTAATTACAAACCTCCCATTCCAGGCAAACAACAATCCCCAAAGACAACAAACCCACAAATGAGCCCACAAAAGAGAGGATTAGATGGCAGCCACCCATAAAAAACAAAACAAAACAAAAAAAAAAACAAAAAAAAAAAAAAAAAAACAGAAGGAAAGCTTACTCCTGAAAGCCCCCTAAGCCCTCTTTCCTAGGATTTATAACACAACAGCAAACATTTCACTGAGTTAAGATTTAGCAAGGGAGAGCTGCCTAGGAATACTTCCTTTAGAGCACTAATTCCAAACCCAGAATGGGCCACTTACTGTTCAAAACAATAAATTAAAAAAAAAAACCATTTGAGGAAAGGGGAAGGAAGATCTTGGGACTACAAAAGCAAATCAGACCCTGGAGCTAGTCAGCAAAGGCCTGCTTGGGCTGGCCACAGTGGATCTCGTGCAGACACAGTGAATCCCACGTCTGAGGATGTGGAAGGCCTCTCATTCTGGCATGTGACTGCTCAGGGTGGCCATAACAGCAGTCCATGTGAGGCTGCAGTCCCTGGAGGTGGGGGAGTCAGGAGCTCCCAGAGCTGGGTGTTTATCAGCAACACACGTGGCAGCCTGGCAACCCTTAAACACTTCTTCCTTTCTGGGATATCACCAAGGAAGGAAAAACAGAGCAGTGGCCAGAATGTGGCCAAATCCATTGGCAGACATTGATCTGGGGATTTCTATGGTGCCCATTTTGTAAAGGAAGCATGAATATTTGATTGGGGTGGGCCAGGTTGGAGGACAAGTAGGAAGGAAAAATGGGGGCTGCTTGAAGAGTACAAAGTCTGGTACAAAGAACGGTCAAAAGACAAGGGGAGTGTCAAGGATGTTAACCAGATGTTACTGGACCTTTAGGGAAAGTGAGAAAACAAATGGTGTATAAGCATGAGTTTGGGGACCAACACCTGCAGGTTCAGGTCTTTGCTGTGTGATTTTGGACAAGCCACTTTTATCTTTGTGCATGTTTCCTTTCATTTAAAATTAAAAGCTTGGAATGGATTGCTCTTAAAACTTTTTCTAGCTTGAAAGTTTTATAACATTGCTATAGTAAGCGATTCATGCTAAATATTCTCAGTTTCTCCAAGTTATCTTTGTATACCATGGTCTCAAGGTCCCCCCTCATCGACTTGGTGGTCTTTCTTGGAATTTTCTCCAATATGCCAATGATCTTTATAATATGTGGTATCCAGGGCTGAGCATAGTACTTGAGATGTGGTCCAATCAGGGCAAAGAACATCAAGAACATCAATATAACACTATTCTGTGTTATAAATACTACATCTTTCAAAATTCAATCTAAAATCATATTAGCTTTTCTGGCTAACATGCTACATTGCAAATTTCTATGGAGCTTGCTGTCCATTAAAACCCTCACATCTTTTTCAAATAAATTGTTATCTAATGTTGTCTCCTTCAGTTTATACACATGAAATTCATTAAAAACAAAACAATATGGTTCAAAGCTTTCTCCGGGTAACCTCATAATTCTGGGAGAAAATAAGTAAAGCTCTAGCATGTTGGGTAGGCACCCACAGGTGAAATTCTGGAAAGCCACAGACGAGAATAACGCAGGATGGGCAAGCGAGAAGGATAGCAATCTCTATCTTCAGAGGAGACAAACTGATCAGACCCTAGATCTACTTGAGTATGTGAATAGTATAGTTATGGACAAGCAACATTTTAATTTTGATTGTCTTAATTCTCTTTACTTGGGGATTGTAGTAAGTGAAGAGCATATACCTCTCATTTGAATTCTTCGCATTTGGGTAGAAAAATTGACTAAGAGTATATGTGCTTGCTAAGGTTCCATAGGGGATCCCTCCATAGCAAACAAAAGAGAATCATTGAATCACAAATTTAGAATGGAAGGGACCTCATATGTCATTTATTCATCTTCTTGTTTATTTGTTCAGACGTGTCTTTGTGAGCCCGTGGACTATATTGTCCATGAGATTTTCTTAGCAGAGACGCTTGAATGGTCTGTCATTTCTGTCTTAATGGATTGAGGCAAGCAGGTTAAGTGATTTGACCAGGGTCCTACACATGGATTTGAACTTGGTCTTCCTAACTTCAACCTAGTACTCTGTCCACTAAACCACCTAGCTGCCTCTGCCTTTAATCTAACTCTTTCACTTTACAGATGAGTAAATTGAGAATCAGAGAGTTTCAACAATTTGACCAAGGCAGGAAATAAAAAGCTCACACTGGCTCACAGAGTTTAATATCTTCCATTAATCAGGGCAGCTAGTTGGTGTAATGGATAGAGCACCAACCCTGAAGTCAGGAGGACCTGAGTTCAAATGTGACCTCAAACACTTAACACTTGCTGTCTGTGTGACCCTGGGCAAGTCACTTAACCCCACTTGCTTCAGGAAAAAAAAATTCTTCCATTAATCAATTTATTCAGCACCTTCAATTCATCCTACAATATACTATTTGTTGCTGGTCTATTATGTACATTTATAGTATAGTTCCTCTCCTCTATGGGTTGACAATCTATTTGGGGACTATTTGACTGTGGGTAGCTGCTAAATAATATAGAAGATAGAGCACCAGGCTTGGAGTCAGGATCTGAGTCCAATCAGCCTAAACACCAGTGGTATGATCTCCACCTCTACCTTTGTTAAAGAGCTTATACTATACTGGGGAAGGTGTGTATGTGTGTGGTGTGTGTGTGTGTGTGTGTGTGTGTGTGTGTGTGTGTGTGTGTACACACACACATGTATCTCCCCACATACATGTATGTAGATATATATGTATCATATACACATGTATGATTTATGTAAGCATACATATGTGTGTGTTTATGTATATACCTCCTCTGAAATTTGCATATATGCATGTATATATATATATGTGTATATCACGCATTCTGAATATACATTCATAGGTACATCCAGAACAAATGCCACAATATATATGTACATATCTTTGTATATATTTATCCTATAGACAGCTGGAATAAATGTATTTAGATCAGGGAGGGAGAATACTAAAAGTTAGAAAGATCAAAAAAGTCTTCTGACTTTATGGAAGAAGACATGGCTAGTAAGTTATAAGATTGAGACTTGAACTCAGATCTTCTGAATTCCAGCTCTAAGAAACAATTATAAAAACCAATTGATTGTACTGGAATGTGCTTACATTGAACTCACATATCTGGGTGAGGACTGTTTAGGGATAGGGAAGTCTTTTAATCTTGAGAGGTATTTAGAAAATGTCTTCTCATTTGTATGTTAACAAAACAGTTGAGAAGATAAAAATCTGCTGGGTTAGAACTAGAGATGAAAAGAAAATTTCATATTTAAGTATATTCGGGCCAAATCCAAAGCAGAATAAAAATGATTTCAGGATTATCTATTGATTTTGAGGATTTTATGTAAATATTCCTTTAAGTAAATGAAATCAAGACTGATATTCTCTATCTAGAAGCTCATCTTTTTCATAGTATCATCTCTGAGGAACAAGATGAGACATCCCCCAACACATAGGTTTTTATACAGAGGGGATATTTAGGATATGCACTTTATTAGAAAATAAAAATAACAGAGCTGGGATAGAAAATACCATCCACATCCAGAGGGAGAACTACAGAGATTGAATTTGGATCAAAGCATAGTATTTTTGCCTTTTTCTTTGTTTGCTTTTTCTTTCTTATGGTTTTTCCTTTTTTGTCTGATTTTTCTTGTACAACATCACAAATACAGAAATATATTTAAAAAGATTGTACATGTTTAATTTACATCAGATTGCTTGCTGCTTGGGTAAGGAGGGAGAAAAAATGTGGAACACAAAATCTTGCAAAAGTGAATATTAAAAATTATCTTTACATGTATATGGAAAAGTAAAATATAAGAGAAAAAATAAAAACATTATTTTGCCCATGAATTTAGTGATGTTTAACACTGTTTATTGGTGTCTTTAAAAATGCCTTCCTCTACAAGGGGATTTTTTTTAACCAGGACTTTAGAAATCCCCTGAATATGAGTACCCATTTAAAGTATTACCATATTTTAATGGCAGGAACTGGAAAAAGAGAAACATTCAGTTTTTGCCTGGGCATGCTCTCCATGTGACGCACCTCTACCACTCACAACCCCCCACTAGTTTTCCATGTTGAATATAGAATTAGATCTTGGGACACACTTTTTGACCATTCTTACTGTCTCCATCTCAATGTCAGAAGGGGAAAGACCTGCCCACTGAAAGAAGAACTTTCTTGGAAGATGAGCTCTGGAGAGCTTCTCTGCTGTGCCCAGTCAGTGGGCCATCATCCTCTGCTTAGGACAAGCCATTAGCTGCATTTTTCTACTTAACTCAGACTTTTAGCAATTACTTAAGTTTTCAAGGATCTACCCCAGCTTTGCTAAAAACACATTCTAAAAACAAGATGCTGCCAATTTCCAGAATCTATACAGAAGACTGTGACTGACCATTTTTCTTCCCTCACTCAAACATCATTCAGTGTTTATAAGCTTTGAACTCCAACTGATGCCCATGGATCATCTTCAACAAGATCTACTATAAATTTTTCCTATCTTGGGTCCCTGATTTAAACAAGGCTGAAAAGTAAAGTCATCTCCAGGGGTTACTCAGAGGCTCCTTGGGTCTTTGGAATAACATTAAGGAGGAAGTTAAAAAACCTTCAGGGATTTTATTTTTATAGTTATAGTAAAGAGTCGGACACAGAGTCAAGGGAACTCATCTGAACTCTCCAACTCCTCCAAATACTTTTAAATAATGACTCTTAACAAATTCTACATGGCAGAACTCACAAAAAAGCAGAGTCAAACAATTTTTCATCCCAAAACAACTTAAAAGGTCACAGAAAAGGTCTGTTGTACCAAGTAGTGGAGGCATGCAGTCAAGCACTGGCAAGTCCCAGCAAACTGGGAGCAGACCTGGGTCTGAGTGTACCAGGGGCAGGCAGGACTTTTGGATTGTCTATATTTGAGGATTGTGGTCCAGGATCTTGAATACTTAGCACAGTACAGCTTGCTATAGCAGGGAGCAGGGACCCTGGTCACAGTTCCACGGGTGAAAACAGTGTTTGTGGTTGGTCACAAACCAGTGTACAGTATGCAAGAGTGGTAAATACACCACTCCCTAGATCACACTAACTTGGAAGAGCCAGAAACTTACAGGTCCCTAGAATTATCTCTGAAAATAGCTGCACAAAAAAAAAAACAAAACCCTGAAACTTGGGACAGTGATCCCTCCACTTGGGAAATAACATAAAGTTAAAAGTCAAAAAATAGACTGGAAAATAAGCAAAACAGGAAAAAAATCTAGCCACAGAAAGTTACAGTGGTGACAAGGAAGGCCAAATCACACTCTCAGAAAAATATCGATAGAGTCCAATCTCCATGAAAAATAGGAATTGGTTGTGGGCCATGGGAAGAACTTAAAAATTAAGTAGAAGAAATAAAGGAAAAATTGGGAAGAAAAATGAGAGAGAAAAGTTACAATTACTAGTCTGCCCTAGGCCCAACAGAGTACCTTTGACCACTGACCTTTGCAGTGTCAACTCTACCGGGCTCGCCTCCTCTGAGGCCTTCAAAGGTCTCTCTGGCCACAATCTCTTGAATCTATAGTTTAATAACCAGTAGCGCACTCAAGAACAGCCACGTGTAATCTTAAAAGCCTTTATTATACCTATTCACATAATGCCCTGACTTGTCAGCTCCCTAGTGAACACCTGTTCTGAAGACCCACGTGTTCTCTACCAAACTCCTTACCTCTCAGCTATCCATCAGCTTGGCTTGGCTACCCCAGGTTAGGGAGCCAGGTTAAAGAGAGCGACTGCTATTTGCAGTGGGCTTATAAAGGGCCTGTGAGGTCACACATGGGAACCGCACCCTTACAGAGAGATGCAAGAATAAAAAAAGAGTCAACAACTTAGTCAATGAGTATAAAAAATAACACCTTAAAAACACAATAGGCCAAATGGTAAAAGAGACACAAAAAAATCCAATGAAGAGAAGAATGTCTTGAAAAGAAGAAATGGCCGAATGGAAATAGATAAACAAAAATTCACTGAAAAGAAAACTGTTTAAAAAGTAGAATTGGACAGATGAAAAAAGAGATACAAAAACTCTCTGAAGAAAATAATTCTTTAAAAGTTAGAACTGAACAGTGGAAGCTAATGACTTTATGAGACACCAAAAAACAATCAAACAAAAAAAATCAAAAGAATGAAACTATAGAAGAAAATGTGAAATATTTCACTAGAAAAACAACTGACCTGGAAAACAAATCCAGGAGAGAGAATTTAAGAATTTTTGGACTCCCTTGAAAGTCATAATTTAAAAAAAAAAAAGACTAGACATCATCTTTCAAGAAATTATCAAGGAAAACTGCCGAGATCCCCAAAATGAAGGACATTCCAAAATGAAAATTCCCAGGAATATTATAGCCAAATTCCAGACCTCACAGATCAAGGAAAAAATCCCACAAGCAGTCAAAGAGAAACAATTCAAATATCATAGAATCACAGTCAGGATAGCAACTTCTACATTAAAAGATCAAGGGACTTAGAATACAATATTCCAGAGGGCAAAACAGTTAGGACTACAACCAAGAATCACCTAACCAACAAAACTGAATATAATCCTTCAGGAGATACAATGTATATTAAATGAAATTGAGCATTCCTAATGAAAAGACCAGAGCTGAATAGAAAAATTTGACCTTCAAAGACAAGATACAAAAGAAGCATAAAAAAGTAAACAGGAAAGAGAAATCATAAGGGATTAGAGTTAAAATGTTTCTATTTCTATGTGGAAAAGTGATATTTACAATTCCTAAAAACTTTTTTTCATTTTTGGGGCAATAAAAGGAGTGTATATATATATATATATATATATATATATATATATATATATATATATATATACATACACACACACACACACAGAGCAGAGATATGAAGGTGATGTTATGATTATCTTAAAAAAAATAAAGGGATGAGAAAGAAGGATGCATTGGGAGAAGAGAAAAAGGAGGGGTAGAATGAGGTAAATTATCTGACATAAAAGAGGCTTGAAAGATTTTACAGTTGAGGGGGAAATAGGAGAAGTGGGGAGGGGGGTATATGAAACTTATTCTCATCAAAATTGTCTCAGTAGAAATCTGTCTTACTATACAGAAAAGTAAGAAGGAAAGGGGATGAGGAGAGGGAGAAGGGAAGGCAGTATTGGAAGAGGTAAAAGTCAGAAACAAAACATTTCTGAGAATGGACAAGGTAAAAGGAGAGAGAGTAGAATAAACAGGGAAAATAGAATGGAGGGAAATACATAGCTGGTAATCATTACTGTAAAAAATTTTTTACAAGTTTCTCTGATAAAGACTTCTTTTCTCAAATATAGAACACAGTCAAATTTATAGAAATGAGTCATTCCTCACTTGATAAATGGTCAAAGGATATAAACAGACAGTTTTCAAACAAAGTAATCAAAGCTATCTACAATCTTACTAAAAAATATTCTTACTATTGACAAGAGAAATACAAATTAAAACAACTCTGAAGTACAACCTTACACCTGTCAGATTGACTAATATGACAAAGAAGAAAAATGGCAAATGTTGGAGGGGATGTGGGAAAATTAAACCACTAATGTACTATAGTTGGTGCAACTGTATGCTGATTCAACCATTCTAGAGAGAATTTTGGAACTGTGCCCAAATAACTATAAAACCATACATACTCTTTGACCAAAAACCACTACTACTAGGTCTATATCCCAAAGAGAAAAAAAACAAAACAAAACAACAACAACAACAACAACAACAACAACAAAAAAAAAAAAAAAAAAAAAAACAGAAACGAAAAGGCTGTCTGTGTTACAAAAATATTTATAGCAACTCTTTTAGGAATGACAAAGAATTGGAAATTGAAGGGATAGCCATCATTTGGGAAATGGATGAACAAGTTATATATGATTGTGATGAAATACTACTGTGTTTTAAGAAATGATGGGCAGGGTGCTCTCAGAAAAAAATATAAAGACGTATATGAACTGATACAAAGTGAAATGAGCAGAACCAAGAGAACATTATCCATAGCAACAGCAATATCCTATGATAATATGAATAACTAGTCTCAGCAACACATTGATCTAAGATAATTCTAGAGGATTTATGATGAAAAGTGCTGTCTATCTCCAGAAAAAGAAGTGGTAGAGGGGCAGCTAGGTGGCGCAGTGGATAGAGCACCAGCTCTGAATTCAGGAGGACCTGAGTTCAAATCTGGTCTCTTAACACTTCCTAGCCTTGTGATCCTGGGCAAGTCACTTAACCCCAGCCTCAGGGGAAGAAAAAAAAAAAAACTGCCGTCAGGGCAGATCAAAGATACTTTTTCTTTATTTTTCTTGTGGCTTTTTTGTCTGTGTTTTTTTCCATAGAATGAATTACATGGAATTGTGTTTTGCACTACTACACATATATAACCTATGTCATATTGCTTTCATTCTCATTAAGGGGAGGGGGGGAAGGATGGGAGGGAGAAAATTTGGAACTCAAAACTTGAAAGAAAAAAAATGCTTAAATCCTTTTTACATGTAGTTGGGGAAAAAATAAAATGTTAAATGAGATTTTTTTTTAAAGAGTTAGTGTGAATGAATGATATGTTGTCCCCCAGAACTGATGGAATATTTGTAAATACAATGAGTACTGTGGCCTTCTTTCTGAAATTCATAACAGCTAAAGGGTTTGAGCTATCTTTTCTAATCAGATTTTTTTTTTAAATTATATCTTTTACAACCTGAAGAAAAACAAAAGACCAACAAACCTAGGAGTTAGGTGCTAAAAACCATGTTGTTTAGGGTTAATGTCCTCAATCTCTCTAAAATTTGTTCTTTCAGGACATCTATTAAATGATCCTCTAAAGTACAAAAGTCCAGAATTTAAGCATTTTAATGATTTTCTACATAAAAAAGAAAGCTTTCAGGAGACGAATTTCAGGAGTTTCCACTTATTTCCTTCTTCATTTATGCATGAATAAAACAGGGCAATTAGATACAAGTCCTTCCCTCTCCCTCCTCCTTCCCACCCCACTTCCCACTCATGTATAACGCATATGGCCCCTCGGTCTTAGATCCTGGGGATACCAGGCAGTGCCCCTTGGGGATTCGGCACTCTTTGAAAAGCTCCAAGGTGCTCACATTTCCTAAGATCTCAGAATAATAATGGGGAAGTAGAATAAAAGGGAAAGAGACCAAGAGTCTTTATTAGGCAGAAGTAATTCATCCTAGGTGGCAACTTCACAAACAAGTATGAAATCTTATTCAAAACCTCCACAACTGCATTTAAAAATCCACCAGCTACTTGCTAACCCCAACAGGATATTTGGGGGAAGGGGAGAGTGAGGGGGAGAAGGAAGGCAGGGTTCAGGTTTGATTTCTTCTGTTTAGGGAATTCCTGGCATCTGAATTCCCTTCACAAAAGCAGCAACAGATCTGTAATTTAGTTTCAGACTTGCCTAAGGCACTTGGAGGTTAAATGATTAATCCCCATCTAGAATGAGCCAGAGATTGGATTTGAACTCTGCTCTAGCTGGCTAGAAGGCCAGTCTTTTGTCACTAATACCAGGTTGCCTCTCAATTAGATCATATATGTAATTAAAGCTAGCAGGAATTTTTTTTTATTTTTTTTTTTTTGATCTGGGGAGGAGAGGGCAGCTAGGTGTCTAACTATCCACTAGACAGTTCCTGGCCTGAAGTCAGGAAGACTTAGTTTCCTGAGTTCAAATTTGTCTTAAATACTTACTAGTATGTCCCTGAGCAACCACTTACCCCATTTGCCTCAGTTTTCTCATCTGTAAAATGAGCTGGAGAAGGAAATAACGAATCACTCCAGTATCTCTGCCAAGAACATTCCAAATGGGATCTTGAAGAATGAGACACAAGTGAATATCCACAAAAGGCCCAGTGGGGGCCGATTAGTTCAATCTTTTCATTCTATAGCAGATAAAACTGAAAGCCTGTGTGACAGGTTCTTTATAAGCAAATTTCCTACACCAAGAGTTTCATTCTGATGACTAGAGAATGGAGGCAGGAAATATCTACTGTGCCTGAAATTGAACCTTGTGACTCCATGGAGAAGTTTACATCTTTAGCTCAAAGGTCCTTAAAATGTTATTGTTTCTCAAACCTCAGAGACACAGAAGCTTAATTAAAAAAAAAAAAATGGAATCTTAATGAAATTATCATATTGTATCATTCACTTTCTCCTTTGGTTCTCTTAGGGAAAAATGATAGTTACAGGATAAGGAGAACTACAAACTGGAGATAAAAGAAAAGATAGGAACTTAATTAAATCAGAAATAATATGCCCACATAAACTTAAGAATATTAAAAAAGATTTAGTAATTTCTTAAGAACTGGCAGCCAACCTGTGAAATCTGCCCCCATCCCTAGCAAGCTTCCACACTGCCCTGAGGTTCTGCAGGACACAGCCTAAAAAATTATCTACCCTAGCATGAATTTCCAGTTTAACTAAATCCTGGCCTACTCAACCACAATTACCATGGCATTTCAGTTTGGCCCGAATTGTTCAGATAATTCAAGCCCAATTCTCTGTTTCTTCTCCATCATATAGGGAATTTTCCCACCTAGGTCAACAGCCTAACTTGTTTCTCATCTCAGCTATAGTCATAATTTTTAAATCTCCAAATGCTTCAGCAGGGTAGGTCTACAAAGGGAGTGTTAATGACGTTTCAAGCACTAAGAGACTGAAAAACAGAAGTCCCCAGTTCTGCTAAGTTAAGCCTTTTCCTCGGAGCACTCCCCTTCCCCTCCCCCCCAAGATAAATAGGCAAGTGAATAAATAAATAAGATCACTCAACTGGTAAAGCAGGTTTATGGCACTAAGTTGACAAGAATAAGGAAATAAATTTTGTTTTTAAGAGCTAAAGATGGACAGTATTCCTCTGAACACAAGGACCTGGTTCTGTCTTCTTCCTTTCCCAATTCTATATAGATGGATCTGCCAAGAGAGTAATGGTATCTCTGTTTACCTTCTGTTGGGAGAACAATTATTAGTTTAGCAAATATCAATTGTCAGTTTCCCAAAAGAAAAACATGGAAGGCAAGTATTGGATGTATGGTGGGCAATGGAAGGGGAGAGAGAAGAGAGGGACTTCTGAGATATGTCGATTCTTTAGAGTCCTGTTTGCTTCCTGATTTGGGAAGTTCTGACATTGTTTATAAAAGTCTATGGGTGATGATGGGCAATATAAAGCTATCAAACGTCACAATCATCATTCTATGCAATAGGATCATAGATCTGGAATTACAAAAGCACTTTAAGACTAAAATTAAGTCCCTTCATTTTATAAATGAGGAAATTGAGGTCAAAGTTAAATGACTTTGATATATATCTTTTTTTTGGGGGGGGGCAAGGTAGTTGGGGTTAAATGACTTGCCCAGGGTCACACAGCTAGGAAGTGTTAAATGTCTGAGGCTACATTTGAACTCTAGTCCTCCTGACTCCACTGGCATCGTGCTTGGGTCATACAGCCTTTCCTTCCACTGGAGCAAGTTCAATTCTGGCTTGGCTCTGCACGGACAGCATGTTTGAAGTTTCTGCCCCATTCCAATCAGACAGGCTGGGACACACCTTGGCTCCTATTGTTTCTATCAGGCTCAGCTGGTTTTCTGGAGGCCTGGCTCAAAACTCAACAATGCTGTACTTTCATTAATGCTGACCAGCAAGGCAATCAGACTGCTCTTTTGAGAGGATCAGGAGGAGATTCTTAAGTGGAAACCTTCACTGCTTTACTTGACCTGACTGATTGCTGGTCTGCATCATACTCAATTCAGTTCAATTTAACAAGCAAGTACCAGTTACAGGACAAACTGTAACACCAGAGAGACACCAAGACAAAAATAATATAGTCCCTGCCTTTAAGAAGATTACATTCTATTTGGGGGGGAGGGAAAGAGGAGGAAGAGATGTGCACAGATAAGTAAATATAAAATAAACACACTGTTAATTCAGGCAGTAAAGTACTAATGGCTGGGAGAATTAAGTCAACAGGCAAAGCTGGATAGTTCTGGATCTGAGTCTTGAGGGGAGTGAGCTGTTTCAAGAGGCAGAAGGGAAGATCATTCCAGCATGTGAAACAGTTTGTGCCAAAGGCATCATGGGAGAGGCAGAATATCTCCCAAGACTTGTGGGCTCGGTTTTCAATAAATGATGTTACATTCATTCATAAAAGATATTTCTACTACATAGAAAGCACTATCCTAGGAGTCATGGCAGGACCATGTGACATGACATAAAGACAAATTAAAAAAAAAAAAAAAGTTTTCACCAGAAGTTTACAATTTAGTACTGGAGTTAGTGTGTTTTGTACCAGATAGGCTAAGAATTTATCACAAAGACAGATCTTTTTGAGCCCTTCACCTCTCCCCACCCTCCAATATCTTCCCCACCCCTCAATATCTCTCCTGGGCATTCCAGTAGTGTTGTTGACTTTCACAGAGCATGATGGCAAGACTATGTTATCTCAGGAATGTGTCTAGGGTAAGGTCCATGCCTACAATAAAAAGCTGCTCACAGACGAATCGGTACCTGCTAGATTAGAGCGTCATAATATCAGATCATGAAGTTCTGAGGCATTTATACTATAGTTTATTGCCACCTGCACAACAGGGAAAATGGAGATGTTAGATGAGGCCTTTGGGGTTTTTTCCCTGTTTAAAGGTGAGAAAAATCAATATTTTTTTTCTCAATCAGAAGTATGTAAAGGAGCCACTATAAACTTTTGCCTAATGAATTTATTCAATGAGAGACAGTTGGGTGGCACAGTGGGTAGAAAAAATGCTTAGCCTGAAGTCAGGAAGATCTGACTTAAAATTTGATTTCATATACTTACTAGCAGTATTATCCTAGATAAGTCATTTAGTCTCTGCCTCAATTTCCTCATTGGTAAAAATAAAAATAATAGCATCTACACCTCAGGGTTTCTGTGAGGATTTAATGAGATAATTATTGGGGGCAGCTAGATGGCTCAATGGATAGAGCACCAGCCCTGAAGTCAGGAGGACCTGAGTTCAAATCTGGTCTCAGACACTTAAAACATTCTAGCTGTGTGACCCTGGGCAAGTCACTTAACCCCAGCCTCAGGGAAAAAAAAAAAAAAAAAAAGGAAAAAAAAAACTGAAAATGAGATAATTATTAAGCATTTACCATAGTGCCTAACACACAGTAAATACTACCTAAATATTAGCTATTATTAATTTTATTAAGTCAACAATTATTAAGTACCTCCTATATATAAAGCAGTGTTTGGGATGGTGGAGCTACAAAGACAAATACTAAACAGTCCTGGTTTTCAGTCTCTGCCTGAGTTATACTAAGAAGAATATAACATTCGATTGAGTGGGGTAAATAACATGCATAGAAAGTTTAAACAGTGCTCTTGGATAGGCCAAGCGAATATAATAAAGATGACAATACTCCCCAAACTAATCTATTTATTCAGTGCTATACCAATCAGACTCCCAAGAAACTATTTTAATGACCTAGAAAAAATAACAACAAAATTCATATGGAAGAACAAAAGGTCGAGAATTGCAAGGGAACTAATAAAAAAAAAGTCAGATGAAGGTGGTCTAGGTGTACCTGATCTAAAGCTATATTATATGGCAGCAATCACCAAAACCATTTGGTATTGGCTAAGAACTAGACCAGTCGATCAGTGGAACAGATTAGGTACAAAGGACAAAAAAGGGTAATCTATAGCAATCTAGTCTTTGACAAACCCAAAGATACCAACATTAGGGATAAAAATTCATTATTTGGAAAAAACTGTTGGGAAAACTGGAAATTAGTATGGCAGAAATTAGATATGGATCCACACTTAACACCATATTCCAAGATAAGATCAAAATGGGTCCATGATTTAGGCATAAAGAATGAGATCATAAATAGATTAGAGGAACAAAGAATAGTCTACCTCTCAGACCTGTGGAGGAGGAAGGAATTTATGACCAGAGGAGAACTAGAGATCATTATTGATCACAAAATAGAAGATTTTGATTACATCAAATTAAAAAGTTTCTGTACAAACAATACTAATGCAAACAAGATTAGAAGGGAAAGTAACAAATTGGGAAAATATTTTTACAGTTAAAGGTTCCAATAAAGATCTCATTTCCAAAATATATAGAGAACTGACCCTAATTTATAAGAAATCAAACCATTCTCCAATTGATAAATGGTCAAAGGATATGAACAGACAATTCTCAGACAATGAAATTGAAATTATATCCACTCCTATGAAAGTGTTCCAAATCACTACTGATCAGAGAAATGCAAATTAAGACAACTCTGAGATACCACTACACACCTGTCAGATTGGCTAAGAGGAACAAATAATGATGAATGTTGGAGGGAATGTGGGAAAACTGGGACACTAATACATTGCTGGTGGAGTTGTGAAAGAATCCAACCATTCTAGAGAGCAATTTGGAACTATGCCCCAAAAGTTATCAAACTGTGCATACCCTTTGATCCAGCATTGCTGTTATTGGGCTTATATCCCAAAGAAATACTAAAGAGGGGAAAGGGACCTGTATGCGCCAAAATGTTTGTGGCAGCTCTTTTTGTAGTGGCCAGAAACTGGAAGATGAATGGATGTCCATCAATTGGAGAATGGTTGGGTAAATTATGGTATATGAAGGTTATGGAATATTATTGCTCTGTAAGAAATGACCAGCAGGAGGAATACAGAGAGGCTTGGAGAGACTTACATCAACTGATGCTGAGTGAAATGAATAGAACCAGAAGATCGCTGTACACTTCAATTGTATGAAGATGTATTCTCATGGAAGTGGATATCTTCAACATAAAGAAGATCCAACTCACTTCCAGTTGATCAATGATGGACAGAAACAACTACACCCAGAGAAGGAACACTGGGAAGTAAATGTAAACTGTCAGAACTACTGTCTATCTACCCAGGTTACTTATACCTTCAGAATCTAATACTTAATGTGCAACAAGAAAATGGTATCTACACACATATATTGTATCTAGGTTATATTGTAACTCATGTAAAATATATGGGATTGTCTGTCATCAAGGGGAGGGAGTAGAGGGAAGGAGGGGGGAATTTGGAAAAATAAATACAAGGGATGTTATAAAAAAAATTACTCATGCATATATAATGTCAAAAAATTTATAAATAAAGATTATAAATAGAAAAAAAAGAAAGTTTAAACAAAGTAGGTGTTCAGCTGGGTTTTTAAAAATATTCTGGAAAGGATTAAAGTATAGTTTTTTCCCCAATTTATTTTATTTGAAGAAACAGAATAAGAAAAAAGGAAAACAGGAATGCAATATAAACAATGAAATAAAACAGAAGAGAACATTATCATCTGCCCAGCAGATTGGGGAGGATTCAAAACATATAACAATAACTACCAATTTAAGAAAGTATATATATTAGTAGAAGAAATTATATTCATGAGTAATAGTTATAGTCTGTCTTTTCTTTACTTCCTTGTAAATAGTTCTTTTGTTCTCTGCTGTGCACCTTATTTACTCTATTCTTTTTTTTTTCCCCCTTTCATCCCGTCCCCCCCATCCCCAGGCAGACTATAGTAAAGAAAGGCTACATTTATATATATATATATATATATATATATATATATATACACACACACACATACATATCTCTCTTTCATCCCCCCATCACCCTCAAGCAGGCTATAGTTAAGATATATTTATGCATACCTATGTAGATATATACATACATACACATACTCACCAACCTCCTCCCGGCACACATCTTTCCTATCCCTGCTGACTCTAATTAAATTCTACTCTATAACTTGCCTTGCTATTACTTATTCTCTTCCCACCCATGGATCCCTTGTCTTCTTCCTTCACCCTTTGCTTCTTCATCCACCCATCCTCCCCACTTATTTTTTTACAGATTTTGGAAAGTGCTATACCCTTCATGGCATATATGTAGTGTTGCCTATTGAACTCATTCCGGTTTTGAGTAGATTTTCAAAACTACAAGCCCTCCCCCCCCACCAATGCCTCTGCATCTCATTTGTATAACATATTACTATTTTTACCTTTATTCTGCCAATCTTTCTTTTGAGCTTACCCCATTGTTGATGTAAATTTTAAACATAAATTATTTCGTATGTAAAAAAATAAACAATTTATCCATTTTAAAATAGACTGTCCATGTTGAATTCCTTAAAATTGCTCTTTGATATTGGCTTTTATATGTTAAATTTTCTGTTAAGTTTCAGTTTGGCTAATAGAAAGTCATGAAAATCTGCAAGTTTGTTGAATTTTTTTTTTCTCATTCAAAATTATAGATAATTTTGCTGGATATGCTATTTTTGGTGGAAGGCTTAGTTCTTTTGCTTGTCTGTAGATATGATTCCAAGACCTGTGGTCTTTTATTGTATCTGCGGCTAAGTCTTGAACAATTCTAACTATAGCTCCAGTGTATTTGAGGTTTTTTTTCCTTGTTTCTTGCAAAATTTTCTCTTTCATCTGGGGGTTTTGAAATTTGGCAATAATATTTCTACACGTTTTCCACAAAGGATCTCTTTGAGATGGTAATTGATGGATTTTTTTTTTCTATTTCTACTTTCTCCTCATGTTCAATCATTCCAGGACAATTTTCCAGGATTATTTCTTGCATTATTGTGTCAAGGTTCTCTTTTTGGTCACAACTTTCTGGTAGTTTAATTATTCTTATAGTTTCTCTTCTTTATCTGTTCTCTAGATCTGTTATTTTTCTTATATGTTTCACATTCTGTTCTGTTTTCTTATTCTTTATAATCTGTTTTGTTATTTCTTGGTTTCTCAGACTTCCTCTTGCCTGATTCTAATTTTCAAAGAGTTATTTTCAAATTTAAGACTCTGTAGCTCCTTTTCTAATTGGCTAACTTTTTTGGGTAATCTTGTTTTTCTTGGATGGTTTTTGTTCTTTAATTTTTCTTCAATGTCTCTCATTTGATTTTTGAATTCTTTTTTGAGTTCTTCTATAAATTCTCTAAAGGTAGAGAGCAATTTACATTACTCTTTGGGGTAGAAGTTTTTTTTTTTGTTGTTGTTGTTGTTTTTTTTTTTTAACTAAAGTGTCCTCTGCAGATGAATCCCGGTCTTCCCTGTTCCCATAATATCTTTCAATGGTGGGGTTCTTTCTTCTTTGGCAGCTCATTTTTTAAAATAAGGGGTATTTGTATAAGCACCTCTAATCATGGGGTAGTACCTCAAGTTTCTCTTGAGCTCTCCACTCTGACCAGGAACCCCACACCAAAAGCTCCACTCTTCTGAAAGTACTCACACCAGCAATACCCCCACCCTGCAGCTTCTGCACTTAGCAGGTGCTGGTTCCTTCTCACTCAGGACCAAGTCTCTGCAGCACAACTGGGCCTGGCGTTCCTAATCAGCCAAGGTTCTTAGTCTTCCTGGGTTGAAACCTCCACTTGACAAGCAGTCCAGGAGGTAAAAGTCTCTATGGTTCCTGCAGAGGGTACAGCCACAACTAAATAGCCCGAGGTGTACTCCTTGACGTTTCTATGGAGCTAGATCAGAGGTGTTTGCATTTCAGACAGATTAATCCCAGCTCAGGGTCTTCAGATTTTGTATGACTGTATTAGGAATACCTCTGTTTTGTCCAAAGTCTTTTTGGTTTTTCACCAGTCTATGTATACTCTGAGGAGCAATTTGTCCTATTTTAGGGGGAAATAGAGAGAGCTTAAAATTTACCAACCAGCTCCACCATCTTCCCAGAATCCTCCTCCAGAAAATGTACTTCTTTAAGAAGTGTTTATCAGGATGTCTTATTAATAGGATTAGTTTGTAAAATGGAAATAACTTTAAACAGAGTGGTAATATTTAAAAAGTCATTTTGCAGGCCCAATATATATTGCTTTCCTATTTGGAAGAAGGTTGTTTTTTTTTTTTTTTTTTTTTTTTTTTTTTTTTTTTTTTTCTGATGAGCCAAGACACCGATAAGATAGTGTAGCAACAGTGTTCAGTACAGTAGGGAAAGTTACAAAAGACTCATTACTGTATAGCTACAGGGTGGTACTGTGTGTATATGGGTGTGTGTATGTATGTCTTTTGTTATGAGAAATGAGAAGTAGTCTCTTCCTGATAAAGAAAAACAGAAATGGAGGTGCTGAGAATTAAGAAGGTGTAGGTGATTAACAACTATCCATGATAAACATCTACAGAATAGACCAATAAAGATGTTAGGTCTCTTGGAATCCAGAATAAGTACCTAGTAGATATCTTCAACATAAAGAAGATCCAACTCACTTCCAGTTGATCAATGATGGACAGAAACAACTAAACCCAGAGAAGGGACACTGGGAATTGAATGTAACCTGTTAGCATTACTGTCTTTCTACCCAGGTTACTTATATCTTTGGAATCCAATTCTTAACGTGCAACAAGAAAATTGGATTTACACACATATATTGTGTCTAGGTTATACTGTAACACATTTAATATGTATGGGATTACCTATCATCTAGGGGAGGGAGTAGAGGGAGGGAGGGGTAAATTTGGAAAAATGAATACAAGGGATAATGTTATAAAAAATTACTCATGCATATGTACTGTCAAAAAAATTATAATTATAAAATTATAAAAAAGAATAAAAAAAAAGAATAAGTACTTAGGACAGTTTCATAAAGTGAGGATGATTTACTCAGCACAAATTGATAACAGTAAATCTGAATGAATAGAGTAAGGAATTTGTATTTAGATGTCAAACTTGGCTCTAGCAAGCTCAAACAAGAAATGTGATATAATGAATGGAATGAACACAAGATTTTACAATCAAGTAACTTGGATTCAAATCCGTTTTGGTACTAGGCAGCTACGTGATCTTGAAGAAATAATTTAATCTCTATGAGTTTCAATGTCCTCATCTAAAAAATGAAGGAGTAAAATAGTAGATGATTTTAAAGAACTTTTTTGCTTCTAGTTCCTATATTCTTATGTGCATATTCTATATACAGTTAATTGTCTAGTTACATTTTTACATCCTTCTCTAAGATCCTACTCCTACTTATGGTGTGAAGATCCTAAGTTCTAAAAGTTGATCTCCATAAAGCATAAGTTTCACCAGATCCTGACAAGCAGGAAAGAACCTGTCGCCTGGGGATGAATGCATAGTCTGAGAGATACGTTATCAATACAGCAGTAAAGTGGTGATTTTTTTGCCATATAAACTCTCATAAGTTATAGAAAGGTTGTAATCTGTGTTTATGAATAAGGGGGCTGTTGACCCCTAAAGTATTGAGTATTTATTTATATGAAATGGATTAAGAGATGGATTATGTGTTTGTAGCAGTTCTTTTTGTGGTAGCAAAGAATGGGAAAATGAGTAGATGCCCATCAATTGGGGAATGGCTGAACAAGTTGTGCTATATGAAGGTAATAGAATAATATTGTTCATATAAAATTATCGATGAACAAGCTGATTTTGGAAAGGCCTAGAAAGATTTACATAAACTGATGCTGAGTGAAACAAGCAGAACCAGAAATACACAGTGGACAATAACAGCAAGAATATGAGATGATCAACTATGAAAAACATGGTTCTTCTCAGTGGTTCAGTGATCCAAAGTAATCCCAATAGACTTTGATCAGAAAATGCCATCTGCATCCAGAAAAAACTAAGGAGACTGGATGTAAATCAAGGCATGCTATGTTCACTTCTTTTTTCAGTTTTTTTTTTTTTTTAATTTCTCCCATGGTTTTTTCCCTTTTGCTCTAAATTTTCTCTCCTAACATAATTCATAAAGCAATGTATTAAAAATAAATAAATTTACTAGAAAAAAATTATATACATATGGAGAACTAGAGATCCAGAGAGGTGAAGCAATTTCAGTAAGAAATACATCTAAAATATATCTCCTACACATACATATTGTGCTGTAGATAGTAGATTGTAAGAACCATTGTGACACAAAAAGCTCTATCTTGACTCAAGGCATTTTCAATGGCTATGCCCCACCCTGGAATTCTTTCACTCCTCATCTTGGCTTCTAGGCTTCCTTCAAATCCCATCTAAAATCCCATCTTTTTATAGGAAGCTTTTTCCTGATTCCCCCTTAATCTAGAGTATTCCCTCTGTGAATTACCTCCAATTTATACTATCTATAGTTAATTATTTGTGTTCCCAGTTGGCTTCGAGTGCCTAGAAAACAGGGGCTATCTTTTTCCTTTTTTTTGTTTTCCCAGCATTTAACACAGTACCTGGCACACAGAAGCCTCTTAATAAATGTTTGCTGGCTGACTGATTTGGGATGAAGGAGTAGATTTGGGACCTAGAAAGAAAAGAGCAATGTGATATATAACATGGATTGTGAATAACTGGATCTTGGTTTTTAATTCTCAGCTCTATCACTGTGTGATCTTGGATAAAATAATTCCTCTGTCTGGACCTAAAGTTTTTAATCTGATTTTCAAGGTCCCTTAATGATTTAAAATCTGATGATTCTCTTATCTTGCGCTTCTGGTGCTCTGGTAGCAGTGATGCTGTATTAGCCAGAAAGGTAGAGGGATCCAGTGATCAAGGCTACAGGATTGTGTTAGTTAACAGAGGAATGAGACACAGAATAATAATAATAATAATAACAACAACAATAATAACAACAACATACTAAGAACCTGATTAATATCAAATTAATGAATTATGCCAAATTCATAAATAAGGAATAAGAAGATGTTTGCTATTTTTTCTGGGTATAAGAAAGGGAGTTGAGAGGGAAACTGACCTGTGATTTCATCAAGGTGGGGGCATTCTAATGAAGAATTTCTCTTTACCAATGTAGATGACTGGGCAGCTAAGAGTTAAAGTAAACTGTCAGCCCTCTTCTTGAGGTCAAATGTGGCCTCAGACACTAGCTGTGTGATCCTGGGTAAGTCCCTTAATCCTATTTGTCTTGATTTCCTTAGCTAGAAAATGGTAAACCACTAGAGTATCTCTGCCAAGAAAACCCCAAACGGGATCATAACGAGTCAGACATGAATGAAACAACTGAACAACAGAAGTAGATGAATACCTACTCTGCAATATAGACTTAGAAAGTTGCCAGGGGAACAGACAATCTGGACTTGAATCTACCTCTTCCTAACTCTGAGACCAGTTCTCTAGCCACAAACCCATGATCATCTTTGAATATACAATATGTGCTAACCTCTCTCTGTACCTCCATAAATGTCAGAAAAGTAGTTTTCTATTCAATGTCCAATTGGTTGATTAGGAATGTGGCCCATGTGGATGAGGGAGAGAGAAATAGCGGCTGAAGTAGTAGGGCATCAATCTCTTAAATGATCATAGCAGAATGTTTGTTACCCAAAAGGGAAAAAATGAGAAAAGGAGACAGAAGAGATGTTTCTTTGAGGGCTGCTCTTTTATCATACAACTCTATTAAAACATAGAGAACAACATTGTTTCCTGTGATATTCTGGTAGCAATGGATACTCAGACTGTAACATTTCAGGATAAGTAACAAATTTAAGAACTTCAAGGATATGAAGGAAACAGGTCAACTATCTATACATTCTCCAATCTGTACTTGGTCCCCTAACTCCTGACTTCCTGTGTTCCTTCCTTTTTGTGTGATTCACATGCAATAATCTCAGAACTTATTTTGTCTATAGGTCAGCATCTTAGGGTTTAGCATAAGAGGATTCTGGAAAGACATTCTTTCTTCACAACCCCTAGATCCAGCCATGGGACAGATTGGGGACTAGATAACCTACATAATGGATTTACAGCTGAAAAAGAATATAGAAGTCATCTGGTTCAACATTTCAACTAACAGATGAGATAACTGAGGTCCACAGATATTAAATGACTTTCCTAGAATCATAGAGGGGAGCAAGAAATCAAGCCAGGAGGCAGGTAGTACAGTATTGGATAGAGTGCTAGATAAGAAGTCCGGAAGAGTTGATTTCAAATCCACCTCAGGCTCTTAGTTGTGTGATCTTGGGCAAATTATTTAACTTCTATTTGCCTTAATTTCCCCATCTGGAAAAATAGATAGCATCCACCTCTCAAATATTATTATGATGATTAAATAAGATATTTTTAAAACACTTAGCACAATACTTGATGCATAGTAGGTGCTTAATAAATCCTTTCCTTCCAACCCAAGTCCCCTACTCTAAACCCAGAATCATGCTGAAAAGTTTCTTTTCAGCTTTAGGATAGGAAAATGGGAATGAGGAAGAGAACTACCTCTGATCTGACTAAGAAATATGACCGGCCTAGAGAGTACTCACTATACCGGACAATACATCTGGATGTCAACTTTAAGATAAGTGATAAGAAGTGTTGAAAATAAGATCCCCTTTATGATCAAGAGGAAAAAGACAGTACTGAGCACCACTGTGTCAAACACAACATGATGCCCAAGATAACTTCACTCTAAAAGAGAAGTGGAGTCCTGACATAAAACAATCCTGGCATAAAGAACCCTATGAATCAATGCCCCACAATGACATCTACAATTTATAACTCCCATTTCACTGTGACAGCATTGGTGTCAACTTCCATGCAGCACTCATTTCAGAAATTCCTAAGAAGGGTTTGGCTTCTTAGTCCCAGATAAGGGCAGAAAAAAAGAGGTTTATTGATTTATTTATATAATCAGTGACGCCAGAGTGGTTTCAAACACTAATTGAAATGTGAAAGTTGGCCCACCTGACAGATGAATTCAGTCTGCTGGGATTGGGGGAGACAGAGGGATTCCAGCAATTTTCAAAAGGCAAGCAAGTAAAAACAACCAAAGACCTTGAATGTTGTGAGGCCTCTCTCCTTGGATTTCAACCCCAAATTTGGTTTAAACCACACATATTTTCCTTCACAGCACACAAAGAACATATATTAGGATTTCCTATGTTACTTTAGTTCAGAGGTTAAAATGCTACCCTTCATTCCTAATGAACCATTCCATTCTAAAGAATGCTGATACCTATATTCCTATGCTTTTCTTTCTATAAAATATTTTTTTAAAGTTTCAATGCTTTGTTGATAAATTTTAACAGCTCACCCTCTTTCTCTTTCTCCTCTCAACAGAACTTTTTAATAAAAAAATTAAGTGAAACAAATCAACATATTGGTCATGTCTGGTGACATATGCCACATTCAGCACCCATAATCTACCTTTCTGCTGAGAGATGGATATGCTTTACTGCCAAGCCTTTGGAATCATAGTTGATTACTGCCTTGATCAGAGCTCTAAAGTTCTTTTTTCATATTATTATTATGAACTTAATAAACAAGGTCTTTTATGAACTTAACAAACATGATCTATTATATAATAATTATACATTATGAATTTAACAAACAAAAAAGAATATTTACAAGAAACTGAGCTTTACATATCATTTTACATATCAGGGTTTTTAAAAGTATGTATTGAACTTACATGATAGTAAGAAAACTGCCCTGCCTGTCTTTCTTTTCTGAATTTCCTTCTATTTGAGTCTCTGTGTGTTTTTTTAATATTTATTTTATCGATGGCTCAATTCTGAAATCTTTCAGTGTGATTTTTTATTTATATTACTTGTGTTTAATCAGATAAATTATTCTCCTGGTTCTGCTTGTCTTGTTCAGTCCATGTATTTTCTTCTACCTCCCAAGCCAGAACCTGGATCTCCAGGGTAGTTCCCAAGGACAAATCTACCAAGTAACTCCCATTGGGCTGTGAGTCAGGACCAGGGAAACACAATGTTCCTCAATGTGCTGTTTAGGTCCAATCATGACAGAGCACCTGCAAGGCAACCCACTTGGGAAAGTCTGCAGCTGTGCTTGGCTCCTGCTCCCTCTTTTAGCGATAAATAGGAAAGGTGGAAGAGGAAAAAAGAAAAGCTCACAAAAAGGTATTCCTAATCTTGATGCAGTTTTGTTATCATTTTCTATGGCTGACTATGGAAGACAAACTTAAGCTTGAGTCCATTTTCTCTAGCAGACATTTGAAACTTTAATGTTCTTTTTCTCCCAAACAGTAAGATACCCTTGGTACAGGAGATAACTAAGGGAAAACTGAAATCACCTGCATTTTTCATCCCCTCCTTGCGATTCCCTCTTGGGCTTCCCAGCCCCCACTTTCAGATTTGATATCTTCCCCTACAGAATGCAGAAGTGAGCTATTCTCTCAGGAATGTTTCTTGCATAGCTATAGGCTTAATAACCTTGTCAAAGGTTAAAGAACAAAATTGCCACTGTATCCAGTTTCCTGGTTTTCTATCCTTTTATCTAATTCTAAAAGAGAAAGGGACTCAGTGTGGTGTAGACCTGAAAGTTAGAAAGACTCGAGTTCATATTATATCACAGATACTTAGTAACTATATAACTTTTGGTAAATAACATGGGCTCTCAGTTTCTTCATCAGTAAAATCTGGAATTTGGGCTAGATGGCTTCTAAGATTCTTTCCAGTGCTAAATCTGTGACTCTATTATCCTATGAACAGAGAACTGTCAGCAAGAGTAGGAGCTCTTTTTTGAATGCTATATTCAAGATTTGGAATATGATGGCCTGTCAGGGTTTGTTGAACTGACCTGCTGCATGAAGCCTGGAACCAGACTGGAGACCTGATTGACAGCCTCTCTTTCACATGAAGATGCTGTGTTAGCATCAGACTTCCATGCTAAAGATTCTTAACCCTTTTGGTGGAAAGCTATGAGACTTTCTGAGCCACTTCTCCAAATGAAGTGGATTTAATTTTGTGAGCATTTGCAATGAATGCTCTGCTTTGCTGGAAGTTCTAAATGAAAGACAGAGAGCCACCATCCTGGGTGCACCACTAAATCACATCTGAAAAAGCCATTCACATAAAACAAACGGTTCCCATAGGCAAAGGGCTCCAGCAACACATGCATCCACCTCTTAACCCCTGTTTAACGTATCCCCTTCTCATTTTACAAGCACCTGAGAGGAGAGTACCAAGAAGCATTCCAATCTTCCCTGTAACTAGGAACTCCTGAAAAGTAACCTGAGTCAGTCTTCTTCAGAAAGACAGTATTTCTCTCATTGCTATCAGGGTTTGCAAAGGAATGGAAACCAGCCCTCTTACTAGGGTGTATTTGGGGGGAAATGTGCAGGGGAGTGAATAAAGATAACAATGATGTCAGCTATGCTACTCCTTCAAAGACTTAGCTAGGTTAGGTAAGCAGTTTTTAATCAAAGTACCTTGGAAGTGAATATGAACACCTAGACCTAGACTTTACAAAGAAGGCTTGGACTTTTCTTTTCTTTTTTTTTTTTTTTTTTTTTTTTATTCATTTTTCCAAATTATCCTCTCCCTCCCTCTACTCCCTCCCCCCGATGGCAGGTAATCCCATACATTTTACATGTGTTACAATATAACCTAGATACAATATATGTGTGTAAATACCATTTTCTTGTTGCACATTAGTCACCAGCTTCCGAAGGTATAAGTAACCTGGGTAGATAGACAGTAGTGCTAACAATCTACATTTGCTTCCCAGTGTTCCTTCTCTGGGTGTAGTTATTTCTGTCCATCATTGATCAACTGGAAGTGAGTTGGATCTTCTTTATGTTGAAGATTTCCACTTCCATCAGAATACATCCTCATACAGTATTGTTGTTGAAGTGTATAGTGATCTTCTGGTTCTGCTCATTTCACTCAGCAACAGTTGAGGCTTGGACTTTTCTAAATCAAAACTGCTGGGTATGAGATTTACATTTAGATGTGAGACTATTCTGTTTCAATAGAGAATAGTCATTAGAACATAAAGAAGGTGTCTGAACAAACCACTTTCCTAACACACATAATAAACTACACAGCTGCTCCAAAGTTACTTAGATGCAACTTTTACCAAGATTCAAATTGGGTTTTCCCCATCTTTGGAGTTCCTAAGCCTGTCCACAAACCAATTTCCCCTTCCCCACTTTCACCATGGGTCTATATTTGAATTTAGTCCAAGGCCAACCCAATCCCAAAAGGCCCTAAGTTGTTTGCTTCAATGATCTCCTGGTCTATATGGCCCCAAAGAGTTAAACAACACTCCAACTCTGGCTATGAAGTCGGGAGAAATTAGCTCAGTTTGTTAGGACAAAGTAAGCAGGTACACTATATAGCCCTCGAGACGATTTAAATAAATTAAAATTAGCCCTACTTTACAATCAATTCTTGACAATCAATGTCTAGGACAATGAAATTAGGTAAGAATAATTGAAATCATGTTAATTTAGTTGAAGAAGTCTATAGCATTTCCATGGCAAAAATTCCTTAGGCTCTGAAGCTGAGTTGAAGCTCTGATCCAGCTGAGCAGGATGGTATCTGTGTTGTGACATAGCTTCCAAATTAATCGACACCCGATCATCAAGAATTGAAGGTCTAGAACCCTCTCACCTAATGAGCAATCAATGGGATGGAAGTGGTAGTTCCTGGTGCATAATGTCAGAACAACTTTTGCATTGGCTATTCCATATCATGGAAGAATTGGCTAAGCACTGCCAGAAATTATCTCATTGTAATAATAATAATAGCTAACATGTATATAATATGTATTACGTACCAGGCAACTGTGTTAACTTCCTGAATCTCATTAAACTATATATACCAAAGACTTCAAGACTAGAAGGGACTTTAGAAGCCATTTGCTCCAAGTTTCATATCCTTTCCCCACCTTTTATTTTAAGAGATTAAGAAAACTGAAGATCAATGTTATGTGACTAGCCCAAAGTCACACAGCTATTTTGTACTAGGGCCAAGACTTGAAGCAAGGTCTTCTAAGTGCCTTGCCATCAGTTTTTTTTCCCCACTACAATATGGTATCAGGTAACCCTTGTTTCTCCTTGAAGAAGGCCAAATTATTCCGCAAGATGAGAACGGCTCCTGGGCCCTGTGAATACCAGGCTGGCAGAACCTGGTCCCAAATGACCCTTCAGGTTCCTGGGCTTGACCCTTTCATCAATGGTGACTTGTGGTAATGTCGGAGCCTTTAGCCTAGTGGGCAGGGAATGTGAGCTGCACATTTGGCTCTCTAAGGTTGTTCGGACAACCATCTGCAGGAATTTCAACCTCCCAGTCTTCCTCTCAGTGAAGGGGGAAAGCTGGCAGGCTCACTGCCTGGCTGCTCTTCAACTCCCCTAGTGAAAGGGAAGCCTTAAATCGGATTCCCTACCCCCAGCAGCCTCCCTCCATCCGCAGGACAGCACACAAAACAGCTTTACCCCCAGAGGGAGGAATGTGCCAAGACATTCTTTTGAGCTGGTAACTGGAGAGTCTGTTCTCCCCACCACAGTTAAGAAATTACTTTTCTGATTAAATAAATGATCATTTGATATAACTTCCTTAGATGGAGGGATGTGTAGGCATCTTCTAATTGAGTAAGGAAAAAGCCAAAGGGGAAAAAAAAAAAAAAAAAGAATTGCCAGCAAAGAAAAGAAAATCATCTTGTTTTAAAGCATTAACTAGTTTTAGACATGTAATTACCTTGGCAGGATCTTACCCCCTCTAAGAAGAAACTGTACTGCATTTAGCTTTGTTAAACTTGGAGTCACGCCTCCTCCTCCCCACAGCCATGCACTCTCTATCCAGCCCCGAAGTCAGGAGGTCTGGAAAGATGCAGAGTTCTTAGAAGAGCACAGAATTTTAAAGCTAGAAGAACCCTTAGAGTTTTTTCACCATAGAAGCTTCCATATAGAGCTGGAATTTGACAACCATTTATTAAATGCTTACTATGTGCAAGGCATTATATTAGGTGCAAGGAAGGCAAAGGGGAGGGGATGGGTAATTCTAAATAACTAAAAGCTTTGGAAAGGGACCTTGAAAAGCATCTAGTCCTACTCCATTTTATTAATAAGGAAACTGAGGCCAGGAGATGGTGAAATAACTTGTACCAACTCATGAAAACATTAAGTGGTGGTGCTGGGGTTTGTATCTGGATCTTTTCACTTCAAAGCCAATATTCTTTCCAATCCATCACCCTGCTCCAAGCCTTTCTTTTTACATGTGAAGAAACTGAGGGACAGAAACAAGAACTAACTTGCTTATATCATAGACTAGAATATAGCTGCTGATAAGCAAGTAAACAGGAAAATGGAAAAGGATAATAGACTAGGAATTGGAAGAGATCTCATTTATCTAATCCCATCATTTTACAGATAAGGAAACCGAGGCCTAAGAGGAAAAAATGATTTTCCCATTCACTTAGGGAATAAACCTAGGGTTGAGTTTTAAATCCAGGTCCTCTGACCCTAGTACCAATGTTCTTTCCATTGAATCATTCTCTCTATCCCCACCCCACTCCATATCATAGAATCACAGATTTAGAGCTGGAAAAGTCCTCAATGGCCACATAATCCAATCCTCATCATTTAAAAAATGTAAACTTGAAATTAGGTGACTTGTCCAAAGTCACCCAGATAGTAAATACCAATGATGGGATTTGAACTCAAGTCTTCTGACTCATTGGGCAATCTGGTGCATTGGATAGAGTACCAGGCCTAGAGTCAAGAAGACTCATCTTCCTGAGTTCAAATCAGCTGTGTGACCCTAGACAAGTCATTTAACCTACTCTACCTCAGTTTCTCATCTATAAAATGGGTTGGAGAAGGAAATGGCAAACCACTCCAGTATTATTGCCAAGAAAACTCCATACAACTTTTGATTCCATAGGTAGTTCTCTTTTTCCTGCCCTACAACACTCCCCTAAATTCCATAATTTCCAAACCAGATGACACAATCCCAAATTCTTCAAGGCAGTATCTTTAAAATCAACATAAAAAAACAAGAGAAAGAACCAACTCTTTTTCATAACTGAACAATCCACACCAATCTCCACCTTAGCCTAGTTGCCTGAGGAAATGTTTTGTATGGGGACCTCCAAGGGGTGGAGATTATAGAACTAATAGGATGTTAGAACTAGAAGAGAGCTTGAAATTATGCAGCTCCACTCCTAATCAAATGAGCATATTTGTATTTTTGTAGAAGAAAGCCTTTTGAATCCCTAGGGATTCCCAATACCCTGAAACCACAGTAACATACATGAAGCTGCCTAGCTGGATTTGGAGGAAGTGATCAGGAGAAAAGAAAGTTCATAAGATTTTGAGCCTTCTGCATTTTTTTTGAGAAGCCATGGAAAGAGTTTAGGGCCATAGCTGCACTGTCTAATGATTCTGGAACAGGGTCACTGGTATATGTAACCATGCAGAGTGGTACAGTGGTATAGTACTGACTCTGGTACCAGAGAACCTGTGTAACCTTGCTCATGTTACTTAACTAAGCCCCCCTAGGGCTCAGTTTCTCTGAGTTTCATCTGAAAAATGAAGGAATTAGGCTGGACAACATCTGAGGTCCCTTGTAGCTCTAAATCTGGAATCCTATAGAATCTAAAATAAATATCCAATTTCTAGCATGAGGCATTGGAGAGACATTGGGCTTGGAGTCAGAAGAGTTGAGTTCAAATCTTCTCTTAGATACTTACTAGTTGGACCCTGAACAAATCACCTAATCTCTTTAGGCCTTCCAACTTTAAATCTGTGATTGAAGGATCTTATGAAAACCCAGGTGAAAGGAAGGAACAAGATTCATTAAGATTGCCATCAGTGAAAGTGCTGAGTTGCCAATGCACATCTTTGTGCATTTTCTTTTGTTTTGTTTTTGGCTAGGCAACTGGGACTCAGGGTCACACACAGCTAAAGAAGTGTTAGAAGTCTAGATTTGAATTCAAGTCTTCCTGGACTCCAAGGGCCAGTGCTCTATCCACAGCACCATCTAGCTGCTCTGCTCTCTTCTTTGTAAATTCTTGTCTTGGATTCCTAATGATTCCCCCTTGCAGGCTGCTTTCTAGGGACCTCATTTTATATGAATCTGAAGGCCATAAGGCCCACATACCAATTATGAGGGATCCAGCTTCTTTCATCCCTATGGGTTTTTGTGCTTTGCAGATCATGATGGCAAGGGCGGACAGGGGCATTACATATTGGATACTTTCAAAGGTCACTTTTCATTGGGGAAATTGAACAACAACAATAAGCATTGGCCAGGATTCTCAAAAGTGAGGAATAGCAAAGAGGGAACTCCTTAAACCTTCTCATACTCTGCCTTTAAGCAGAAAAGGGGAAAACAAGAGAATAGGCATTTTATTAAGAGCTTATTATGTGTCAGACACTGTTCCAAGCACTTTACAAATATCTCCTTTAAAAAATAAACACCTAGTGCTAACCAGAGGAGGAGGGAATTGTGCCTTCCAGGACAAATATATGTCCCAGTTCCTTCTTGTGCAAAAGCATGGGATAAGAAGTTCTAGAGTGGGAAGAAAGAGGAGGAGGAGGAAATGATCACAATGGGTACAAGAGAGGCCTCTCACCTCCATTAACATTATAACAGCTTCCAAGTAGCTGTGACATTCTTGGTGAGACAAGCTGCTTAGCCCAGGTTGCAGGCTATCTGGTTTTCCCCACCCTCCTTCATAGCCTTCCCTCTCACTCATCTTCCTGTCATTTCTGCTTCCCTTCAGCTCACTGACTGCCTCCCCGTTCTCTTACTCCCCCCCACCAAATTCCTTTATGGGAGCCTTTGATGACCACTTGAGTGTGTGATAATTGCACAGACCACAGCTCCCTAAGGCCTAAGGCATCTTTACTGATTCAATTCCTGTTCTTCCCTTCTATTCTTTTAGTTCTTCCCCACCTTTCAGACCTACCCTTATCCATGGACCTCTGGGTAATGTCTTCTTCCTAGGCCCCCCTCCTCCACACTCATATTTCTCAAATGTTGGGGAACCACACTTTTTAGAAACTCTAGTTCTAAAAGGCTCTGTTGTGTTGCTAAGGATATCTAGTCTTCCCAGATCCTCCTTTCTTTTCTCCAAGCTTTACCTTTTACTTGCTTGGGTGGTTCTGAGGTCGAGGGAAAAAACACTGGGATGAGATAGGTGGGACCACTCTTGCACAACTAGCTACTTTCGAGAAAAGCCCCGGTAGCCCAGACAGGTGCACTCACTGACGCTTCCTTAGAGGAATAAGCTTCCCATCTGGTAGACCGGAGGGGTGTGGATACGGGAGTGTGTTGTGGCCTCGGAGAGTTCTAGGACAGTTAAGATCCCCCAAAAGTCATCCCCTGCAATTCTTAAGTTGGAAGAGCTCTTCTGTAAAAGAAGCAGTTTTAACCTTCACTGGAAATTGTCACAGTCAACCCCAGACATGTGAGCATCCCCTAAGTCTTGGAAAATCCAGGGAGGGCTCTCAGGAGCAGGTGCGTGGCCAAAGAGTAGTTCTGGTTGGCTAAATATGAAAGATGGTGGAAGTTCTACCCCCCACGCCCCAAAACATCAAAGCAAAAAATTTTAAAGCCACAAATCTTATCAATAAAAGAAAGGGCTGAGCTAATTGATCTCTAAAACCTCTTCCAGCTCTGTGAAGAGGGAGTCAGACACCTGCCCTCTAATACTCCAACCTCTCATCACCCAGCATGCCGCCACCTTCTCTTACAGAGTGGGACTGGAGGTGGAGTGTGAGGGGTGCCATGGGTAGAGCACCCAGGGCGGAGTGAAGGCGATTCTCCCTCCCCCTCCTCCTTCCCTTTCCTCTCCCATGTCCTACCTGTCCCGCGGGTCGATCCAGCTGGTGGTGCGACTGGTGTGGTCGATGTAGTAAACCTTGCCATCGAAGTCCCGGGCCTCCTCCCAGCCCTCGGGCAGGGGCAGCTCATTCCTCGGCATCTTCCCGAGCCGGTCCGCGCTCCCCCATGCAGCTCCCGGCTGGGGGGGGCCCGGGGCTCAACGGCGCCGGCGGGGCTGTTCGGGCCCATCCAGCAGCGGGGGCACCATGATCGGGCCCGGCGGGAGGAGCGGCGGCCGCGGTGGCTCCGGCCCAAGGGCAGCGCGCCCGCTCCTGCGGCACAGCCCGGGGCGGAGGTGGCGGCGGGGGTAGGGTGGGGGACTGAGTCCGGGATGGCCGGGCGCAGCCGGCACAGGCACTCGGGCACGGAGCTCCGAGGGGGACCGAGAGGGGGCGGCGCTAACGGGTGCAGGGGGGGCCGGCCGGGGCTGCGGCGCTGTCCATTCGGCCCTGCGGCCCCGGCCCGGGCACTAAGGCTCCCCCGGGCACCGGGGCTCCGCTCCGCCTTCTCCGATCGCGGCTCACCGCAGTCCTCTGCCTCACTCTCCCATGTGCCGCTCGGCTCTCCGGCAGGCGAAGCTGTGCAGAGCGTGCGCGCGTGTGTAAGTGTAGTGGGGAGGGGGGTGCGGAGGGGAGGAGGGAGCTTCTCGCCAGCTGCGGGCTCCCCGGATCCGGCCGCACTGAGCGGGAGCGGGCGCTAACGCTGGAGCCAGAGCGCGAGCGCGAGCCTCCCCCTAAGCGCTGCGCTCCCAGCTCCGGGCTCCAGGCTGCCTCCGTCCTCCGCTCGGCTCTCCCGCCCCTGTCCCCTCCTCTTGTTTCTGCGGCGGTCACGGCTGTGACTCTCCTGCTGCCCCCGCCTCCGCCAGGTGCTGCCGCGGTAATGCAGGTAACTACGCTGCCCCGGAAACAGCAAGCCCGGGAGGCGGGGCGCAGGACGCCTGGGTTCCCTAGGCTCCCGAGCAAAGTCGGGAGGCAAGACCCGTGGGGCTCTAGCCCCTAGGGCCACAGGCCTAGTTCTTTGGGACTTCGCCCACATGGCTGGACCTCCGGAGCCTAGATTAATCCAACCCTCGGGGACTGATTCCCACCAGGAACTGACCTCATTATGCTTGTGTTTATACTCTACTTTCTTCGTATAGATCTAGTGAGAAGCTGCAAGTAAGGGTTCTGGCTTGGTTCCGAGCCGGTGAAGGGAGTCTAGGGGTAGGGATAAATAGTGATCTGCTTTCAGCTCAATGAAACTTTACTCCTCCGACCTTGTGGCAAACTTGGCCAAAGCGTCATATCTTTATTTTTATTATGTCAAAGTAGTCATCCGGTCCCCAAATGGAGAAATTAATGGCATTCATGAAAATGAAAGTCGGAGTCAGAGAACCTGGGTTAAAAGCCTTCACCTAAATGACAGTGGACAAACTTTCCTGGGACTTAGCTTTTTCTTCTGTGAATCAAGGGGTTGAGGTACTTTTTGAGTTCTCTTCTAACTCTAATCCTGTGACGTCCGTCAGATTCTGCCCTTGCTTTATCAATTTGTTTCTTTAATCTCTCCGTGGCCTTTTCTCACACAATTCCCTTAATCCAGCAACTCTTTCCAGCTCACCCAGTTCACTCTTCCCTTTTTTTGTATTTCACTGGGCTTTGTGTGTCACGTCTTCCAGGTACTCTTCCTTAATAAACAAAATGGCTTAGTGCTCACATACATCTTGTATTATGCTTTATATTGCTGATTAACGGTAACCATTTTATTCCTGGATCGCTTACTCTGACATATTAGATAGTAAGGGGCTGAGGCCTAGTCTATTCTGTTTCTTCAGTCACCTAGTACTCACTTTGTGGCCTCTTAGTCAACATGAATCCAGGGAAGGAAGGAATCTACACAATGTCCACAAGGCATTTTTACTATAGCAAACATCCCTTATATTTGACTCATATGTCAACAAAATCATAGATTTAGAATTGGAAGAGATCAGTTAGATGAGGAAGACATAAAATGATATAAAATGCCATAAAAGGCTCTCTCCCCCTTCCCAAAGTGTCTCTTTAATATCACAATCGTGTGATTATATTATCTGAAGCCTTTTTAAGACTTTAGATATTCAGTCTTAAAGCTGGTTGTTATTATTATTATGTAGAGATTGAACAAGAATATTAAGAAAAGAACATGATAAAATAAGAATTAATATTAATATGTTGCTTTAAAGATTTGCTAAGTGTCAAAACATATACACATACTATCTCACACACACTTTAGTAGCTTAAAACTGTGTTAAGAGTTTTGGAACATTTATATGTATAATCTTATCCAGGTCTCACAACAACACAACTATCCTCTGAGATAGATGCTACAGGTGTTAATTCTCATTCTACAAATGAAGATGATATAAAATGGAAAAAAAAACCAACAAGAAAATAAGAAGGTAAAATATCTTGTTAGATTGTCCATTTGTTCCAGTGTTATGCTTCTTTAGGATATCAATAGAAAGAAAAGGTCCCAGCATATTTGTGGACAGAATGCATGAATGGATATGGATGACAGTAGCATATGGATGGGATGGGATATACATTATTGGAAGATCACAGATCCGTATGAATATTTGAGCAATATCATCATGACCAAATTGAATTGACAGTGGCTTATTTTTATTCTTATTTTAGTTGCTTTTATATCATCATTTCTGAACATATCTTTCCTTTTCCCCCTTACAGTGAGACATCCCAGCTAAGAAAATTTAAACAAGGAAAAATATTTCAGCAAAACAAATCAATGTTTCACTTGTGTCTGACAGCACATATAACATTCTACTTCCTTTGTTCCTCATCTCTACAAAGGGAAGGAGGCTCATTTTTCAACCATTGGTTATTGTTAATGATTGATGGGTCATACTCTTAATAGAGGTAGCTTATTCTTCAGGTCTACTAGATATCTAGAGAATTTTTTTTGTGCTTCTAAGTACAGCAAAACTTTTCTACTAAGTACTACCCTTTCTTTCCTCACTCCCCACTTGTTAAAATTATGAATGCTTGTGTGAGATATACTTCAACAGATCTGTGATCTCCTCCATGTGACTATTCCCTCTACCCATATATATTTCTATCTAGGATCATGGCTGGAAGGACATTACAGTACATCTTGTCTTATCCTATGTGATTATCTAAGTTCTTCTAGTAAGCTTTCTGAGGGCAGGGGTTATGTTGTTTTTTCTGTTTTCTAGATTGTTGGATGTACACTGTCTATTGAATATATCAGAGGATAAGGACAAGAATGGTACAGTATGGACAGACTTGTATGGGTTGTGGTTCAAGTTATACAAGAATATATTGGAGAAAATATTCCATAGATAAAATTGTAGTTCCTGGCACATGGGTGGTGCTTAACAAACATTTACTGAATCCTTCCATAGATTCTATAGATTCTCCACAGAGCATACTAAATCCTTCCTTTAGGTCTTTTCACATTTTGTGGGTATCAGTGGAGTTCTCTGTCAGTCAGTTCTGTCATCAATTCTACAGGTGATGCTATCCCTGGTACATGACTGGCCACTGCCTCTTTTCCCAGCATGTGATTCCTTAATGATAGCCATTAGTGTGTCTATAGATCACCATTGAGAATTTGTTACCACCTTCTTGTGCCCATAGCACACATTCCATTGCCATTTGGCTCCCTTAGAGATTTGGATATTCCTGCTACACTCTTTTCTATATATAATAATCTTATTCACAAATGATTTTGCTTTGTCTTGTTTAGCAACAATTTGCTTTTCTTGTTAGCTTTGATTGTCAATCAATCAATCAACAAGTATTTATTACGAAATGCCAAACCTTAGGGCAGGTGCTAGGAATAGAAAGACAAAAAAATGAAAGACCTCCAGTTCTCAAAGAATTTTTAAGGAGGGAGGGGAGATAGAGAGGAGATAATAGGCATACAAGAAATATTGATATTAAATAAATTCAAAGTTATTTAGGGAAGAAGATGTCAACAGCTGGAGAGATCAGGAAAGGTCTCTTGTAGAAACACTGAATTTTGAACAATTAAGGAAACTAGAAATTCTCTCCTCCTTCATCTCACCTTCTGCAAAGAACATTTTGTGATCCCCTTAATGATCATGTTTTTTTTCTGTGATTATCTAGAATTTATCTTGTCTATATTTTATTTGTACATAGGGAAGGTACCAAGCATTTATTAAGCATCAACTATGTGTTCAGCACTGTGCTAAACACTTGGTCTCATCGGATCTTCACAACTTTAGGAAGCAGATTCTATTACTCCCATTTTAGAGTTGAGACAATTAAGCCAGAAAGAGGTTAAGGGACTTTAGTCACATAACTAGTGAGTCTTTGAGATCACATTTGAGTTTGGTTTTTTTCTAATTCCAGGCCCCACACTCTATCTACTGTCAAGTTGCCTCAAGTGTTTGTAAATATACAAACCATTCCTGTAGCATAGTTGGTTGGATGTTGTCTCTCTCTTATTAAAGCATAAGATTTTTGAGAACAGAGACTGTATTTTGCTTTTCTTATTATCCTCAGTACTTAGCACAGTATCTGGTTCTTAAGTGCTTAATAAATGCTTATTGATTTGACCAGGGATTTTAAGACTATTCATATAAAGAGGAAAGGGAGATGGGAGTGTTGTTAAGTGTAAGTGATAGCAAGTAGTTCAGTTGGATTTAACATTATAGTGAATGAAATGGAGTAATGTAAAATGTTCCCAGAAATGTAGGTTATACAGGTTATTTCTAATGCAGGTCCCAAATTTTAACTTTCCTTTGGTTTAGGTGCATATACTATTTGTTCAAAGATGTCTACCTTCTGAATCATGGGATGGGGGTGGAAAGGAGAAACAGAGGAGCAAGAATTGACTAATTATCACTCTTCTCTCCATTTCCCCTGGTACCATTCTTTAGGTCCCCACCTCCCTCACTACAAAGCAATCCTGTGTTATCAAAAACAAGGAACAGCATGAGGTAATGAAACAGATGACTGGCTGGCTGCTGCCCTGTGAACCCACAAGATGGCTGTGTGAATCATAGCTAGGTATTCTGAGAACCTGAACACTGTTGTTGCAGGCATATGTGAAAGAGATGAAAGGTAAAACCGGCCAGCCCACATGATATGCAGCATTGGACATAATTCCACAGGTGATTGAGCCATAGGAATCTGGACAGGAGGAGAGAGCTGGCAGCTCCCCCCCCCCTTCTTCCTGTGCATGGTTGATCCACCTGCCTTCCTACTGAGTTGGTGGCGAAACTGAAAAAGGTGGCTTAATAGTCTTGCCTTTTGCCATTTGCTCACAGTTTAGTTAATAGAAAAAAAGTGGACGAATCAGTTGTCTCATGTAGAGCAATAATAATAATTTCTGACATTGATAAAGCACTTCAAATAACCCTAGCTCATTTACTTTCAACAAAATCCACTGAGGTTTTCAGAAACCCATTTTACAGATGAGGAAACTGAGCATCGAAGAAAGGAAATCTACAGGTTGTACAGATGGTACAAAACTGAACTCAGACCTAAGTGCAGTGGAAAGATTGTTGGATTTGTACCAAGGCTCAAATCATGTCCTTCTCTTCCTTCCTTCTTTTCTTCTTTCCTTTCTTCCTCCCTCTCTCCCTCCCTCTCTCCTTCCTCCTTCTCTCTCTCCTTCCCTCCTTCCCTCCCTCTCTTCTTCTTCTTCTTCTTCTTCTTCTTCTTCTTCTTCTTCTTCTTCTTCTTCTTCTTCTTCTTCTTCTTCTTCTTCTTCTTCTTCTTCTTCTTCTCTCTCTCTCTCTCTCTCTCTCTCTCTCTCTCTCTCTCTCTCTCTCTCTCTCTCTTCTTTCTTACCTATATGACATTTAGAAACACACATAAGCTCTCTGGGCCTCAGTTTCCTCATCTGTAAAACAAGGATATCAGACTAAATAGTCTTCCAACTCTCTAAAGGTATCATGCTTAAAGGTTTGCAAAACACTTTACTTATATCATCTCATTTGAGCCACCAACTGCCTTATGAAATTGATACTATAGGAACCCCATTTTACAGATCAGGAAACAGAGGTCCAGAGTTTACCAGGGGTCACATAGATATCAAATAGCTGAGGCTTTTCTGCCTCCCAGTCTGCCTCTCCCTCTATCCACTATACTGCCTTCTATGTCCAAGTTTCTCTCCACACTGTCTCTACCTGGCCTCTTTAAAAGGGATTCCCATTCAAATCCACATTCTGGATCTACAGTAGATAAGAGACCATTTCACATTTAAACATTTCATCAAGTTCCCCGGGGGAGGATAGTACATTTTCTGGAGAAAGACAGAGATGAGAAGAAAGAATGCTTAAATAATGGAATATATCTTTCAAACCATAGCCTATTTCCTGTTAATATCTGCATTCCTCAAGAAAGCAGAAGCTGAAGTAATCTCTGCTAGGGAGTTTTCTCTTTTCCCCTCCTACTCAGTGTCTGTTCCTTCCTGGCTCATAATGTCTCTTGTGCATTTCCAATAACAGCCATATAGTTAGCTTCCCATATTTGAACCAATAAGTTGCTTTTTCTGTTCCACTAATCATGCATGGCTTAGAAGCTGGGCTGCTTCCTGATTCTTTCAGGAAGAGAAAATATGCAAGTTATAAAGAGAAATCTTATGGACTATCTAGTCCAATCCTTTTGGGGACAATAAATGACTTTTCTGAGATGACATAAGTAGTTGGGGACAAAGCTAGGGTGAGAATCCATACTCCCTTGATCTATATCCTGTGAGATAAATGCTATTAGCCTTTTCTTTTTGCAAATGAGAAAACTGAGCTTCAGTGTGGTTAGTGACCTACAGATGTTTACACAGCTAGTGAGATGGATTTGAACCCAGGTCTTTCTGATTCCAATTCCAGGAATCAGAATTCTGTATCCACATTGAGTACATCAAGTACAATCCTTTCATCTTACTGAAGAGAAAACCACAACTCAGAAAAGTGAAATAGCTCACCCAAGGTGTATGGAGGAAGAGAAGGAGGAGGAGGAGGAAGAAGTAGAGGAGGAAAAGGAAGAGGAGAAGAAGGAGGTAGAGGACTAAGAGGATACAGACTATATATGAATCCTATATTTTGATTATATGTTCAGTATCCTTTGCTTTGCACCACACTGCAGAATTCTAATTAACTTTTGGACATGATTATAGGTATTTTTGTTTTGTGCAATGAAAGTGCACTTGTACAATTTCACTTAAATAGATTTGGGGAAGAAACATAATGACCTGGTAAATGCATTAGGGATGCTTGCTATATATGGGAGATCCAGTGGTTACTTCTGGAAAATGGAAAAAAAAAAATCTTTGCTTTTCATCTTATTTTCCCTATTAAATTGCAAACACTGGGAGGGCATTTAATCTATGCTTGTTTCTCTCAGAGACCAATCTCCCTTCCTCCTCCTCTCCAAGACCCCCCCCTTCCCAAATCCTTTGCCTTTCAATAATAGACACTTAAATTCCCCTAATTAAATTGTATGTTTTGTTGTCTCTACAATTCTTAAATTTACAATGTGAGCTTTTTTAATAGAAGTTATTTGTTCGTTTCATTTTTGTTCCTACACAACTTATCATGTGAACTATGAGAAGCTTTTAAAGGTGGATTGCTCTCTTCTTGCTGGATTTAATGTATATTTGTGATTTGTAATCTATATTTATGTCTTATCCTTGTAGTAGAAAATAAAACTTTTGAAAGTAAAAAAAAAAAGTATGTATGTTACTCTTGGGCAGCTAGATGATGCAGTGGATAGAGCTAGATTTGGAGTCAAGAAGGTTTTTCTTCCTGTGTTCAAATCTGGTCTCAAGATACTTACTATGTGACTCTACATAAATCACTTAATCTCTGTTTGCCTCAGTTTCCTCATCTGTAAAATGAAGAAGGAGAAGAAATGCCAACCTCCTCCATTATGTCTGTCAAGAAAATCCCAAAATGGAGTCATGAAGAGTCAGACAGAAGTTCTAAAAAAAAAATCACTGAATGTTATCCTTGAGCCATTTTTTCACCAGCTGAAGGAAGGCTATCTTTAGGGACATAGGAAAGGTTATTTAATGCACTTACCCCCTTCAGGTCCTTGTTTCAGCTACCTGAAGTTGGGTACCCTACCTTCCTCCAAAACATGGGACCCTCCCTAATTTGTCATGCACCAAGGACATGCTTCTGTCAATTAAACACTCTTCTCTTGAGGAAACCAGATCCTCTCTAGATTCTGGCTCACAGATGCTGATCATTGCTGGCTCTTCTTGGAGTTTTTGTGCTTTTGAAGGAGGAGGATGCTGGTTTCTTCTGCATTCTTGTCTGTTCTCCAAGTCACCTCTGCCCTTCTGCTCATTTACACCTGCAGGGAAGATGCTGATCTCTGGAGAAACAGGACCAGGTGCATTCTTCACACTTCAGGCAAATAGGAGGTTACGTGCAGTTTTCCCCCAGCAGTCTCTGAGTCCATCACAACTGGGTTTCTGCTTTCTTTTTGGGGGCGGAATGGAAAGGAGATAGAAGAGGCTTTAGGAGAGAAGGAAGCCAAGGGTATTTGACTTTTGCTAAGATGAAAGGAGCTATAAATTTCTCTTAAGGAATTCAGTGGTACAGTACAGGGGCCAGTTTTATTCTTCATGATTATCCCCTATTTGGGGATCAGAGTGACAATTGAGGCTGTTGTCCAGTCCTGAATATGAATATTTGGTGTCCCATTTGACCAGGACAGGAAGCTTAATCCTGCCTTTCATAAACTATGAACTTAGTTGAGTAATATATTTATTTAGTAGATGGGAATTAAATTCTCAGTTGGGGGGAGGGAAGGAAGGAGGTTTGGAAAAAAGTAAAAAAGAAAATTTTTGCAAAACAGCTTTCTCTGCTCTACTCTCTTCCATCCTGCATAAGCCAAGATTTGATGGGAGAAGGGGGTGGGGTAGTTAGCAAAGTAACCAGCAGACCAGCTGTAATGAAGCCATCTCTCTGGTATTTATAGAGTTCTCATTGCCATGGTACCCAAGTGCTTAAATTAAACTCCAGCATAGAGATGTAGCAGCATGGGTACTCCTTACCTGGCCTTTAACAACTGCTAGAATCCCCTCAATTAACAGTTGGGAAAGCTGAAGAAACCTTGAAAGATTAAATGAATGGCTTAAGACTACATAGCAATTCCATACAAAGGTAAGACCGGAACTCTAATTTCCTGAATTCTGGTCTCTTTTTTCTAGGTAAGGCTGAAAAACTAACCAAATGTTAGTGATTTAGATGCATGTTTAAAATATTCTGTAGCTAGGTGGTGGAGTAGATAGAGCACCAGCCCTGAAGTCAGGAGGATCTGAGTGCAAAAATGGTCTTAGACACTTAACACTTCCTACCTGTGTGACCCTGGGAAATCACTTAACTTGTCTTACAAAAAGAAGAAAAAATAAAAGAAAGTATACTGTGAATTTATATAAACACAGCTACCTGAATAAAGCCCTTTCTAGAGGCATCACAGTAGTGCAGAGGAACTGTCTTATATTATGTATAGATAGAGCCCTCAGCTTGGAGTCAAGAAGATCTGAATTTGAACCTTAGTCACTTACTGGCACTTAATAAAAGCTTACCAAAAATGAATTGACTCTCTACAGATCAGTAGGGTAGTATTGAAAATCACTGTGAACTGGTAAAGTAGCACAACACAGATAAGATTGAACCTTTCATCTTTATTTTCCACATCAATACCCCCGATTCTTTCTAATTCCTTTCATTCTCCAATCCATCCTACAATTCTGCCAAGGTCAGGAGGCTGGGGCGAAAATTCAGACAGAGTATTGAATTCAGAGTGAAATGACTCAAGTTCAAATCCTTCTACCACTTACTGTGATCTTAGTTTAGTCATTTGACTTCTCTGGGCCTCAGTTTCCTTACTTGTAAAATGAGGGGGTTGGACTAGCTAGTACATGAGGTGTCTTAAAACTCTAGAGTTATGATCCTCTGGCCTTCTGCTTAAAAGTCTTAAATGGCTCCCCAGGGCTATCAAAGAATCAAGCCTGAACTTTTTAGCTGACATTTAAGGCTTTTTACAACCAAGTCTCAATTTACTTTATCTCCTATAATTCCTCAAAATGAACCTTCCTTGGTTCTGGCTTGGCTGTTCCTGGCACATCACCTGACTGAGTATAGGACCTGGCCAGAGGGGGTTATCTTACTGCTTTTGCAAAGCTACAGTTGTATCTGGAAATGGCCACCCTGGACAGAAAAGTAAACTTTATTTATTTTTCCCTACTCTATTTTAGAAGTTTAATCCCCTTCCTGGTTGAGTAACTTCAAAATGTATTCCTTTGAGCCACCAAGAAAATAAACTACATTAAAAAAAAAAAACAACATATATTTATTTTATTCTGAAATTAATAAAACAAGCATTTCTATAACAGAATGGAAAAAAAGATGATTGCACATAAAACTGCGAATCTATTATGTACAACAGGCTATTCTTATTGAACATATGTTAAAGTTATAACTTTTTTTTTCCTTTTTGTCTCCCTCCTTCCCCATTCTCATCCATATAAAGGTCACTACTCCTATGGATCTTCCCATGTGGCCCTGGATACTTTCACAATAAACCAAGGGCCCTCAATACTGGACCAGAGTCCTTCTATTTCCTAAGAGTTGGACAAACTCTAGGACAGGAAGTGGAGAGAATTCCATCACCTGAAAGACTCCGGGCACCCTTGTATCCCCACCCAAGCACCCTTGGAGACAGAAGAAAACCTGAACTATCATTAGAGAAGTAATTAGCAAATTAACAAATAACATGGAGTTCCCTGGGGTGCAAAGTTTGAAAAAATCCTATCAGTGACTACTGAGAAAATGCTAAGGGACTCTCGGATGAAGTGGGAGTGGGGAGCAGACAAACTCTCCCTTTTACTTGGAATGAACCTACACAAACCCTTTCCAGTCCCTGGAGTTTGAAGTGAAACTGGGTAGCACAGCCTGGGAACTCCCACTGGTCCTTTCTCCACGTGGTGTGGAAGCTCCTCCATCTGTGCTGCATCCTCTGGTAAATAATAGAAAAGGCACGACCAAGATAACAATCTGTGCTTCAGAGTTCTCTGGGAGAGAAACAAACTGAGACCAGACTAGAGGTCACCTCTTGTCTCCATGCATCCCTGAAATGCACTGCCTCTGGATCTTCATCTCTGAGGATCCCTGGCTTCCTTCAAGGATCGGCTCAGATACCATCTCCTAAGTCCCAGCTTCTTAAACTGTGGTTTGCAACCCACTATGGGGTCTTGTAACTGAATGTAAGGGTCATGCAATTATGATTATGATAAATAAAGGTTTGATTTGTATTTGTATCCCTCAGATTTTATAAAATGGTCTTTGGCAAAAATGGGGTACAAGTAGAAAAAGTGGCATTTTTTAATCCCCTTACTCCCTTGTATGTTAATCATATTTTTTACTTTGTATCTATTTCATATTTATTTGTATGTTCATATGTGTTTCACCAAACAGAATACAATTTCCTTGAAGGTAGAGAACGTTTGAGTTTTGCCTTTTACTCCCAGATTCTCCAAGGACAATCCAACCTTGGGTGGACTAGAGATGCTGATTCACAAGAGTTGCAGAGAAAACTTGTACCTCAGGAGAGAGGTATCATGGGGTTAAAACCATGATATCCAGTTTGTGCTGCTTAGCTAGAGGGGGACTGGGACGAAATATTTGGGAACTGGAGTCTCAGTAGCATCCCCTTCTTCCTGTCTTCCCTATATGTTGGCTCTCTGGGACTCTGGGCCCAGAGAATGAACTCCTCACTTCAGGATTATATGCCTTTTAATGTGATTTCCTTTCTAAATCTCCTTATCACAATTTATTATGGAGAATAGCAGAACCAGAAAGACTAAACTGTAAAGTCAAAAGGCATGAACATCCCACAGGATCCAAGGACCAAATTCTATTGCTCAGAATGGAGAACAAAAAAGTGGACTCAGGATCTCTGCGTTTGACCTGCCGGTGCATCAGTCCTAGCCCCACATTTACAGAAGGAACAGGAATTGCTTCCTCCCTGCTGAAGGCCTCCTGACTCAGCTGCCACCCCTCGAGAACCAAGGCCCAGAGGCTAGAAGGATGTGTACATGTGTGTCAATACTCTGTGCCTGTTGGGTGTGAGTGTGTGAGCCTACATCAACAGAGCAGGTGGCTGCTCTGTGCCCAGAGTGCTCAGTGTTGCCAAATTCAACAAGCAGGTGAAGTTCCTTTGTCTCATTCTCCTTGCCATGTCCTTCAAAGGGAGCACCAACGTAGAAAATAAACCCACAAGCTGCTGATTGCATTTCCCAACACACCCAGTCTGTATTACAGTTCTTTCCCCTATAGACACACACAGAGTGTATCATAGGACTCCTACAATCCACTGACTGTTAAACTTTCCTTTTATACACTGCATTAGCTCTCCACAAATTCTGCACATTATCTTCTGTTTTCACATATTCACTTACATATATAAACACACACATACACACACAGAATCAATCACATTTCTCACTCAGACACACATACTCTTTCTCCCCCTGAGGTAATTGGGGGTAAGTGACTTGCCCAGGGTCACACAGCCAGGAAAATATTAAGTGTCTGAAACCAGATTTGAACCAAATCCTCCTGACTTAAGGGCTAGTGCTCTATCTACTGTGTCACCTAGCTGTCCCCGCACACACACTTTAAATCCCAATGCACTGCATTTTGTAAACTCTTTCTGTTTCTGAGTGTCTCTGTGTCTCTCTTTTTCTCTCTTCGTTTCACCTTTACAGACACATATACACACCTCCACATATACACATATATACTGTATTATGCCTCCAGATACCCACACTGTGTATTGATCTCCCTGTCATACTAGACCCCCTCCCAACCTTCCTTGTGCTCCTCACATTCCATGTATTTTAGACACATACACACACATATATGTATTTTCCTCCTAAACATTTTAATATCTAACCTCCCATATTCCTTGAGTTCTACCACTATAACACTTCCCCCAAGACACACACACACACACACACATACACACACACACACACACACACACACAGAGTTATCTCTCTCCAGAGCCTGACTTGTTGGCAGACATTCTACTTTGACTATATTTTTGCATTTTATATTTTGACCCAGCACATTTTGAGGTCAGAAAAGCAGTCACCAGTTTGTGGGAGCCAAGACCTTTGTCAGGGTTGCTTTAGTAGACAGTGAAAGCAAACAATTTGGATGGTGGGGCTCCCTATTCAGAGCCCGGAGGTGAATCACTGATCTATGGCTTAGGTTTTGTTAGAAGTGAAAAGCTCAAGTAAATCTTTCTGCTGCCTCAGGATGGCAAACAATGGGGGCCTGAACATTTGGACTTCCACCTCACCTGCCCCTACAGGTTTAATGAAGGGGCTAAAGGAAGATCTTGGGGTGAAGAAGGTGCAGGAAAGGTAAATTTATATTGATTTAATTTTATTTCTAATGTGTCTACCCTTCCCCCTAAAGTAAGTCTCTTTCCCAGTAGAAAATAAACTCCTGGAGGGCAAAGACTAGAATTTTTGTCCTTTTATCTCTAGCACCTAGTGCTATGCTTGGCACCTAGGTACTTAATAAATACAGGTTTATTCACTAAATACCTTAATGGAAACAAAATTGGGGTGGGGGATGGAGATGAAGGGAGATGCTAGTTGGATGAGGGCTGATACTTGGATTGGCAAAATCACCCATGAAGGGACACAGCCAAAAGGAGAGTAAGTAGCACCAGCTGCACTGAGAGGCATGGGGAGCTTGGCAAGTACTCTAAAATAGCCTCTGGGGTTGAATAGTCTGCATGATAGATGGAAATTGATTGGCAGCCATATGTCTCAGATTCTAAATAATGGATAGGACCAGACAGTCCTATGACCAGGAGGTCCCATCTCCTGCTTTGACATTACATAGGGAAATGTGAAGGGCAAACAAGATTGGATTCCATTGAAAGACTCTCTCTTCCATCACAAGAAGATTCAGGAACCTCACTAAGAGGTCTAAATAAATTAATGTGTAATCTAGACATGCATTTGAGTGTGCCGCATATGCCAGGTACACTTGATTGTGCTACCAGCCTCTGTGGCTTGCCTCCCTTGGGATAGGGAGCCCTGACCAGGAGGGCAGGGGTGATTTTCCAGGCTCCAAAGATCCCTGGCTATTGCAGTAGCCTTCCTTCTATTCTCCAATCTTTCCCTCCACTTCTTTTCTCAACTCCTCTACTACTTGGTTTTCTGTGACTCAGAGAGCTGTATATGACTCTAGGGCTCTAATTAGTAGAGACAAAAGACACAAAGAGGTTAAAATAGCAAAAATGAAAGGGATATGTCAGTCCTTGGACTTCATGACAAAGTTTGGGGCTTAGGGGAACCAAAGCCATTTGGAAAGATGCCTTTTTGAGTCAAGAAGAGAAGGTTCAAAAGTTGATTCTATATTTGAAGGGGGAAGTTTGATTATAAGGAGGTCTTTGCAAAATTTGCATTTTAAAGTGGAATTTGGCAAATTTTAAAAATTGGTTAAATTTTAGGTTTTTTTTTTTTAGGATTAGGATTAATAAACATTCAATAGGTTTTTTTGGAAAAGACTTTTGGAATAAGCATTCAATAGATGCTTGTTATTAAAAAAAAATTTCCTAATGTCTATTGCTTTCATAAAGTAGACAGTGATATGGACTCCTGACATCTCTCTTATATCCTTTGCCAGAAGCTTTTGTCTTATGGCCTCTCCGGCTAAAAAATACCAAAGCTTACGGAATCCTCATGATATATTTTTTTAAGATGGTAAAATGATCCCCATGGCAGGGACATGGGAAGGTATTTGTATTCCATTGACTAGTACAGTGTCTGGCACATAATTGACTCTTTAGAAATAATTGTTGATTGATAATAGAGCAGATAAGAGATGGTTGCTCTGTCTTAAGCCCTTGAATCTCTCTGACTACTACCCCTATGGAAGATATATGAGAGGATCCCACTGCACCACTTATCTTTTTCATTTAGAAATTACTTTGACACTTATCTACTTAGGCCACTTAAGATCCTGATCCCTGATTCAGAACTCACAGCTGTTCCTCTCTGCAGAGAAGTGCTCAGTGTTACTACTTCCCTTGGAGATTTCCTGGCTCATGTTAGGAAGGAAAAGGAAGAGGAGAATTCCCTTTTTTCCCCACAGAATAATGAGGTAGGGAAAAAAGAGTGTGGTGGTAGGCTGGTGGTGAAAAAGACTTCTTTCTAGGAAACCATGCTGATTGATTTTAGGCCCCAGAACCTCTGCAGAAGAAGAGAATCTTGGGAGGTAGTGATCAAGGCTTAGACTAAGAAGTAGTGAGGTTTTATCCATTTGGAATGATGAACGGAATCATAGATTTAGATCTGGAAGACACCTAATACAACCCTTTCATATTCTAGAAGGGACTGAGGATCAGAGAAAGATGAAACGACCAGCTTAGGGTCATCATCCTCATTACACATTACTCAGAAGCAGGATTTGAATCCACATGTTTCACAGTGCCAGGCTAGTGCCCTATATCATCCTGCCCAATCAGGAGACAAAATTCTTTGGACTTCAGTTTCTCATCCCTTGTAAAATGTGAAAGTTGGTCTAGATCATCTTTCAGGTTCCTTCCAGTTTTCAATGGTTCAGCCCTGCTTAGAGTCTTAAGGGGGGCAAAAGAAGGCAGTAGATGATCTAAGATATATGGATTATCTCTAAGTGACTTCCCTATTCAACCAACCCCAATGGTCTCCTATTGTCTCAAGGATAAGTTATTAATTCTTCTGTATAGCTTTTAGAATCCTACTCAAACTAGTCCCTATATTTCTATTCTCACTGTACACATCTCCCCTTTCTATTCACTGAGATCCAGTCAGATCAATGCCTCTCCTTCCCTTCCTTTTCTTCATCCTCTTTCCTTTCCCCTCTTTCTTCCATTATTTCTCTTTGTCTTTTCGCTCTCTCCCCCTTTTCATTTTTCCCCTTTCTTCCTTCTCTTCTCTCTCCTTTCTTTTCTTCCTTCTCTTCTCTCTCTTTTCTTTTCTTCCTTCTTCCCTCTCTTCTCTCAGCTCTATGCTTTTGCAATAACCATCTATCATGGCTGAAACATACTGCTTCCTTACCTTTGGACCAAAGTATTTCTCTTTTCATAAGATGCCATTAAGGTGCCATCTTTTTCATGATGCTTTTTCTGCTCCCTTCAGCTTCTATTACTCACTTCTCACCCTGTCCCAATACCTTGTATTTAATTACTTGATACATATTTGTACTTATTTTCTTCATGTTTATATTGTATATGTTCTTATATGTACTTGTCTCCTCATTAGAGAAGACACTGCTTGTTAAGTCCCTGTTTGTGAGCAGGAATTATTTCATTATCAAACTTTTATTCAGAAATACCTAGCACATTGTTTGCCATGCAAATACTTGCTAATTGATTGGAGTACCAGCAACTAGCCCCAGACTTGAGAGTATCAGCCAGAAGTACAAGATGGCATAAAGGGACAAGAGTGTGAAGTCAAATAGAAGCTGGGAATGGACTGGGGGAAAGTATATTGGGATCTTTAGTAATAGAAATCTATGACTTTTTCAAAGCAGGATGGAATTCATCTTGGAAGTGTCTGCCATAAGTTGGGCAGGGATTCTTTATACATAACAATGCTGATTTCAGGGAGACAGGTTCTGTTCTGGATTTCTAAAGGGTATGTCTAGTTCCAAGGAATAAATTCAATATAATTTGGTTCACTAGTTTTTCATAATGGTTATTACTCTAAAATAAAACCTGCATGTTGTCAAGGAAGATCGAAAAACAAGAAGAAAGGTATACATATTGCAGGCCCAGGTGGAGAAGTTATATGATATTGAATTGGAAAAAGAAGGAGGATCTTTCCAAGTCACTTTCATTTCCTGGACTTGAAGGAAAAGGGATTTTAGGCTCGAGAAAATGGGCTTTATTTAAATCAGGAAGCACATGAGTGAATTTACTCTTTTTCTGATTACTTTTGCTTAGTAAGAAAGAGACGTGGGACTAGATTACGAGATGAATATTGGAAGATCTAGACCTCAGAAAGATGATAAAAGTTAGTAGATTTGTGGATCATCTGTGGAAGTTAGCTTCCCTTCTTAGTTTCCTTTCTAAGGGGTTGGGAAGCCACTATCACCAATGGCCTGGTCTCCTAGGAATGGGATGAACCTACAATAGTACTTGCAGCTGTGTATTCCTGAGGCAGAGAGGAGCAGATTCATGGACTCCCCCTTTTAGAAAAGGAAGTCTCAGAAAGGGCTCAGCAGTAAACATCCTTACCTTCCTTAGGAAGCCCAAATTATAAAGTAGGGATCATAGCTAAGCTTGGAAACTATGGGTAGTAGTATAAGTGAGATTTTGCTATTAACAGGTAATGTGATTTAGTAAAGATTGATGGGACTGGAGGCAAGTTCAACATCTTGATCTCTGACATTTATAAGCTGAAGATCAAAAGACATCTTGTCTGTGCCTTGATTTCCCCTAGATATGAAAGGAGGATAATAACATCTATCTTACCATGTAACTTTGAATCTCAAATGAGAATATCTGGAAAGCTTCATGTAGATCTTTAAGGGCTTTATAAATGACAGCTGTTGCTCTAATTCTGTCTGTATTTAAGAGGCAGGGTTCATTCACATACATGAATGAGAAAACTATTAGATCTTACCTTTGACTTTTGGAGTTTTGGGTGGTGAGGGTGGTGATTCCATCCCACCAATTCCTTATCCCTTGTTCCAAAGTTAGCCACGATCCCTACTCTGTAATTTGGGCTTCCTAATGAAGGATGTTTACTGCTGAGCCCTCTCTGAGACTCCCTTTTCTGGGGGAGTTGGCGAATCTGTTCCTCTCTGCCTCATGAATCATACAGCTGCAAGTTCAATGGCAGGTTCATCCCATTCCTAAGAGACCAGACTACTGGTGATAGTGACTTTCTTTAAAAAGGAAGCAATAATCACACTGAGTTTGTATTCTGCAACTCCCTTACCCTGACCTTTATCATCTTCCAGGTTTTCAAAATATATCTCAGTGTCCTCTGGGAGTATACCCACTCCCTTTTTATTGGAGGAGAGAATGAATAGAGTTCTCAGGAACCCCCCCCCCACTCTCTCTCTCTCTCTCTCTCTCTCTCTCTCTCTCTCTCTCTCTCTCTCTCTCTTTTTTTTTCTTCTATTCTGGTTCATTCTTAAGGGCATGACAATTCTGACAAAACTTTTAAGTGATTCCATCTGAGGTCAAACATGATAGGTGGTCTGGGAGAGAGGGAAGAAAATGCAGAGCCTAGGACCTGTCAAAAGGCAATCACACCATGTCAAAAGACCTGCATTCTTCATTGCCACCTTTAGGAACCTTTCTTCCTCCATCTGTAAAATGGAATTAATGATGTTTGCACTATTGACCTCATAAGGTTATTGTGGAAAATGTGCTTTGGATATGTTAAAGTGTCACAGAAATAGGTTATTACTAATGGAGATCCAAAAGTTTATCAGCCCCTTCCCTGTGGTTTAAAGTTGCTTTTGTCAGGTGTCTCATTTCTGCAGTGTCCCAAGTTCTAGAACACTTCATTAGTTGGCATATTATTGGTGGTATTTGAATGAATGCAGGAGGTGCTTAATAAATGCTTGTGGATTAAATATGAAATATCTTCCAGAGGAATTGGGGTGGAAATTGGGTATCAGGCAAGATTTCATGGTGAAGGCTGCCACCGTGTGGCTAGAGAGCAAATTCAAATTTTCCCTAGGAGGAGGTGGCAGCCCAGGCAGGTGGCACATTTCAGGGCTGATAGAGTTGTCTCAAGGTGGTTTGGGACCGGTGTCTTTCCATGTCTATGGAAGTCCAGTCCACTGTTGCAGAGAATCTCTGGTAGGAAATGTTGGTTAAATTACATCAGAGAAGTCCTTGAGATTTTTGGATCCTCTCAAAAGGGTGGAAAAGAGGGTTTGAGAGATGAGTCATCAGGGTGGGAGGATGGAAGGGGGATGGTGGCTGACACCACCAGACTTTCTCCAAGCTGAGGGATCCATAAGAGATTCAGCATGAATCTGGACATTATGATCTTGCAGCCCAAATCAGATTTCTTGTCACCAGAAGGGGACGTTGCAACCAAAGCAATAAGGTAGATTCAATGGGACCTTAACTCTCCAAACTCCAGCCGCCCCCACTGTGTCTGATATTCCCTCAACTCTATATACATTGTTCCCAACCTGAGAAGCCCTTTTAGTAATAACATTGTAATCTAAACTGAGATTTCCCTACCCACAGTCTTAGCTGCAGATAGGGCATGAGGGGGAGAGCAGATAGGAGAACTGACAAAACTGACAGAAGTGATCTTACCATTCAAAACTGCCAGTATCTGACACTTGAAGGAAGCTAAGAAGTTTTCATTGACTTTCCCAGTGGCTCATATCTAATCCAAGAAAAAAATCTCTCTCTCCCCCCGCCCCCCCTTCTTCCTTCCTTCCCCCCAGATAAAGCCCTGGGCTGGAGTCAGGAAGACTTGAGTTACTACCTGTGTGATACTGAGCAAGTCATCTCGGTTTCTTTAACTGTAAAATGGAAATAATAAAAACACCAACTTCAAAGGATTTATTGTGAGCATCAAATGAACTATTTATAAAAAGCAGTTATTTCTTCCTTTCCCTTTATACTATTAATTTTTTTGGGGGGGACATAAGGATTTCCCTCTTTCAGTTCATTTGCCAATAACATCTTAGAGTGAATTACTTTTCTTTTAGGCAGATGAATTGAGGAGGGAAGAGGAATAAAAGGGGAGCTGTAGAAAAGCAGTTTTCCTTCAATTCTGCCCCTCCTGCAGTCACCAAATATGGAGAAATAATTTCTCCTGCCCAGGGAGTCTTATGCAAATAACCAGTCTCAAAACCATGGGTTACATTTAAGACAAACTTTGTTGATTTTAAAACTTTGTCTTGGTCTGACCTTGAAAAGGAGAAGATCTGTAATTCACCTTCCCACTCTAGGTGAGGGATATTGCCTTCCTTTCTTGGAACTATTTACTATAAAAGCATCTTTGGAATTTGGGAGGGGAGGCAAAGAACTCCCTTCACCTTTATTCTTCTTCTTTGCTGATAGCTGACCTTCTTCTCTGTATTTCACCCACTCTTTAATTTTAGATTCTATAGAGATTATACTCAGTTAATAGCTTCCTGTGAATCCCTCTCTCTGAAATTCTGTCCATTGTGACCTTTATTTGTGGCTTTCTGAGAGCTTGTTGCATCCATCCCTTATGAAGCATACCTAACAGTAGTCATCCATTTTCTGGGGGCAATTGGTATGAGGTAGATTATGTTTAGTTACTGCCATGTAGAAACATTAATTCTAGTTTCCCAATAGAATGTAAATTGCCTGATTTTACTTCTGACTTTGGATCTCCAGTGCCTGGCACAAAAAAAAAAAAAAAAAAGGTGCTTAATAAATGCTTGCTTGTTTGATTGAATTCTGCTTCAGCCAGATCTGGAGGTCTCTTGCTGAGGTCCTTCTATTTTAGCTTCTCTCAACCAGCCACCAAGAATTTGTTCAGTGTTTACTATGTGCCAGGCACTGTGCTAAATCCTAGGGATAAAGGAAAGGACAAAACATGGTCCCTCATGTTCAAATGGAGGAAACATGGAAATATAAATACACACACACACACACACACACACACACACACACACACAAGGTATAGACAGATTTGATGGAAGATAATTTTAGAAGGCTCTAGTAGGAGGGAAGGGGAAGAGGGCCAGCAAAAGCCTCTTACAGAAGGTGAAATATGAATTAAGTCTTGGAGGAAACCGAAAGATGCAGCTTTCTCTATTGTTAAACTGTTAGGCTAAATCTATGTGAGGGGTAAATAGTTCCAAAGTCAATTTGAGTTACTTGCTGAGTGAAGTCTTTCCTTTTTCATAACTCATAGTCCAGTGTGATCCCCCTCACTTCAGGTAGTGTTAGGTTTTTTTGTCCCCCCCTCCCCAATTGCTGAATAAAATCTTACTCCTTTAGCCATCTGGAGCAGACAGACCAATTAAATCTGGACTATTGTAGATAACAATTGCTTTTTCCTGCATATTAAAAAAAAAACAAAGCAAAAAAAGTACCAGCAACAACCTACATACCCCAATTTTATGTGTGCTTGCTTATTTTCCTCCTCATCATTAACTGTCCCTCCTTTTCATCCTTTAATAAAACCCCACCTTCCTTGTAAAATAAGCGAGATTAACTAGGACATTCACTTTTGTCTCCTTTCAAAATACGATTGTTCATACAAGTTTGAAAGGAATCAATTGCTCCACAATTAACTGTTACTGTTTGATTTACTAATAATTGTTAATCCACCTGTGCAGACCATGACCAGACCAGAGCCTTGATGGAACATTCAAGGTGGGTCATGCCCCCTGGATCTGGCAGTTATTGGTTGATGAGTTGGTTAGCTATGGTACAGAGGATGGGGAAGTCTAAAGATAATATCCTGACCCCAGATGAGGCCCAACTAAAAACCTATCCAACTATAATCCTTCCTTGCTTTCCTCCAAAATCGTTACTTTAAATGTAAGTAATCTGGTGTTCTGGAGGCAGTTTAGCAGAGTGGATAGAGTGATGGACCTGGTGTCAAGAAGACCTTCCTCTGACATTTACCAGCTTTCTGTGGGGCAAAATTGGTTCTTCTCTCTGCCTCAGTTTCCTCATCTGTTAAATGGAGATAATAATAGAATTTAAATCATAGAACTGCTGTGAGACTCAAATGAGAAGCAGAGTGCTGCGGTAGAAGTGTGATGGACTTAGAATAGGAGGACCTGTGTTCATATCCTAGCCTCGCTATTTCAATATGTAAGCACAAGCAATTCCCTTTGCTTCCTTGGATTTCTGTTTCCTCATCTATGAAATGAGGGGGTTGAATTAGATGGCCTCTAAGGTCCCTTTTAGTTCTCAATCTATGATCCCATGTATATAAAGAGCTATGGAAATGTCCATGATTGTTAGTATGTAACTTAATTAAAGGATCCTGTGTAATTATGGTGATAGCATCCCTTGACACCTCCTGGTGTTATAAGGAACTTCAGATGGAAATGAACAGTCCCATGTGAGGAGCTGGTGTGATAGGAATTAGCAGAGAGCACACATCCTTACAACCTGTATTTCTCTCCTTTCATTTCCCAGAAAGCTCTGCTGAGAGTTGAGCACCTACTCTCTACTAGAGAGTAAAGTCTCTGGGAAAAGCACCCTAGTAATAGCTGATCTTTCTCCTCCATTATGTCTGCTTGTATCTTGTTTGTAAGTAGTAGTTTGCATGTTATCTCTTCTGTTAGAGTGTGGCTCCCTTTACCTTTCTCTGTATGTATCCCTAGTACTCAGCAGAGGGGGTAGCAGAGTGAGTGCTTAATGAATGATTATTGATCAATTATGAATATCTCTGAAATACCAGTTCATTCTTCTCTTCCTGTTCTGTCCTCCTTTCAAAATACTTACACAGAAGACCAGTGTCCACAGGAGTTTTAGAGACTTTATTTATGTATAAACAATTTAAACACTTTGCCATAAATTATCTTTGCCTGTCTCTAGTCTTTGCTTAGCAGCAAATTAAAATTAATATAAAAACTCAATGAACAATTCATACATGTATATTACAAAAAAAGTTCTTGTACCAAAGTTCTTATTAGACTTATTTTTTTTTTTCTTTCCTCGTGGTGACTTGTTATGTGATTGTCTCAGTTTCTGGACCAAACAAACACACTAATAATTTTAAATCTGAAACAGTGATTGTGCCTTTCGGCTCATGTATGTACAGGGTGATCTGAAGTGGTGCCCGTTAGCAAAAGAGTGATACGACGCCCACACCTCTACTGGAACTGATACCAACAAACTACAGAATCTAAACAGACTACACCCTGTCACTGTGTATTACTGTCCACAATGGAATCTTCAAAGACAAACAGAGTATGAAATTTATCTGTAGTGATTATAGCCACCATTTTGAATTGAACTTTACACTCTGCCCTCCTCGAATAAATTGACTCAGATCGGACTTAGGTAGGATCTGAGTACAAGTGCAGGGCATTATTATTTCTCTCTTTGATTCTTGTTGTTAATTTCTTGTTTTTTTTTTCTTGTTTTTTTTTTTTTTTTTTTTTTCTTAAAGAGTAATTCCAGTGCTCACTCTTTCACCTCTTCCCCTCCCACCCCAGTTGCTACACACAAATCACCCCAAAAGTCATGTTTTAAATGCACCTGTATTTTGCTTAAACAAAAACTTCTGGAGTTTGTTTGCTTTTATCAAACAAGCAGTCTGAATTATTTTTCCTCAGCTGGTCTGGTGAAGCTGGCCCTCATGGTTGTTTGGAAGTTGCTCACGTGTGAATGGAGTGAGGTAATAGAATATGAGGCCTTCTCTTTTTTTGTTTGTTTTTGTTTTCCTTGTGAAATTTGTGTTTTCTTTCTTTAGACCCAGAACAAGTGGGTAATATCTTAGGGGAACTTGGAACATTTTTTCCCGGTGAGTTTTCAGTCAGGCTTTTAGTCCACTCGAGGATGTGGAACGTCTCACTTGGACAGTAGGATCTTAACTCAAAAAATGAGCTTTTTTTTCCTTTTTTTCCTTTTTGCCACTTATTATCCCAAAGCAGCTCAGCCTAGTGCCCCTGGTTAGGACTTCATCTCCTTAGGAGAGGAGATAACAGTTACGCCTACTGAGCCATCCAGACAAGGAATGGCAGCAAGCAGATCATTTTGTTACCTCTTTCCCATTTCATTCTGTCTTAAAAACTGGATGTTGCTGCTACTGTCCGCAAGCTCTGGGTATTGCTCCACGGGAAGGACATAGTATCCCTCGTAACCTTGCACCCTTCCTGTGCTCAGGAGCTGTTGCTTCTCTCCGTCAGTCCATAAGCGGCTGCCCTCCCTCCCTTCCCGGGCTTTCTGCTGTTCCTTGGCCCATGCTGCCCCCAGGGCCCTCTGCCTTGCCTGGTCCAGGACTCGGGCTTTCTCTTCGTCAAGTGTGTCTGGGGTGAGACCGTAGCGGATGTTGAGCAGCAGTGTTCGGTACTGGAACTCAATGTTTGTGAACCTTCGAGTCCTCCCGTTGACCAGCAAGGTGGGCTGCGACATGGTCACATTCACCCCACTGTCCAGCACCTTCCGTCCCGCTCGTCATGGCCAGGGTGACCAGGTCACTGTCAGAAGAGCCGATCTTCACGAAGTAGTGTGTGTCCTTGCCCTCTATGCTGTAGTGCATCTTTTCTAGGTAATAGGCATTGTTCAGCACGGAGGCCACCTTCCGACTGTCTTCGCTGGCGATGCTGGACACCCGGTCACCACACGTCCTTCCTTGATGGCAAACATGATCCCTTTCCCGATGATGGGCGTGGTGGTGGCAAACCAGTGGCCGGCTTTCTCTCGGATGCTGGCGTGGAGCCGTTTGGAGATGACCTGCCCCTCCAGGGCCATGAATGCCTGATTATGTCTCTCTGTGGTCTGCTGGACTCCCGTAATGAGCTGTAGGCAAAACAAAGACCCGGAAGGATGAGAAGGTTAACTTTGGCTCATTAAAAGACAACAAAAGGTGTGCATTTGCTCTTCTCCCCTCCCCTTCCCTGCCAACACAGAACTGACATCACACTGCAAGGCTAACATCTCCAGAAGTAAGGCTGGGACACCAAGGGGCTTGCTGAGCATTCAAGGTCATGGATTCTACACCCATGGGGCAGATAGTCCAGATTACTGAGTGACTAATTAAGAAGCAAAGTGAAGAAGGTGAGTCACCTTTCTGAAGATATGCACATCAACAGATGACCCAAAGACTCTTCTTCCAGGTTGGGGAAAGAAGAGCTATTCATCAGTGATTTCTTTGGCAGTTGTCTTGTGCAGCTCAGACAAAAGGCAATCTACCTGAAGAGATGGGGTTGTTTGGAATCAGCGGTTATGGCTGTGGGCTTTGCTGCCTTCCAAGGAGGTGAACAAGGGCTGGTCCCTGGACATTGTCTAAAACCGCCCATTCTTTAATATCTTATGATGTGCTGAATAGGAAATTGGTGCTTATTTTGCCCACCTGGATCATGTAGCCAAAAGGGAAATAGCTCTTAGGTGGGAGTTAAATGAGTTCTAGTCCTCATTTTTATTATTGACTTTTATATGAACATGCTATTTTTCATACCTCAGTTTCCCCACTTGCAAAATTAGTCTATTCATATTACTGTGATAGAGACTAAGATAATGGGAAACAAATGTGTTTTGAAATTTACAATGCTTTGTGCAAAAATGTTTGTAGCAGCTTTTTTTTTGTAGTGACAAAGAACTGGAACCTGAGTGATACTTATCAGGGAATGGCTCAATAAGCTATGACATATGAATGTTACGGAATATTATTGTTCTATAAGAAATGACCAGCAACATGATTTCAAAAAGGTCTGGACAGACTTACATGAACTGATGCTAAATGAAGTGAGCAGAACTAAGAGAACATTGTGCACTGCAACAAGACAACTGTGCGATGATCAACTCTGAGGGGCTTGGCTCTTTTCAACAATGAGGTGATTCAGGCCAATTCCAATAGACTTGTGATGGAGAGGGCTATCTGTATCCAGAAAAAGGACTGTGGGGACTGAATCTGGATCACAACATAGTTTTTTCACCTTTTTTTGTTGTTTGCTTTTTTTTCTCACTTTCCCCCCCTTTTTGATCTGATTTTTCTTGTGCAGCATGATAAATGTGGATTAATACACATGTTTAATTGTACATGTTTAATATATGTTGGATTATTTGCAGTCTAGGGGAGAGGGTAGATAAGGAAGGAGGGAGAAAAATATGGAACCAAGATTTTTCAAGGGTTAATGTTGAAAACTATCTTTGAATGTATTTTGAAAATAAAAAGCTATTATTCTAGTAAAAAAAAAAAAAGAAATGTACAATATTTAACCAAATGTTAAAAAAACTTATTAATTCAAAGAATGGTTCCCCACATGATAGAAATTATCATGGGACTATCTTGTCCTGGGTGACCAAGAGAGACTCTAAGTAGTTTCAATCTGACTTGCTGAAACAATTGTAACATATCATGTTTTTACTATGTTGAGTTGTTGCTGAGTTATTTCAATTGTATCCAATTCATGTGTGTGTGTGTGTGTGTGTGTGTGTGTGTGTGTGTGTGTGTGTGTGTGTGTGTGTGACAAAAATGCTGGAAGCATTTGCCATTTTCTTCTCCAGCTCATATTATAAATAAAAAAACTAAGGCAAACAGGATGAAGTGACTTGGTCAGCGTCACAAAACTTATCTGAGGCTGATTTTGATCTCAGGAAGATGAATCTCCCTGACTCCTGGCTCTGTACTCTGTCCACTATACCACCTATCTGCCCCATAATACTGAAAGGTACTGATTGTCAATAACGAAGCTTAGAATATTTAGGAGTTTAAAGCAATGAGAACTATCTGTAAGTGAAATATGCTGTCTTAGGAGGTAGTAGGTTCCCCTAGTATTGGAGTTTTTTGTGTAGAGTAGGTAGATGGCCACTTATAAGATAAAAGACCATAGATTTAAGGCTGGAAGAGATCTTGGAAGCTGTCTGGCATAAGAGGGGGAAACTGAGACTCTTAAGAGAGAGTGACTTTCCTAAGGTCATTTAGGTGAATTTCAAAACTAAAATTTAAACTTTGGTCCTCTGACTCCAGTCAGATTTTCCCCTAAAACAAAATTCATATTCAGATATGGGTTAAATTGGCTAGTCTCTGAGGTCCCTTACATTCTAAGATTCTTTTGACTAGTGACAAAGTCCCACTCACTTCAGTGAACTATGGGCCACTCAACTTCCAAATTAAAATTGACAACTCTCTGGCCTTCACTGCATGAACCAACCACAAATGATCTTAAAAAACTCAATCTGTATAAAATTTTAATCATAAAACACTGAGGTTTTATGTGGGGCATAAAAATGTTCCTTTAATGGGACAGAAACTGCAAACCATGGTTTTTATTACTCCCATAAAAGCCAAAAGGGTTATGATCTTCTAGGAAGAACAGATGGTAAGTTACCTCCAGATTTCCCTGTGCCATTGTTAATCAAGTAACAAGGGTACAGACAGAACAAGTAACGATACTGCAATTAAGGTAATAATTGAGGTTGGGAAGAAAAATGGTTTGTACTCAACAGGTGATGATGTTGACATTTGTTTCCCTGGGAATCCAACACTGTTTAGTGGCCCATTTATATCCCCTTATGATGTTACCCTCCTCCGTGGATGTGCACTCATCCCCATGTAATTCTGTTTACAATATTGAATGCCAATAATGATTTGGATGCTTAGCTGGGATGTCGGCTTACCTGTCCAGTTTCACTAGCTTGACTTTCTGACAATTCATAAGGTGGAGGCACAAAGTACATTTTAGCTCTTGGGAAACCAGGAATGATATTGCTGAGCTGAAACCCAAACATCACAAGCCAGCTTTTCACATCTGCAATGAAAAATAAAGAAGAGTTAAGAAAATAGGCCCCTTGGGCATCCGCAGTGGAGCTTGGTGAGACACCAGTTGTGACATAACAAGGAGTCAATACCACAAGTCCAAAGAGGAAGCAAACCAGGAATATGTCAAATTACACAGGTGCTAAGAAGTAACATGTTTGGATCTTTGACAAACGTGTCAGGAAGCATATGAATTATTAGCAGGGTCTCATTTTTTTGAGAGCTAAAGAAAAATCAGAAAAACTTAAGAATCTTCTCTAAAGAGCCTTCTTCTGTCTTGTTTCTCCCTCACTTAGAACATAACTAGGACTTTTTGAATCTGGGACAAAGTATCATCATTCAGCCAATTAGAATTTATTAAGTGTCTACCACATTCTAGGTATTGTGCTAGTGATAGCAATACAAAGACAAAAGAAAAAAAATCTATTCTTTCTTAGGGAAAGGTGAATAAAGCTCTCTTTGGAAATGACAGTAGAGGAGAGTGTATGACACTATCTTCTGAGAGATATATAGAAATCTAATATATTGGTTCTATGCCCCCCCTCCCCCTTTTTTTTTTTGCTGAGGGAATTGGAGATAAGTGACTTGCCCAGGGTCACACAGCTGGGACATTTTAAGTGTCTGAGACCAGATTTGAACTTGGGTCCTCCTGACTTCTGGGCTGGCGCTCTATCCACTACACCAACCAGCTGTCCCTCTATGCCTTTTTGGCACAGGAGTGGGAATGGTGGTGGAGGTACAGCATGGTGGACAGAGAATGAGCTCATTGAATCTTATTTATAGTTTCCCATTTTTATTTCACTCCTACCTCCCCTCAGCCCACATAGGGAATCACCCTTACTTGTGGGAATTTTGCCCAAAGGAATATACATTTTGATCACTGGAACTTTGCAAGTTATCTTTGGGTTTACAAGCTAGATATCTTTTTTCTTTTTGCTATTTATTATATATATACTTAAGTGTTTATATATACATATATATGTATGTATATATAAACATAGATATATCTGTATCAATATTTATATCTATATATATAAAGCTGGGACAATTAACTTTTTTACCCTAAGTAGTTTCATTTGCTTCAAACCCAAATCATTATACTTTTCACTGATGGTCTAACAATAGGTCCCAGTCCAAGCTTCACTTGGACCTAGTTTGGGTTTTAACACATCAGAGTGAATATAAATAACAATTGTTTCAGTTTTGGCCAGAAACTCAGAGGATCTTCCTCTCCAAGGTTCATTTTTTTTTGACTAGGCAAAAGAGGCTTTTTTTTTTTGGCCTCACATTTTACTTAGCCTTAATCACAGAATGGGCTTTGCCTCAGACAAACTGAGACCTGGGGAAGACCTTAGCTTAAAAAGGCCAGGGTCTTCCATCTGCATTCAAAGCCATTCATTGCCACTAGGCCCAGATGGCTCTGGAGGAAAGAGTGAGGTTAGCTTTTGCACAATTCTCCCTCACTTAAATCCAATTCACCTGCAAGTCAAAAAAATCGCCTTCTTGAAGTCATTGATCCTGTTTGACTTGGAAGGACAAATAGCATTTTTACTAATTATCCATTTTAAGTAGTTGTTAAGCTTCCAGTGTTCCTTTTCTACAGTCAAAATTTCTAAATTCACGCCTGCAATCCAATTCCTAGTCACTCCCTTCTAGTTACTAGGAAGAACCTTGGCTCCTCCTCTCTCCCACCTGGAATTCACTTGTTAATAATGCTAAATGTGATTCTGTTCAGGAGAGGACTGTTCAATGGCTACTAACTTTGTCAGCGACAGCTCTGTGAATGACCTTCTCTTTCTAAAGCAGTCCATGAGGCTGATTTCTGAGTCTGACCAGATCACAAATATTTATTGGAGTCAGTAATCTCCTCCCTTTTGCAGAAGGCTCCTCTTTAGCAGGGAGCTGACAACCCGGCTCCTCTCCTCATTTTGAATGTAATTGGTGTTACACTGTAACAGTCTCCCTAAACAATCTGTTGAGGAGGGAGTCATTTAGGTCTAAGCAAGAGAATGCAGCTCATTCTAATAGTTCATTATTCCCCTTTTCTAATGTTCTTCACAGCTTGTGATCACACAGCTAGAGAAGTTAGCTTTCCCTCAAAAAATGCTGTCAACAAAGCATCCTCAGGTGTTAAGTGTAAATATGAGGAGATAATGTGAGAAAAAGGGTTATGCCTTTCTTCTCACTTATGAAAATTAAACTCTACAAAATCCAACTTTTTTTTCCCCTTAAGTGAAAGCATTCTTGGGATTTCTAAGCCTGAAGAACCACCAGGGGGCTTTTAGAGGGAGATGCCATGAGACCCAGGTAGTGGGACTCATTACTGTTTTCAGCTACTTTCAAGTGGGTCTCCTGAGTAGCTTCCTTAACTAGAATTTCATTGGCATCTACAAAAATAGCATCATTTAACTGATACAATAAAATCTATTAGGTATTACCTAGCATCAGAAACCTGGAATAGGGTCTGGGGATATCTCTGAATTATTTCACCAGGTCGAAAAATCAGTGACTCCCCCAAGGGTCGGGGAGCACCAGTTATATTCACCTTTATCTTCCTTCCCTCAATCAGAAGCTGCCTCTTGGGGGGAAGTAGAGGGAGAGAGCAGAGCCAGCTTACACTGCCTTTTGTTTTGTTTTGTTTTTTTAAAGAAAAACAAGCCCTTTCCTCAGTTAGGAACTGCCACTCATGAAGATAGCTCTGTTCTTAAATTGCAAGGGTTCCCTTAATTATGGGAGATAGTGGGTTCTGTTATTAGAGTTTCTCCTGACTGCATCTTAATTACCTCTTCTTTGTAAATTGTTAGCAGCAAGTTCAACTACTTTGCTATCCTCCTAAGTGGTAAATTAGCACTAATTGATATGAGGGTAAAAGTTTTTACCAAAACACAATACATACAGATTGATTTCATACTCTTTTTCATCTTTTTTTTTCCCCTTACGGTGCTTTTCCAATTCTAATGTGTTTTGGACACTGTACTTTTTTTTTTTTTTTTTTTAATGCTATTGGTTTAGGCATCAGGTCACTCTTCCCTTAACAAATAATAGGTTTCTTTTTGAATAACATTCTTTAGAAGTTAATGATTATGAAATGTGTTTGAATTTAGTTTGATATGACTTGCTTCCCTTGATTGAGATGCTGTAAGAGCAGTAGAATGAGGTGTTTCTATTTTATTTTCAGAAAAAGTTAGTTTTTATGACTTCATTCAAAAGCCAACAAGAAAAAGAGGGCCCAGTCAGGTTTACAACACTGATTGCATGTATTTATTTGGGATTTGGCAGCAGCAGGTGTCTATTCACTTTTATCCAGCACAGACTATGGAAATGCCCTTTGTCTAGCTCTGGCTCATTCATCCCCAAGTATCCAGAGCCAAACCTGATTCTGTGGCTTTGAGAACCCACTGGTGGCCAGTGATAAGCATTGTCTGTTTTCTATTTCTTTTTCTATGAAAACTTGGAGCGCTTCCACTCTGAAATGCCTTTTCCTCTATTGTTTTACTTGTCAATGGGAAATACACCAAAACTGATGTCAACAGTGCTATCAGTGTTTTTCCTGGCATATATGGAAAGGGATATTATTTAAAAATATCTCCTCATGAGGTTAAACCTCCTTCAGACTCTACTAGGACAACAACTCCTGGTGTCTGCTTCCCTGATTAAGTGGGGGAGTTCTCACCTGTCACGTAGTTTTTTAAATCCAGCTCATTGCTGAGAGGGTTGTTGCTTTTGAACATATATAAGTTGAAGGGGGCTGGCTCCTTGCCAATGTTTCTCCACATGGTATAGTCCGGAGAGGTCCAACGTCCTGCCAGTACATCATAGTCTCTCTGAGTGAAGTGGACCAACTTGGTCAGGGGATCGTAGAGTCCCCCATGGAAGCCAATGACTAATTGAAAGTCAGGGTTAGAGTCATAGTAAATCTCTCCATATGCTGTATACTGTAGCTGTTTGATCATAAGACCATTTATGCTGAAAACTGCCAGAGGGGTTCCAGTGTTGTCTGATGCTACGTAGTACTCCTCTCCACTGCTGCTCTCCATGGCGAAGAGGTGACCTTGGAGGTCATAGTAAAGGGAAGTGATCTCTGAGTTGGAATGGTTGTAGACATGAGTCATCCGGGTTGGGTTGTGGAGGTCAGAATAGAAATATTGCAAATGGTGCCCGAGGTTGGTCTTGCAGGAGGCTCGCCGCCCCACTCCGTCGTACCGGTACTGGACGCTCCATCCGCTGGCCTTGTTGTAGGCTCTTGTCAGTAGGCCCTTAGAATTGTACTCAAAGATATCCGAACCTCTCTGGCAGAGGTAGCCGTCATCATCTATCTTGTACTGTATGTCCCCCAGGCGCGTGATCCTATCCCTGAGGTCAAAGCGCAAAGGTATGATCCGGACACTGTTCCCGGGATTCAGCAGGTGAAGATTTCCATTAAGGTCGTAGCTGTAGCGCCAGGTTGGTCTGTCATTGACTGCCACACTCTGGAGCTGCCCATCCCCGTCGTAATCATAGGTATATTTAGTAGTATTGGCATAAGGCCCCAGTTTCAGCTCCCTCTTGGTCACTCTTCCCATACTGTCATATTGGACTGTCATCCAGTACATGAGGGACCTGAACATTTCGTACTGGACTTCCTTAATCCTGCCATGGGTGTCAAAGTGTTTGCTTAGAGTCATGACTGCAGTGGTGATGATCTGATTTATGTCGTAGTAGATGACTCCAAATTTGCCAAAGTGCTCTACTTTGCCAGAGATCTCGTCGTAGCGGTAGAGATCCACCGGAAGAGGAGTCTCGCTTATGACTGGTTTGATGCTTGCAATCCTAAAGCTGTTGTCATGGTAAGTGTAGTCAAACCTTGCATTCACCATGCCTTCCTCTGAGAACCTGTAAATCTGTTTATCCACAAGGGGACCAATTTTCCGGTATCGAATAGTGCAGGAGAACCCACCACTTTGGAGGTTCACCATCTTCAAAACACCGGTTGTCTCATCGTAACCAAAAGTGACCGCTGTGCTGTCATAGACTATTTCAGACAGCTTGGAGAGCTTCCCATATTTGTAGAACACTTGTCGCCCAGTCCCCAAATAGGAGGTCTTTAGAATGCGGCCGTCATCGCTGTAATCAAAGATGACCGAAGCATTGCTCTCGGGAGGGTTATAGATGTTCCGGATGTAGCCAATGGAGGTGTGAGTGGACATGCTGTGCCGGGCAACACTGGGCATGGTGACAGCATGGAGACGGTCGGAAGCATCATATTCAAATATATATTGCCTTTGGCTTTGCATCAGAAGGACCATGGACTGGATGAAAAGAAAGGAAGGGAAAAGAAGGGGATGTTAGAGTTAGATCTTTCCTTATTCAAATAAAGGAAGTGTTATCAACAGTTAAAAGGAAACAATGTAGAAGTTATAGCAAAACTCATGAAAAATACAGATACTCTCCAATGAGCATTGTCCTTCTCCCTGCCTCACGGATAAGAACAGATTCTCAGCCACTTATGGAATAATGGAAAGAGCACCAGATATGGGGTCAAGGGACCTGGGTTCAAATCCACTACCCATGGGACCTTAGACCAGACCAATTTTCTCATTTATAAAATGAAAGGATTGGACTAGATTGGAGGTGCCAATTCCATCCAGGCTGCAAAACTCCTGAGTGAAACTTAAGTTTGATAAAAATGTAACTGGGAAATGTTGAACAAAATAAATAAAAATACAGTACAACATAGATGATGTCACTTTATAGTTTTCTAAGTCAACATGCAGCCTACAGGAATCTGTGTTTTTACTTGAGTTTGATACTAGGAGACTTCTAAGAACTCTTGCAGCTTTAAGTCTATGAGCATTATATCACAATCAAATTTTCAGTAGAGAGGAATCCTTTTGAAAAATATTGCACCCCAAAAGGTCCACAAATTCCCACTGAGGAATAGCAAAGCTTACATACAACACCATTAGCTACCATTATATGGCTCTTGAAAGTTTACAAAGAACTTTTTGTTATCTTATTTAATCTTCACAACCACCTTGTGAGGCAGGAATTATTATTATCCTCCATTTTTACAGAGCAAGAACCTGAGTCTGAGAAGGGTCACATAGCTAGTAAGTATCCAAGGCAGGACTTTAAATTTGGTCTTTTTGACTCTTGCTCTAGCCATTGTTCTCAGATGCCTCTACAGTCTCTGCTGTACTCTGCCTTAATAGTAGCTTCTGGGAACTTGACTTTCTGAATCTTCCATGTTGGTCCTTAGCTTTTCCCTCTTTGACCTCTCTTAGAATGTTGCTTGAAGCTATTAGTCACTTATCAAGTAATGTGATTGTGTATATATCATATACCTAAGACATGTAAAGCAGATCCTCCGTTTTACCTAAACCGTGTCTCCTCAAGGGCTTAGTGCTGAGCACAGCACACAACAGAAATAGAAGGAATATCTGTTGATCTGAATTGGAAGATCTAAGTATTTCAGGCCAGTGGATTCTGGAAAGGACTTTCACAGGTAATAAAGTCCAGATATTCTTTAGGGCCTTCAGAGGTCTAAGATTCCAACCTCCCAGTCTTTATTTCACTGTAGCATTATCTATATCACCATTCATAGAGGGCCATGGTTTTAGGGCTTATCAGTGATGACAGCTCCTTTTGCAACTTGTAGGAGAGAGAGATCAAGGAAATATAAGAAAATAGGAAGGGAGGGAATCAATGTGATGCTGTAACTCAAACTGCAGGTCAGTGGGAATCAGAAAACAACTATGATAGTCTTCAACAGCCTCAAAATATGATCTAAGAAGTATCTTTTCTTTGCTGTTCTGAAGTGAGAGAAGTGTCCAATTCTATCTGAATCATGAAAAGTTGGACATTTCCAGAACCAAGGAACTTGGCACGGAAAGTGCCCAGAGGCAGCTAAAGATGGAAGTCAAAGAGGAAATGTGCAGCAGCTGGGACTTGAGTTTTAGACAAACTTTTCTATTCTGATAGCTTAATTTAGGACTAGGCAGAAATGAATCACTGCATTTTCAATTCATAAGTAATGATTAGATGAGAGCTCTCTTGCCAGTGGGGTGATTCGGCCCGATTTTTGCAGCACATTTTTTAGAATAAAATCAGACAATCCATCCTTCCTGCCATTACTAAAGAGCCTAATGCTTTTTTATGGAAATAGTGCTGAGCCCGAATAACACATTCCTTCAAATTTGCTGTTCAAGGGGAGGGCGGGGAACCTTCATCTATTTGGTGCAGAGTTTTTGAGTGTCTGAAGGCAAAAGATTTCAGATCTTTTTTTCCCCCCGGAAAGAATATTTAATGGCACTATTTTACCAAGCCTCCCATCACTTTAGAGACAGGCCGAGAAAGTTCACCTACTTTGTCAAGGTAGGAATAGCTCCACACTTTGCCATCAGAAAACATTCGAGAGATGATCCGACCCTGTTTGTCTATGTCTGTCCTTTCGCTCATAGCCCCACGTTGGAGGCCTGCCAATCTACCATTAAAGAAGTAAGAGACGTTGACGGCAGCTAGCCCACTGCTGGGAAGCCAGAGAAAGGGGCGTCCCACTTGGTCATAAATGATCCTCAGGGTAAACTTTCGATGATCATCATAGATCTTCTCTGTTCGGATGTTTCGGTCATAGTCAATAGACAGGAGATTCCTCCCATGGACCTATGAAAACACAAAGGGCCTGGTTAGTATGTCAGAAAAAAAAAAAAACAATTATGTTAAGAGGAGGCTGGGAGACAGAGTAACTCTGGGCTGACTCAAATCTAATAGGTTGCTTATAAAGCAGTAATGAAGGCTCCTGGAAGAGCTGAGTTGAGCGGGTAGAATGTGGATCTGCAGTAAGAAGGGTAAGGATTTAGTGGGTCAAGTGGGTATAAAGAAATGAGCATGGCTTGGTCTTTGGCTGAAGTTCAGTATCTGTACTAGAAAATATGCAGTTAGTAGGGTCCTAATAGATAAAGTTGTTGTTCATTCCTTTCAGCCATGTCCAATTCTTCATGACCCCTTTTGGTCATTTTTTTTGGTCATGACCCTTTTGGTCTTGGTCATTTCCTTCTCTGTGACAAAAACTGTTTCACTTTTGTTCTAAATGAGGATAGAAAGCTTAGGGAGACCCTTAGATCTGATAACTCATTTGTTTTAGCATTCTGGGTCATGACCACTCAGGTGTTCAGCAGGGATTTCATAAAGATATTATGAATGTTGCCAAAAGCAGATGACAGGTGTTGTCACATAACAGCCATTGAGTACTGGATTGCCCTATCACCTTTTGTTTCCTTCCTTCATTTTCCATTCCTTGTTTTTTCTCTGGGAAATTTAGGAGGTTGGCTAGATCAGGGCTTCTTAAACTTTTTCCTTTTTGTCTGAGAAGTTTTTACATGATATTAGATTTATAGTTTTATAAAGTAGGCATACAAATTAAACATTTATTGATAATAAATCAATTTTGTGACCTCAACATTCAATTATGAGATCCCATTTGGGGTCATGAACTATACTTCAAGAAGCATGGGCTAAATGATCTAAAAAAGTCCCTTCTTTTAATTTTCTTTCTTTTTTTTTTTAGTAGTCTTTTATTTTTCCTACTATATGCAAAGAAAGTTTTCAACATTCACCTTTGCAAAACCTTGTCTATTTTTAATTTTCTATGATTCTACTGCCTTCATTCTTTTCTTTCTCTTTGTTTCTTCCTTCTCCAACCTTTTTTTTTCTCTTCTAGCCCTGCCAATGGCATCCACAGAAAGCATTTGTAAACCCTACTGGGGTCATGTGAGGTTGAGGGTCTCCTTGACCCCACATATACTCATACCAGAGAATAACAAGTATGACTAATTACAGCTAATGCATTTTAGATTTATGATTTTCAAAACCAAAACTGGTCATCAGGAATGGCATTTCCTTTGAGCTATGGTACTTTCTAGTTTGGTTTTTAATTGTGAATTTTCAGTGAAGAATGCTCAGTGCTTCTGATAATAATGAAATAAGATAAATTCAGTGGTAGATGAGCCAAGGCGTCTGGGCCAGTGCTGTAATCTAATAAAGCCTCTTAAGTAATTTAATTGTGAGCGTGCCATTAATAAAGTGGAAGTCTTTAAGTTAGATAGCCTTTGATGGTAGTGACGACCAAAAGGAGCGTTCAGCAGTTCCTGGGAATGTGTTCTGCAAACTTATAGTTTGCAGGAGCTTTGATTTAGCAACATTTTCTCTTATCCCGATTTAAATTGCCCATCAAACAATATTTAAATTAACCTTGAGGCTTCCTGGAGAACATAAAAGTTATTTTGAATTATTTTCACTGCCATGATCAGCACAATTCCCACCCTATCTTGCTCAGTAGGAATCCAGTGGTAGAGAAACCAATTTTTAAATTAATACAATTTTGTGTTTGTAAGGAAGTCATTATTTTTAATTATCGGGTATTTTCCTCATCCTGGCTTCCCCAGTTAATAAAACTCAGCTGTTTAGCACTCTTTTTATTTCTGCAGTGGGCAAACTTTGGGAAACAGCTCCCCCTGTGGAATTTCCCCCAGAATGTTTTTTCTACCAGAGGTTGTTGCTGGTGCCTGAAGTGCTCATAAAGAACCCTAGGAAAGGAAACGTGGTACTTTGGAATGGTCCTCTTGGGCTCATGGCTGGGCTCCAAATCTGCTCTGAGGAATACTGATGAGGGCTGATGAGTTGAGGGAGTACAAAAGAAAAAAAATGAACAATGTGATTTTTATAAAGGATGGGGTAAGAGTAAAGAATTGGAGGAGCAGCAGGAGAGAATTCAGTTAGACCCGAGGAGGAAGGAAATTCTGAAACATTTTACAACAGAGAAGTTAGGCTTCAAAGATCCTCACAATAAGAAAACCTTTTTGCTTCTTCTTATTCTAATCATTCACTTTACATGAGAAATTAAATGGACAACATGGACTTTTTTGTTTTCTTCTGGCTCTGGGAGCCTCGTGACCAACATTTGTTCAAAAGAAACAATTCACTACAGAATCTATATCTAGCTTAGAATAGACTTCCAAGGATTGGTTTTTTATTACCCTTGTCACTAGGCAAGAGAACAGCTATTCCAAAGCAGACAGGTAGGTATCCATACTATTTTCCCAATGATCCTGCTATTTTAAGCTATTATAGCAACGAAGGACTTTGTCTTGTGCAGATCCTGCACTCAGTGTGGCAGGTAAGAATCCAAGAAAATAGAACTTTACACGTTTCCTGACTATGACAAAAAGCTGGCCTACTATGACAGCTCCATGGGAGATCAAATGTAAACACACACATAGAAAACTCAGGCTAGGAAATGTCCTGTCTGATTCCTATGTTCCCATGATTTGCAAAGTAAGTAAAAGTAACACTCCAGAGTATAATTGCAATGTCATATTAATTATATGGAAACCAAAACAAAATTACTAACTCCCACTTCTCCTTGGAATACTAATAACACTAATACCAATATCATGACGGAAGATTATCTTGGAAGCAATTTTTCTTTTGTTCTGCTACCTACACATGTATCTGTTTCTTACCTCTGCAGTCTTTATGTAAATTACAATCAGGAAGACAGCTCCAGGAGGCTGGTTATCTGCTTTCTTTCAGAGAAAATCAGACTTTTCACAACACATCCTTTTTTTTTTTTTTTTTTTTTTTTAAAGAAAAAGGGCAGATGTTTTAAACCTCAGTAGAAAGGGTCTTTCTACTTCCAAAGCATTTGAAAAAAGGCCTTCTGACTAAAAATCTTTGCTTAGGTCCCAGGACAGGTGCACAGCATAGTGGTTATATATTCTAAGGATGGTTAGCTTATATTTCATGACAAGATGTCTTTGAAATCAAACCATCTAGTATTTCTCAAGCCCCACTGACCAGAAAGTCCACAGTGCTTAGACATCAGCCTCTTGATACACAGATATAGGTTTAGCTTCTGTAATATGCTCTCTCTCTGTCTCTCCCCCTCCCCCACCCCAGGTATGTGTGTGTACGTGTGTGTTTTGAAAGACAATGGGGTGGGGATGAAGGTGGGTGGTAGCAGATAGAAAAAGGGGAGGACAGAAGAGGTAGAGAATAATTTTTCCAAATGAAATTATTTGAGAAATTGTCAGGAGGTGAAATGCAATTATGCACATTGGGAATGGGAGGGGATGTTGAAGCTAACATCCCAATTTCAAAAAAAAAAAAAAAAGAATCACTGAATATTGAATTATCTGTCAGGGTCATGGCCCTTTCATCTAACACATCTGTTTGTCATCCTAAGTGACTGATATCTTTCTCAGTTAAAAGGATGTGGCTAAGGAGAATGTATGAAAAATCACTTAATAAGCACCTGCTAGTGCTAGGCACTGTGTTCAGTGCATGGAAGAATTGTTTAGTCATGCCCAATTCTTCTTGACCTCTTTTAGGGGTTCTCTTGGCAAAGATACTGAGTGGTTTGCTATTTCCTTCTCCAGCTCATTTTACAGATGAAGAAACTGAGGCAAACCTTGCCCAGCGTCACACAGCTAGTGTCTAAGGCCACATTTGAATTCAGGTCTCCCTGACTCCAGGGCCAGGAATCTGGCAACCTAGCTGCCCCCTAGGAAAGAGTAGAGTGTGTCCTTTGCCTTGCTTTTTCACCTACTGAAAACTACTATTACTTTGTCTTCTGTTGCATGGGTCTAATCCAAAGCTTAATATTACATTTGATCTTTTGGAGTCATCAGGAGCTTGAAGGTCTTGAGGAAGGAAGGAAGGCCAGACAAGATAGTTGTGTGTATCTTTTACAGATACTGCTAGGTAGGTACAATAGAAAGGTGACTGGTTTGGGAATCATAAGATCATGTATTAGTCCCAACAACTTTATGTCCCCTATTTAACTTGTCTGAGTGACAATTTCCTCCTATGTAAAAATGCGAATAATGAAACTTGCTACACTTCTTTCACTCACTGTTGAAAGTACTTTGCAAACTGGAAGCAATACAGAAATGCAGCTTGTTATTATTACTGGTGAAAGGCAAAAGGAGCCAGAAGTCCTGATCCAACAAATAGTACTTTCAATCACTGTTTTTCTTCAGTATTCCTGCTATCCTCCAGGGTGTCTGGAGGAGGAATTTATTAATTGCTGATTATTGTGTTCCATTTTTCTATTTTATTCTTTTTTATTTCCCTGTCCTAAGAAGAGGAGTTGATGGTGTACCAAAAGTATCTGAATAAATCTGCAGCCAGAAGTGTTTCCTAGTACCTTTCACCATACACATATGCCATGTATGGTCACAAAGACAAATGTGCACACATCTCTATCAAAGTATGTTCTCAGGATGATTATTCTATAAGATTACAAGCAAGACAATCAGACAAGTGGTAAAGGTTAATTTTTAAGTTGGTCACCTAAGAAAAGCAGTCTTTCTTCATCGTAGGATAGAGTGAGAAGGAATAGCAAGGAACCAAAATTCCAATTTAGACACTAACCATCCTAGATATAAGATGTGTTTCCTCTGGGTGAGTTGGATACCTGTAACTCTTTTCTTCCTCTGACTTTTGATTTCATTGGTATAGAAATCCCCCTCACTAATGCATCCTGGAAACTAATTTGTAATTTATAATCAAAGGGAGTAGCCAGAAGCAATGAAAAGTTAAGTAACTTGTTCATGATCCCATAGCTAGAATGTATCACCAGTAGATCCTGAACACAAGCCTTCCTGATCAGCTAGTCCTCTACCCACTGTGAACTGCCTCTTTGTGACACACAACCAGCATATTCTATCCCACCGAGGAACTGTAAGCCATTTCATCATGTCTTTTTGAAATTCCGGGAAAAAAACGGCTCCCAATCCCATCATTAATTTCACACTTTCCATCCTTTGTCCCCTCCCAATCTCTAACTCTTTTTTTCCCTCCCCAGCAGTTTCTAGGAGTTGCTTTTATTCCATTCACTAAACAGTTTACAAAGCTGAATTAAAATAAATGAGATGCAAATAAATTCCATGCTTTCTCCCTCATTTTCAAATTACATTTTCAGTCCACTCAACCTGTTATAATCTCATAGTGATTTTCATTTAAGAGAGCTAAATGGATATGTGATTATTGTTACAGGAACTAACACCAGACAATTAAATGTTGAGGTGTTGATAGATAAAGCTGTGTTTTGATTTGCATAAACATGATGCCAGCAAATCTAACCCTGGCAGGAATTCAGTTATAAGACTTGTGCGCCTAACTTCAGCTAATTACCACAAGTACCACTATTAAGTTTTTAATATTTGGAATTGGGATTATAGCCATTTTATTTTAGGGCCACATTTATCTTTATTTTGAAAATTCAGTCAAAATGCATAGCTGATTTATCAGAGAAAAGAAGCGATTACTACTTATAATCAACTTCTACAGTGCAGCGTATCAAAAATCAATTACACAGCCCTGAAATCCAGTCATTAAGGATTTAGCTGCTAATCTCATTCCATTTTTGTCTTTCATAAGATATGGCAGCTTGCAACTCTGCAGATACCGATGGAGGAAGGAAAACATGAGAGTCTGCTGATAACCTAATGTTGAGAATTAGACAACCACTAGACAAAAGGAGAATCTTAATATGGAGCAGCCTAGCTCCTCTTGTGGTCATGACAGATTAGGAAATGTTATTCCAAACAAAATAATAAGAGACACAATCCATTCTTGCGACATTGCTGTAATGCTCCTATTTTCAAGGATCTCAAAGCACATAATGCCTAGATAAGATAGGTTACCCCGGAAAGCACCAGCTTCTTGCACAGTCCATTTCTGTACTACAAGACTGATTCGAATCCAAGGTGGAGAGGAAGATAACCAAACTTATTGACATTTAGTTCAGAAACAATCTCTATATTTAGCCAAATTGTCCTATTTTTTTGCTGTTCACATGTGACATTTCATCTCTCCCTCTGTAGCTTTGTACTCCCCATGCCTAGAAACCTCTTTCTTTTTCATCTCGGCCTCTTGGAATCAGTGGTTCCATTCAAAGTTCTACTCAAAGGCCAACTCTTAACAAAACTTTTGTTGTTCATCTTGATTATTAGTACTTTCCCTCCCCCACCCCAGATCAACTTGTATTACCTAGTATCTATATCATGTGTTCTCTCATCTCATACCTTCCCCCTATAGAATAAGCTTATTGTGGATAGGAAATTTTTTGTTTTTTGTCTTTGTAATCCCAGTGCTTAGCACTTAACTGATAACACCTGGTATATAATAAATTTGTATTGAATTGAATTAAACAAATATGTATTCAAGCAATCAAGAAGGCAGAATCCCAACCCGAGAAAGTCTGGGTTAGCAAAATAATATTATCCTACCTGGGACTGGCCAGACAAATATAGGGTTTTGGATATGGAATGGAACAATAAGATGTTAAAGGTGAAAAGGGGTTTGGAATTTGAGGATGTAGCACTGATGTGTTAACTCCCTGCAAGCCAGAAGTCCAAGACTAGGAATTTCCACATCACATACTTCCTCGTGCAGAAAAATGACACTTCTTTAGTCTAGGAAAACTGATAATTTTTTTCTGAAGGATGGGATTCCTACAATGATAGCAAGTGTATTTAAAAAGCATTTTTAAGTTTGCAAAGCTCTTTAAAGACCTGACCCTTTTTGGACCTCATAACAATCCAGGAAGGTAGACATGACAAATATTATGCTACCCTTTTACAACTGAAGAAGCTAAAATCCACAACGGCTTAACTTCCAGTCTACCCATTGTACCATATGCCTCTTATAAAGCTATGTGGTCTGAGGTCTATGGAGGCCTGAGTTTGTGGGTCACTGTTTGGTGTCATGATGGCCTGGGTATTCCCCTGGTTGACTGTGGGACAAGTGTGTCCCTATCCCCTCCAAGAAATCCCGGGGTTGCTGACTCTGTGGTATAATATTATGGTTAAGAACCACTTACCCGAAGTTTCCTCCCAAAGACAGTAACTTTGCCTTTAATCTGCTCTTTCCTTAGGCGCCACTCAATGGAGTTTAAGCCATTCTCCATGGGCAGTGAAATGTTGCAACGCCCAATAGTGGGTGTGATGGTGCCTGCCAGGACATGGGGCTCGCTGTGGTAGCTGACCGCCATTCCATTGGCATACATCACTCTCAGGGTGCCATTGTTGCAGAGCTGGTAGCTGTTCCGAACTTGATCTGGAAAAATGCAATTGGGAATGAGGGGAATGAAGAGATAAATTATCCACTCTATTAGTCATAAGGAGAACAAATCACCTATTTTTATAGGTTTCCATGGTACTTTGCAGCTGTCAAATGAAGACTGCCTGCAATTAGCACTCATACAGTGTTAAGGTGAACAGAAAAGATGCTACTGATCTGTGTAAAGAACAACACTATTAATATGTGGTGCTCCCAAAATAATTATGCCATGATGTTTTCCTTTCACTGGTTGAAAGCTATTAATAGAAAATTTAAATATATAATGATGTCTTTTACCCACACAATTTATGTCAATCAGACTCCTAATTTTTTTTTTAAATTTTTAGCTAAAGAGGAAAAAATGAAAAGGAAACTACTTTCCCCTTTATCCCTTCATTACCCTTTATTATGCTCTTCACCTGGGAAGCAGATGCATGAGGTAGTAAGCCCTCAGGAATAGACTAGAATTCTTTTCTGAAAGATGACAGAAAGCAAGCTTCCCTCCTTTTTTTCAGCTGCTGCTAAAGACTCTGCTTCTAGTGACTAGTCTATGAAGGAGGCTTGAATTATGAACCAAGAAGATGGAAAGAGAGGATAGATACCACGTAGGGCCTGACTACTTTTCCTGAATGGAATGTGTACTGGCCAATCAGATTTCTGACCTTTTTCTTGATCGATAAGTTACAAGAATAAAAGACAGATCAGAAACCTGTTTTATGGATAAGTTGCTCCTTGATTATCCAAGAAAATCCAGCTAGGTCAGCCAAAGAGAAGTCAGTTTTTCATGCACCCAGTAGCATGCAGCTGTCACTCCTGCATCTATAGTCATCATGCAGAAGGACAGAATCTACATCATTAATCATTTGGCGGAGCAGAAAAAAAGCCATTGGAATAGGATGTGTCGTGGGATAATAGTCTATAAATGTCACCATTTATCTATCGGGAGGACACTTTTATCCTCTGACAATGTGCTAGCCCACTGACATTATCTCTTAATTAAAAGAAAAATTAATCTGCACAATTCCTTTTCTCTGAAGCCCCTGCATTTGTCGTACACTGTGTCTAACAACAACAATAACCACAATATGGTCTGTGGACAATTAATAAGCTTGGTCTGTGGTGGGAGATTGCTATAGGTCTCAGTTCCCAAGGCAATCATGCCAGCAAGTAATGACCCACAATAAGATATCAGAGAAGCTTGAAAGAAATTAGTCAGTGGGCCTAAAAGTACAAATAAGCTTCATTTCCTTCCTTCCTATGGTCATTTTGGGACACAATTGTAGTTAGTGATGATGGTGGTGATAGGGAGGAGATAGGGTATGGACACAGATGAAAGTAAAAGGTTTCACTTTATTATATTGATATTTCCAAATATTTAGGGGCTTTGCATAATGTTTTTAGAATAGCCAGATAGTAGAATGAACTTTTTTTGTCTACTAAATGTCAGCCCTCTAAATAATGGACAAAGACTTATATTCTGTTGTGATTCAAAGAACACTAGAACAGGCAGGCTATTGCTCCTTTCACCTCATCTTCTGGGTCTTTGTAGAGAGGCTGAGATGTGGGGTGAGCATCCTATGGGGCGCCTACCTTGAACCACAGTGTATGAGGCTTCCACGGAGGACAGATTGGTGATGACAGTGACATCGTCATCACGATTAGAGTTCTCGATATCTATGGTGATTGACTTCTCCATTTCCCTGTGTAGGCTGGTCACTACTCCAGTTGGACGTGTCACATTTGTCAGGCGGCCTTCATGATCATAGCTGATAAGACAAAAGAAAAACCATTACAAGAACTCACAGAGGGCTGAAGGCATCTGTCCTTCCAGCATTTTAAGACACAGAATGAAACCAGAGGCAACAAAGTACTAAAAGTGGGAGACTGAGTGAATGGAGAAACAGAAATGGGAAAGGAAGATAGTTCTTGATTTCTAAACAGATTCCAGTTCACATTCTTAAACTTGCTTGATCTTACTACAAACATCAAAGGATAATTGTTTTTGTTTGTTTTTTTGTTTTGGGTTTTATTCATTCATTCATCTATCTATCCATCTATCTATCGATCTATTCATTTGATTATTTAGAGAGGCAATTGGAGTTGTGACTTTGTCAAAGTCACACAGCCAGGAAGTCTTAAGTGTCTGAAATAGTATTTGAATTCAGATCCTCCTGACTCCAGGATGGGTGCTCTATCCACTGCATCATCTAGCTGCCCTAGGATAACGACTTTAAGGGAAAAGAAGACCATGATTCAACACTGATGAGAGTACCAGTCTCTGAAGAAACCTGTAGCTGCTTTGTAAACACAGGTAGGACAAGCTTCTGGGCACCTATCTACCTTGTACTGCCTTACTTTGCCTTACCTTGATACTTCTGCAGGCTTTATACTGTCTTATCACATACTTTCTCATCACATTGTCTTGCTTCATCTGTATTCTACCACTAAATTATAAATTTTTAGAGAGCAAGAACCGTGTCTTTTGAAGCTTTCATATCCTTTTAACATGTGCATTATAATATGTGCTACATTAAAGATTTCTTTTTAGTTGCAGCTTTGCCACTGACTCTTACCTCACATAAACTACATCACCAGAGTCTCAATTTCCTCATCTGTAAAGTGGGTGGAATAGATTAAATAATCTTTGATGTTTTGTCCAGTTTGAAAATTCTTTGGTTCTGTGAATTAATGCCTGATAGGTACTTCATACATATTTACTGAATTAATGAATTATTACATCACCAGATTAAAGCTAGGGCAAGAACAAAGCTGTTGGCTATAAAGGTCAGATCAGAGATGACAGCTTGAAAAAGAATGGACAGATGTGTTTCTAGAATGCAGGATATTAGGGTGATTGCTCTGTGGTCTGTGTTTTGGGGAGCTTCTTGTGAACAGGAGATTGAAAAGTTATTGGGAAGGTAGCCAATAGAGGCAGCTCTACCAGGTAGTGCTTAAAGAAAAAGGACCCATATTTCATATATATATATATATATATATATATATATATATTTATATTAATGAATAGCTTCCTTCCCTCATCTCTACAGGAAAAGCACATAGGATGTCTCCATTCTTTAATACACACTCCCTTCAAAAATGCATGTTTTGTGATTTCCCCCTCCCTTCCTAGACTGCCCTTGATCTTCTTTTCTAACTTGATTTCACCTCTGTGTGTGAGTTGGAGATGGGTGGATAATATAGGGGTCAAAATAGAAGGAGGACAAAGGAATTAGGGAAAGAGAACATCACTGACCCCAGGTCTTGAGTCCCCTAGGAAGGTTCTGATTGGAGGAAAGATCTGTACTATAGTGTCAATGCAGTCTCAAGCTTGCCTTTTTACTTTTTTTCAGTCCCTCACCTCCCAGGCCCCTTTCCCCACGCCAATGTCAACCTTTCATAGCAATAGAAGTAACTCTATTTATACTTCAAAGCTCAGGGCACAGCATTGAGGAATAGAATCTTCTTAGCATGTAGGATCTCTGCCATCCAGGCTGGATTCTCCAGGGTGCCATACACTGCTATACTTAGTTGGTCTGCTGGATATTAGGGAGGCTAGGAATCTGATTTTCAGCCAGTTTAATTCATTGTTCTTTCTTCTACTTCCTCCTCCTCCTCCTTCCTCTCCCTGCCTTAGAGAGTTCAGTGGTCAGTAGTGAAGAAAGCTATAAATTCTCCTAAAATACCTGACTTAAAAAAACTTAAAAAAAACAAAAACAAAAACTGTGGCCTGAGATGAGGACATTAGCTGGGGTCCAAAGTTAATGTTCATTGACTACTAAATGATAATAGCTGGCGTTCTTTGGTGCTTGAAAGTTTGTAATGTACTTTCCATATAGTATCTCATCTGATCCTCACAATAACTCATGAGGTAGCTTCTATTATTGTCCCCTTTTTACAGATGAGGAAACTGAGTCCAAGAGAAGTTAAGCAACTTGCAGAGGGTCCCACCCAGCTAATAAGAGACAGCATTTGAAGTTGGGTCTTTGATGGAGAAGATTCTGTTTTTTGTGGACCCCTTCTGAAATTCAGAAATTGGCTGAATGGGAGTTATATTTCTGGAACTCAGGCAAAATACTCAATCCAAATGAAAATTTATGAAGCAACTAGTCTGTGTGAGGTGCAATGGGCAATAAAAAAGAGATAAGAGGCACAATCTCTGCCCTTACTAATCACAGGATAAGAGATTTAGAACTGGAAGAAAATTCAGCAGTTATGATCTAACTCCCTCATTTTTAAGGTGATAGTGACTTGGCTAAAATTGTACATAAAGAGGCAGAGTTGGGATAAAAAATCAGTGTCTTCAACTCAAAATCAGTCACTCTTTTTGTCATACAATCTTTTTGTGAAATAGGGATTTGGAGATAAATCCTTAGTCAGTGCCATGTTCCACAGATTGGCAGCAGAAAATTGAGAGATGGTCCTACCTAGGGGGAAAAGGAAGTGAAATGTCTTCATTGGTCAATGAAATGGCTTCAACTATTTGCAGCTCTTAGAATGATTTGTAGAACAAACAGAAAATTCTCAATATCTCTTTTCCCCGTTTTCCCCCTTTCTGTCAAACAGGACATAAAAGTACATAAGTCCATGAAATGGAATCACATCACCATGTGAGAAAAATGAGAGAAACTAACCAGACATTCTCCTCAATATTCCATTAGGTATAAACTTAGTCTATGCCCTTCCAAATCATATGTGACCTTTTCTTACCTTATCTGTACTGTTGTTGGTGGCAGGGCTTCTAAAAAGCAATGCCAGTCCTCTCCTGAGAAGGCAGAGTCATTCCTCTCTTCTTCCTCAGCATCTTAGTAACATAAACTGAAACTTTTGTTGAATCATCACTCAATTTCTTTTTCCCTACCCTGTGACCCTTTTTTTGTTCTATTTTTTGGGTAAGCAGCTTCTGTGAATACCAGTTATCTCTATAGAGGTGATTCCTAAAGTAATAGATCTATCCCTAATCTTTCTCCTTAAATTCAGGTTGCACATTGTCAGATATCTAAACATCTGACCATCTTACTTGCATCTCAAATTTAATATGTTCAAAATTCCTTGAAGGCAAGGACCATCTCACATTTTAATATTGATAGCCCCAGATCATGATATGGTGCCTGGAAGATAATAGTGCTTAAAAAGTGCTTGTTAATTGATTGGTGAAGCTCTCAACTCTCAAATTCCTTATTTTTGTTGAGGGTACCACTATTGTCTAAATTGAGGCAGCGAGGTGATGTAAAGGACTAAATACTGGGCCTGAAGTCAGGAAGCCTGAATGAGTTCAAATTTTGCCTCAAATATTTAATAGATGTGTGACTCTGAACAAGTCACTTATCTTCTAAATAGAAATATTAGCATCTATCTTCTAGGATTATGAGCATCAAATGAGATAATATATGTAAAGTCCTTAACATAATTCCCGGCACATAATAAACATTAAATGTCAGCTATTATTATCATTATATATTATATATGTATATTATATGAGGTAATATATTTGGACAGTGCCTGGGAAACAATAGTAGGTGTTTTTTCGCCTTTCTTCAAGTTTCCAAAAGTCCATAAGCTTACCATGTAACTTGTATACTTAGTATATAATTAATAATAGTCATTATTAATGTTACCATCATTCTTAACTTCCCTCTTCCTTACTTCCCACATCTATTCAGTTGCCACATTTGGTAGAATCTATCTCCAAATATCTTGTGTTGTTGTCTCCTTTCCATTTACCTAGCTACCAGACTGATCAGCCTAATTTGGACCCTCATAACAGCCTCTTAATTGATGTTCCATCTTCCAGATTTTCTTCCCTCCAATTTATCTTATTTTTACTTGCCTAAATAAGACAAGTATGATCACAGAATAAAATAGGAAAGTATATATCAAATATTTACTATGTGCCAACCACTTGTGGAGATAGAAACCGAAAAAAGCAAGATAGCCTCTACTTTCAAATAACTCACATTTTAATTGGAGGAAATAACATGTATAGCAGCGAATAGATGGAAATTCAAATATCTCACTTTAAAAAGGAGGAAATACTGATTCAGAGAAGTTATTTGTCCAAGGTTGTATAGCTTGTTAAGAGCAGAGCCAATATTAGAATCCAGGTTTTCTGACAATCCAGTTCATTTGATCACTTCAGCCTATTTCCCAAGGATGAGGAAAATTGACTTGGTTCTGCCAAGTGTAGGTAGAAAGTATAGCTTAACTGAATTGTTATTTTCATGACCACCTATATCAAAACTAATCTAGAGATTTGGAAGGCATATTGAAATGTAAGTTTGAACTGTCCTTGACTTGGACTAGTTATTAAAAAATGATTAAATAATTGATAGTACAACACATATAATACCTGGTTACCTAAATTGTGACTCTCCTTCATAGACCACCTGAGATTTTTAACCCCAAACTGTTTTTTACCTAATTAGTATATGTGTACCAGTAGATCAATAAGACCTACCTCCCTGGTCAACAGACTATGACTGCTTCCAAGTATCATGGCAGGAGGTTCAGATCAATTAGGAATTACAGTTAGAAAAAAAAAAAAAATCAGATGGTTTACACATGTCCAAATGGTCCATTACTGAAAAAATCTGGACATCTCTGATATAGGAAGTGCATTTAACTTAAGAGACTTCATGAGGCAGCATGGTCTAATGGAAGACTTTTAGAACAGAAATCAGAAGAGACGACATTGCCTTCCAACTCTGCCAATGACTAGGTGTGTGACTAGTCTCTTTCTCTGGGTCAAAATCTCTTCCTTTGCATAGTTAGGGGGTTGGAATAGACCCAGGGATTTTTACAGCAATAAGAGGTTCATAGGTAGATTTTAAGGGATCTGAGAAATGGGATGGGGAAAAATTATTCCCCATAGTTGGTTTCCATGGTAATCTTATGTGTTTCACTTTATGCATTTAAAAACGTAATTCTGAGAGTAGTCCATAGTCTTCACCTTCAGACTACTAAATGGGTCTGTTACACAAAAAGTATTAACTTCAAGGTCCCTTCTGGCTCTAACTTTCTATAAGTGAACCGTTTTCAAGCCGACTAGAAGTACTCCTTTTCCCACAAACAATTAATGTGCCAACTAGGAAACATTATTTGCCAGTTAAATGAGTCCCTCAGAGGATCCCTCTACTCTGCAAGCAGCTTGGGCCATCCTTTGTTAGCAAAATGCATGTTGGTGCATGTAATGAAAAGTAATAAAACTACATTTCCTTAAAAATAGTCTGTGAGTCAGACTGTTAAAAAATTCAAGCCAACTTGCTCCAGAACCAGGAGCTTTTAGCTGCTTCAGGTAGGTCTAGTAATTCTCTCTGTGAAATTCATTGGCTGTAGGTCAAAGCTTCCAGGAAAGCATGGTGAGACATGCTAGAAGAGGGGCTAAAATCGACATTCACAAATGGTGTCAGGACAAGGCATCTCAGTGACAGAGTCACAGGCATGGAAAGTGTGTTAGATTCACACTTCTCTGAAGGATGCCATGATGCTAATGATGCCGACATGCTGAGCTTTGCAGAGAGAATAGTGGGGTCTGTAAACCTGCCAAGCGAACGGGAGCTTCGGGAACACGTCTGCAAAGCAGAGATCTGCCGGCAGATGGTGCTAGCTTCCTTCTTCAAACGTCTATCCCTCTAGCCAATGGAGCCAGATTCGTAATTAGTGTTTCTAATGTTGAGTGCTTCTTTTCCTCTTCTCTCTCCTTGCCTCTGTTTCTCTCTAACTTGGTACAATCCCAGCAATCTATGCAGAAAGGAGGGAAACTCTCCTGTGCTTTTTGCAATTAATATTAATCATCACCATCATAACAGCATAAAATGCTATTGGATGGACCAGCAAGAAATCTGGGTAGTTTTAAATTTTACTCCCTTTGTAGAAGATGATTGGGAATCGCCTCAAGACAATTTCAAGCCATCCAGGACTGAACTAGTTAATACCTACAGACCTTCGATAGACAGCTCAGGAGCTAAGGAAAGCAGCTCTTTGGCAAAACAAACAGTAAGACTATTAAGTATGAGATAATTGTTAGGGGAAATATGACTGACTCTCGCATCTTTTAATATACCTAGCACTTTATCTGTATTGATCTGCTTCTGCTAAAGAGGAAATTCAGAGTTTATCTACCTGCTTGTGCAATCAAGTGTGGTTCTGGACTATTGGCAAATTACAGGAGCCCCACTGGGGTCTTGCCTTTTAGGTTCTAATTTCCGCACCCATCACAAACATGCATAATCAGCTGAGTTAATCAACACTTTATCTCCCGTGTGCAGTGTATGTCCAATATCCTGAATTTTGAACGGAAAGGCTTGCACTGGGAATTTCAGGAGAAAACTGTGATATAAAAGACTCACTCGGATAAATCAACAACTTTTTGCAGAGCACCAAGGTGAGAGAAGGAAATTTTATCTTTTGGAGCTGCAAGTTGAAAATCTAACAACCAAACTACTTGAAAGAATGAAAGACCTTTTAGTAGCTTAAAACTTACTCAGAAAGGACGTACGTAAGATATTTTGAAGACACTTACTCATAGAAGGTTGTCCATCCAGTTTCGTCGCTCTTGGTGGCTAGGAGGCCCGTGCTTCCATCATAGGTCATGAGTCCCAGCTCTAGGTTCTGGGTAGACACAACTTTCAGGCCGCCGTTGCTGCCCACCGTGAGAGTGATGATCTGATTGTCAGGCATTAGTAGGTGGCGGGCCATACCATTGTTATCCCTGCGGATCTTCAGGGAGTTCCCGTTGTTGTCAACCAGCTCAGTGACATCATTGTCGGCGCTGTACGTGAAGTTGTATAAGTATTCTCCGGTTACCAGGCTTTGGGTGTATTGATGAATGCCATCTGCATTGAAGACATATAATTCTTGTTCTCCTGGGGATGCTGCTTCATACTGGTTGAAAGCATTTAGGACAGGCTTATTCTTGCTCACTGCCCTGATCCGAATATTTCCTAGGTCAGCAATATAGATGGTTCCATCTGGAGCTACAGCTAGGGAAGATGGTGAATTCAGTATGGCATCGGTAGCATAGGCTTCATCCCCAGAATAGCAGTTGCAGTTGACATCGTTTTTGCAGTCACAGTCAGAGGCAGCACCGGCTAAGAGGCAGATCTCCCCATTGGTGGTCACCTGGCGCAGTCGGTTGATTTTCTTCTCATCTGTCTCAGTGATATAGAGGATGCCAGTGTGGGAAATGGCAATGGCGCTCGCCGATTCTAGGGCAGAGTGAATGGCCAATTTGCTGAGGGAGTAGTCGATGCCTGGGACTTGGCAGTGCATGGGACGACCTGCAATGATGCTCACTTGATGGTTCTCAGTGATTCGTAGGATGACATTATTCTCCAGCACATAGAGGGAGTTGTCCATTGGGTTGACAGCAAGATCAGTTGGCCATTCCAATCGAACCTGGAAAGTCATATCAAACACTGGGTTAAGGAATAGTTTGCTGAATCAACTGGTATGTGTGTGTGTGTCTATGGGCTTCAGGAAAGAAGAATGAATTAGTCAACGGTATTACTCTAGAACTCTGTGGCTTCATCATCACTGCACAAACAAATGGTATATACAATAGGATAAGTATTTATAGATTAATAGGGAAACGTTGATTGACATATCATATTTGTATGCTATATTCTCAAACCTGCAGTGATGATAGAGAAGGGTAATTATATAGTAATTTTTCTATCCTATAATCTATTAATGGTTATAATACATCAGATGTATTTCAGTGTAGAATTGGGTCTTTCTGCAACATTCCTTATTGTCTGTATGTTAGTTCTGCCCTCCTTGGCTTTATCTAGATTTTTAGGAAGGGACCCAGGAACCCAAGACGGAGAGCTACATGGCTGTGAAAATGATGAAGGAACCTCACCTGGGCCACATCCATGCTGGAATCGCAGCTCAGAGGGCGGACAGCAGTCAGATCATTGGAGCCCAACAGTGTGGAGATGATTCCATTTTGGTCTACCTTCCGGATCATGGTTGCATCCACAAAGTACATGAGTCCATTCTTGTCCACTGCAATACCTGGGCAGGAGAAGAAGGACTCCACATGACCTGTGTGTTTCTGACAAGACTTAAGAATCCAAGATATGGAAGCTTGGGAGTAGGGAAGTATGCTCTATAAATGACTCTCTGACAGTCTAATGGCTCCAGTGGAGTGGACTAGGACATCATTAAGAGAATAAACCTCTCACAAATTGTTCAATACAACTCCCTTCAGCATGGTTTCCCTGATTAGTCCCACCTAATTTTGTTAAGTCCTTCATGCTACGTAGCTCTCACAACACAGGCAGCTATGTGGCACAGTAAACAGAATACTGGATTTTGAATCAGGAAGACTGTTTCAATCTTCCCTTAGAGCATGACTATATGAGTGACTCTAGGTGAGTCACTTAATTCCTCTCAGATTCAGTTTCTCAACTTGTAGAAAAGGAGCAATAGTAGCAATTGCCTTAGAGGGTTGTTGTGATAATCAAAAAAGACAGTCTTTTCAATTTGTAAATCTGCTATAAAAATTTTAGCTATTATTATTATATAGAGTTGTTTGAACAATGTTAGTCAATAGGCATAACATATTATGAAGAGCTTGGTAAGTCTTAAAATGCTACTCTCATTTTGAATTTAACTGTACATATTCTTAGTGGTTTTCTGTATGTATTCGTGTGTGTAGGGGGGTCTCTTTAGCTAAAAGGCAAATGCTCTGGGGCTAGGGACTGGGTCTTCTGCACTTTTTGTTCCCCACTATAGGACTTAGACTCGGAATTTTGAATGTAGTGGCTGATGACTACCTATTCTTCAAAACTAACACCTCACATCATCCCAATCACTGGTTCTCAGTTTAGAAATTCTCTACTGCTTTTTCCTCTATGACTTCAGGGCCTGTTACAAATACGAGCCTCATACTATTATCCCCACATCTTACGGGTATAGTAGATAGTTTTCTGGATTTAAAGTCAGGAAGACCTCAGTTCAAGGCCAAGCTCTAGACACTAGCTGTGTGACTTACTTCAGTTATCTCATCTGCAAATGGGGATAATAGCACCTGCCTGTCAGGGCTATTGTGAAATCATATTTGTAAAGCGCTTAGCATATTATCTGACACATAATAGATGCCATATAAATGTTAGCAGTTATTAATATAAGTAAGAATTGGGGAAGAGAGGATCTCTTGGTTGACCTAAACCACATCTCCTAAATCCAAACTTAGGATACTATCATTTCTTCTGATTTTCTATATTCCACAAAAATAAAGAACATCCATTCAAAATATTTTTTTTCCCATTTGTACCACAAATGGATAAAATTTACTTTAAATAGGTGGTTAAAACATGCATCTACTTATATAGAAAGCAATTAATTAGAGTTAAATTATGCCAGGGAAAACAATGAAACCAAATTCATCTTGTATGACTTTTGTTGAACTTCCTTTTTTTTTCTTTCTTTTTCTTTCTCTCTTTCTCTTTTACCTCGAGGGCTCATCAGTGTTGCATCCACAGCCTTTCCTCCATCTCCACAGCGGGCCTCATCAAAGGGTAAGCACTGCTCTCCAGTCCCTGCTACGACTTCTGAGTTCCCAGCCAGGTCTTTGGCTCCTGTCAGAGACTTGACGCGATAAATTCTCCGACTATTGGTATCTGACACATAGAGTGAGCCAGAGACAGGGTCCACTGCTAGGTAATACTTATGAGCAGGGTTGTTGCTTTAATGGGAGAAACACAAAGAGAAACAAGAAGAAACATGGAGCAGGCTAACCAGAAAGAAAGCAAAGAAAAGCATTGAATTGGTGGTTTTACCTTTTAGTGTCTTTCCACTTTAATGAACTGGAAAGAAACTAATGCAATAACTTAGTGTTTTAACATAGCATGGCTCTTAGTTATTTCCAGTTGGACTTTTACTCCTCAATTTATCTTAGAACTCATCATTTCCCACCGTGCTAATGTGCTGTTGCTTCATTTAGCTGGCATGGAAAGTATCAAGGAGCTACTAGTTAAAAAAAAAAAATTCCTTGATTTATATAATAGTAACTCTATATCTGTCAGCTACTGCCCCATCTCACCTTAGCATGATTTAAATTGGGACAACAATGTGTTAGTGCTCCTCGTGCTCCCTTCCCCCACCCCCTCAGTATCCTCCCACCCCCCTACCTAGCCTTAAGTTATTTTGGGACTGAGAGGTTTAAGCATCTTGCTCAGCCTTAAAAAGTCAGTATGTGTCTGAGGTGAATCAACCAAAATCTTTCTGGTTTTTTATTCACTTATCCATGGCTACTTCTGATGGTAGTATTCTTTGAGGGCAGAAACAGTTTTTACCTTTCTTTTTTATACTTAGAGCAAGACACAATCTCTGGCACATAATAAGTGCTTAATAAATACTTATTAACTGATTATTTTACCACTAACTAGCTGATAAATCTTAGAAAATTCAATGAGCTTCTCTAGATTTTTTTTTTTCACATGGAAAATAAGGGTATAAGTACTTAAAATGTTTATTAACTGACTATTCTACTAACTAGCTGATAAGTCTTGGAAAACTCAATGAGTTTCTCTGGATCCTTTTTTCTTCACATGGAAAGTAAGGCCATTATATCTAAGTCTTCCTCAACTATAAAACAATTTCCTGCATTATACAAACACAAAGATAGAAAAATCTGCTTGATATATGGGTAATGTTCTCACTTTGGGTATTATAAAGACACTTTCTCAGGACTCAACAAGCAAGTTCATTTTTATGAATTCTTCTGCTAATATTTTAGAATAAGTTGTGTGCTGATGAAGGCATCATGAAAATGAAAGTCTCACATTATGTCAGATGCCTTCAATTACATGTAGTTTGGGATTTTTTTTTTTTTTTCAGGAGGAGAGTAACATTTTGAGGATGAAGAAAAAAAATGAAGATTTGTAGCAATGGATCTTCGCCAGTCACTAAGTTGGTAAAATTCCAACTGTTTGCTGATTAAAAAACAAAGGAACTTTAAAACAAATCTTGATGACTATTTTAAGGAACAATCTGAATTGTGAGTTGAGAGTATCTCCAATCATAGCCTCTCCTCAGGTTGTTATTAATACATATAATAGAACTGGAAATCAAGGTCTTTAGGAAGACCTTGCCTAGACAACTAGTTGGAAAGACTAGTTCTTCTGTTGGTTTTTTTCTCTTATAAAGTCATGGAGAATTTAAATGTGTAGAAAACACATTAGGAAAGAAAAGGGGGAAAAAACTCCACGATATTTCTTAATTAGACTGTGCACTCTCACTGAAGGAACAATAACTAGAGTGATCAGTAGAAAGATCATGGCACATATACAGCTGTGCCTGACTGGGAGGTGGATAATTGATTCTGGACTTTCTAGGGAGCCTAATTCTACAAAGTTGTAGGGGAAAAAAAAGAAAGGGAAAAAAGGAGAAAATATGCACAAAAAACTTTCTAGTATGGAATACAGGGAGGAGGGAACACAAATTTCATCTATATGCAGGGGAGTGTTCCTTCTTAGCTCAATGGCATTGGATTCATAGCCTCCCCTGCCTCCTTAATCCCCAAGAGTGTATTTCCTATGTTATTCACTTTAAGGCTCAGTTCAAGTACTCTGCATGAAGTCTTTTCAGATCCTTCCTGCTGCTACTTTTCTTTGTTCCAAAACAATTGTGTGCTTAATTTCTATTTATTTTATATGTGCTCAAAGATATACTTGTCTCCCCTAATCAACTATAAGCCCTTTGAGGAGTAAGGGCTATTTAATTTTCTCTTTGAAACCCAAGGACTTTGCATAGTGCCTGGGATATAATAAGAATTTAACAAATACTTGCTAATAAATTAATATGCTACTATTTTGGGAAATATTGTTGATGTTGAAGTCAGTCATGAAGAACTGGTCTTATGTCCATTACTTAGAAAGTAGATGGCAAAAAAGGGGACTGGCTTCCTAAAACATCTGGTCCCAAATTCTTCATTGAAGTAAGCTAACAATCCTATAGGAGATTTATAAGGGTAATGCCTTTGGAGTTGTATTCGTTAGAGGGATATAGTTGAACCTAATGGTTTTATTTAGAACTTTATTTTTCCTCATTTAAAAAAACCTCAGGATAGGATCAGCCATAGGAGAATGTTCTTATGAGTGTTATCTTTTGCTCTCTCAAAGTTCAGGCCTTTTTAAATTCAGTTGTAAGAACTAGTTCAAGGGTCTATTGGCCTAGTGTCTGAGATAAGTTTATAGGATTTAATCTTCTTGATCTCCTGATACTACTGTCTCTGACACTCCCATTCTGATCAGTTACTCAAAGGAACAAATAGATTATTTCCTCAAATCCATTGTCATGCATATTTATTTGAGGAAAAAGAACATTTCACTCATAAGTATTGATTGAAGTTATTTTGGTCAATTTCTACTCACCTCAGTTTATTAAAAAAAAAAAAAAAAAAAAAAAAAAAAAAAAAAAAAAAAAAAAAGCTAATTTCCTTTCCTTCAGGCAAGATGATTCTCCATATCAGTGTTGCCTAATGTATATTATATGTGCAATTTTGAATACCTTTATATTTATATGCCATGAACTATTTAGACAAAAGAGGTTAGGCTATCTCCACTTCTTGCTCAAAATGGAATTTGAGATTTATGTAAATTACTAGTACATCTAGTAGTTAGATTCATTCCGATTGGAAGATCAACAATTAACTTGGTTTTAAAAAAATGACCATAAATCCAGAAAAAAAAAATCATTAATGAGTTGAAAATGAGTTTTTGACCCATTTTCAGTTCATTAAAGCTTTTGTGAACCCTATTTGGCATTTACAAAAGACAGAAGTTTGCCTCAACTGTTTAGCCCAATTATGGGCTGCATTCTAACAGTGCCTAGATAGAAGTTCACCAAGGGTTCATTACTCTATACTTCTGTCTCCCAGGAATTCTAATTACTGTCAGCTTATTTGGTTGCTTTTTGACTGCATTTCATAATTGCTAAAGCTTATCATATCCACAACACACAATTAGCACATAAAAAGAACTATATTTTGTACATAAAAATATACATTACACAAGAAGCACAACACAAAAAGCAAACACAATGAAGCAAACAAACCATATCAAATTAAATATGGGAAAGAGTTCTTGGTCTTACCTATGTTTAAACTCTTTATTTCTTTATAGAATGAAAACAGAAGGAAAAAAGAACAAACAGTTAGCTGAGGAATTGATGGTAAAGCAAATATAACATTTTACTTTCTTTTATAAAGGGCCCCAAAAGAAGCATCACCACCTCCCCCCAGTTATAGCTTTCAGTTTTATTTTGAGGAGTTGTTTTCTCTGGTGCTGGATTTATTGGGAAGTTTGGACAGCTGCTTTGCAAAACTTCTTGGGGGTCCTATCCTAGCTATTACAGAGCACAGGTAGTCTCACCTAAAAGTGTCATTTTGGCTTTGGGATAGAATCATCATTGTTTTATCAAAGACTTCTGCTCATATCCCAATTCAGAGATAGTAAACATTTTATAGAATAGAGGGAATGACCCTATTTTCCCTCTCCTTCCCTCTGACCTATACTTGTCTATATTCATTTTCTCTCTACCTTCCCCCTTCTAATGATAAACTCTCAATAGTTTGTTTTAATGAGGAGTTGAGAAAGCATGGATAAAAGACTCTCTTAATGAATGGTAAATTTGAAATAGTACTCTTTGTCACAACCAAAAGGCTTCACCTTTCTCTCAAAACAAATCTCTTAGCATAATGACTAGAAAAGTAGCAAAGGCGTCTGTTTTTCTCCTCTCTGTCCAAGTCTGTTATTTTGGCAGATTTAGGACTATCAGGCAGCTGGGTGAGAGAATTGGTTATCTCTGAGATACCGCCTTTATAGGGAAGGGGTAGCAAGAACGCTTGCCCACTGTTTCCTTCTCCTGGGAGAGTAAAGAGGGCTCTTGGGGACAGGGTTGCTGTGGTTCCTGCCTAGGGTGCTGTTCAGGCCCCAGCCTAGGGCCATCATTAATGATAGGTTTGCCCAGGGATTACATTTTTACTATTTTATTCCAAAGTGTTAGTTTAAAAAAAAGTTAATTAAATGATGCCAATAACTCCTGAGCTCTGACTGACATAGCACAATTTAAGATTCATTCTGCAAACCGTGCTGTGTCACAGTGGCAGTTGGGAATTCTCATGTCTATTTTATATTGCTTAATGAAAGTGAAATGTTATCTGCCACCAGTGCAGTAATATTTGGCTCTTAATTATTGCAATATCAATTCTACTCTTTAGTCAAGATTTTGTGTAAGACTTGAAGGGATTTGGGTTTGCAGTCTTGACCTACTTCTTTCCCAGGAATATTGGCTCCAAGTTGATTAATATACTGTCTATGATGGGGGAAGAAAGAGTTTCTGATGGGGTCAAGGGCAGATCAAGAGACAGGGTTATGCTAGCCACACCTAGGGAAGGAAGATCCCTCCTCTTAAACCACGAGGCCATAGAAATTATTTCTTAGAAATGCTCATCTCATATAAGAAAGCAAGATTTAAGTGGAAGGAAAGAATAATCAATGTTAAAAATTCCTCTTCTTCCTGATTTTATCAAAACCCCTCTGTAGAATTTCTTGACTTTAAAAGTAATCAGCTGTATGATTCTGGGTGAGTTACTTCTCTCAGAACATCAGTTTCTTCATCTATAAAAAAGGTGGACAATACTAACGTATTACCTCCTTCACAGAGTTACATCAAGAAAAGTATTTTGTCATTCTCAAAGTCCTATCTAAATGTGAGCTATTGTTATCTGTTTTTGAAGGGCAAGATAGCATATAAAGTAGAAAGAATGCTAATCTTGTGATCGAAATAGGCAAGTTTGAATTCTGGCCCTTTTTTATTCTCTCTACTTTTGCAACGTTGCATAGGAATAGCTGACATTTCTATCGCTCTTTGAGATTTACAAAAGTGCTTTCTATACATTATTTCAATTAATCTTTGAAACAGTCCTGAGAAGTAGGAGCTGTTTATTCTGCCCATATTGCAGAAGAGTTGCTCAGTATTCATAAGTGCCTGTGTTGGGATTTGAACTCAAATTTTTCTTCCCAAACTTAAGTTTTTGTACATGCTGCCATTGTAGTGAGCTTCCTTACTGTAGCTTCTCCATTTGTAAAATGAAGCAGGAGGCTTCGGTGACCTCAAAGGGGCCTTCTGGGTCTAAAGTCTATGGAGCTATGAAGTCGTAAAGATTCTAATATGATATAAAGTCCTCCAGGTGCTTTATCCACTGAGGCATCTAGCTGCCTGAGGTTAAAGGATTAGTGGATCACAGGTTCAAAGACTTTGGGCTGGAAGATACTTTACAGGTCATTAAGTCCAATACCTTTATTTGCAAATGAGGGGATTGAAGACTAAGGTTAATGACTAGGTCAAAATGATACAGGTGGATAGTAGCAGCATCAGGATTCAACTTCAGGTTCTTTTGTACCTGGAGTTTAGTATCTAGCTCACAGTAGGTGCTTAATAAATGGGTGACTAAGTGATTTCCATGACTGGGTATTAAATAGCAGGGATGAGATTCACACTGGCATCCCTTGATTCTAAAGGCCACCTTCTTTCTTCTTTGCTCGTTATTATTCCTTGCTTCATCGTGCCTCTCAAGTTATACCACCAGGTCGACATTACTTTTCCCTTTAGCTGGTGTTCCTTATTAGTATATAAAATAACCCTGGCCATCACTCATCTCTCTGTCTTGCGCTTTCCAGAGTCCTGAATTTCTGCCTCTTTAACCAGCCTCTGCCAGCACCAGTAGTAATTCTATAGCCAGGAGAGGTGCATCTCCCATCTTACTTCATTATTGCCACCTTCATTTACAATAATGATTACAGCGATAATAATGCTTAGCATTTACACAGCAGTTTCTATTTTCAGAGCCTCGTAAAACCGTTCCAAGACTCTCATCAGTCAGGAAGCTTAGATCAAGTACCTCTCCTGTCCCATCATCCCAGGCTGACCCAAACCTAATCTTATTCCCAATTCCCATCTTGCAGAAAAGAATAAAGCTCTAGTTACCTTTTTAGAATATGAGCTCCCTTGAGAGGAGTGCTGAGGTCAGTTCTATTTCTGTGCAGTGCCACGCACACAGTGGGAGCTTAATGAATATTAAAACTAAAGCAAGCACAATCGGAAGGCTATATGGGCTAGGTGAGTATTGCCGACCCTCTTCAGAGAGAAAGGTACTGAGATATCTTTCCCACAGCCTTAGCAATCCACATCACTCGCACAGATCTTCCACACTATCCTCCTCCCCCTCCAGACACACTGCTATTCCACTGAGAAAAAAGTGGAGTTTCTTTTCTTCTAAATGACCTAGATGGATAAGCTATTTCACTGGCTAACTGCCAATACTGTTTCACTTTGTGTTGTGTAGACTAGGCAGAGGGCCCAAACATTCCCTATGTGTCCTGCTCACAATCACATGGCTGACTTAGCTCAGCTTCTCAAAATCTGAGCCAGTGAGCTCTCAGATAACATCCTGGGTCATCCCTCCATCCATCTTTCTACTTCTCCTCTCCTTCCCTCCCTCCCTTTCCATCCATTATCGTATCTGTGTACTGAAAGAAATTTATTCTTCCTTAGTTTTCACTTTGGCATTAGCCAGGGCCAATCCTACTTAAAATTGGAAAGTTTATTTTTGGTGTCTCTTTCTTAATCTCTTCCCTCCTACCCCCCAGTATAAGAGCTTCTCATGCTCTCTTTCTCTTATATCTCCATGTTCCCAATCATCCATTATTCTTAGGCTGGTCCCTGAATTTGGTAAATTAATTCATTCTCAGTGTTAGTGACTTCATATACAACCTTTCCCCAGAGAAATCCATTCTCTGCTTTGAGGTAACTTTTCAGGAGAGGACAATGAAAAACAAAAAGAAATTTCAGGGAGCTGGGGTGTGTACAAGTGATTTTTACTCCTCTCCTACTGAACCACTTTTTGTTTTCCCTGAATGCTATGTAAATTGATCTAGATATTGGGAACAAGAAGTATTTGATCTAAGATAACTCTTGCCATATTTTTTGTCTGAATATTAATAAGTCTTTGAGTAGGAGAAAAAGGACAGGAAGCATCAGAGGGAAGGTAGGGGTATTTAAATATAATCCCAAACCAGGCTTTGCTCACCCAGCTCTGGGATGGGCGAGTGGGGGTGGGGAGAAAAGCTAACTCCAGAAATTCTTCAGCTGCCAACTTCAACCCAGCAAAGAAATAAGCAAGACATGCTTCTCCCTCCCTCCCTCCTTCACTGTTTTCTGTTTTTAAAGAGATGGGATTGACAGCCCTTTGTTTCCAGGCATGTAGTAGGAAGAAAAGAAGAATCAAACCACTGTTCTTATAAAAGCTTAACTCCTAATCGGCTCTGGGTACCTGGCTGCTGAAAACAAGAACAAGCCCAAGGACTGTTTAAAAAAAAATTACACAGCTGTCGAAAGAAATCAGGACTCAACCCCCCTCCCCCACCCTCATCACGCAGCACTTGGTGCATTCAAGAGAAGCATCTGACTCTAAATCCGGAGAGCCCTGTCAGCTGTGGAGGTGGTGGCTGATATCATTCCTCAAAATCTAGGAACTCGAATCTCCTGGGCTTTGAAAATGACTGACGGGAGTAAGCCTCAAGGGGACCAGAAAAGGAAGGAGGTCTAGTCAATAGTCCATAGGACAGAGTTTTAGTTCACTTGTGGGACACTGGCAAGAGCAATGACTCTGAAGTCAGAGGATGGGAGTTCAAATCTGCCATATGTTGCTAACTACCTATGTGACCAACTTTAGGAAAGAATGGCTTAGTTTCCTTATAAAAAGAAAGGGATCACACTAAAGGGTCTCTGAGATGCCCATTCAGATTTAAGTCTGTGATCACATCATCCATGCAACGTCTGAGCTACAGTAAATATCTCATAGATGGGGAAAGAGAAAGTGTGACTCTTGTAGGATACCCCCCCAACCCCCCAGCAAAACTCCAACTCTAATAACCCAATAAAGAGGCTGAGATGGTGAAGGAAAGGATTTACAGAGCATGTTGCATAGTTAACTCTTAAAGACTTAGGCTTAATTCTACAGTTTCAGGATAATTTGGATCTCCTTTGTCCTTTCCTTCTTTTTTTCACTGTCAATGATAAGCCCTTTGAGGTCAGGAGTTATGGGAGTCTCCTCCGTCATCCTTTTCCTTCTTACACAGCACACACAGTACAGAACTGTGTCCAGGAAATACTCATATCCTGTCAGACTATTAAATCATTGGCATCTCCAGAAAGAAGGGGTACTGAACAAAAGCAAAACTCAGCCCCAGCTGTCTGCCTGACTATAAACAGCTTGGGTACAAGCTTTGGTGAAAGAACAGGGGGAAGTTGTGAGTGAGAGTAACACTTTCCCATTCTCTGTGGTTCCTTTTATCCATGCTGTCAACATCTGTAACTGAGACCTGGTAGTCCCAGAGTCTCTTAATGGCTCTATCTATTGTTGTTCCAGAGTTAAATCTCTCTGGACGGGAGACAGACACCACAGACCTCACCTCCAGGGCTGGAGAGCCTGGATCACCTGCCCTGGGAAAATCAATTTTACAAGAGCATGAATTTGAGCTGACCATGTGTTGGTCACTGTCTGCCCAGAGTGCCT